>NW_027326467.1:0-300000 GCF_048164855.1 Canis lupus baileyi
TCTCCTGCCTTGGTTTATTTTCCACATTCTCACTGGGTGTGAGGTGGTATGTCATTGAGGTTTTGATTTGATTTCCCTGATGGCAAGTGATGCAGAGCATTTTCTCATGTGCATGTTGGCCATGCGTATGACTTCCTCTGTGAGATCTCTCTTCACGTCTTTTGCCCATTTCATGATCGGATTATTTGTTTCTCTGGTGTCGAGTTTAAGAAGTTCTTCAGAGATCCTGGAAACTAGCCCTTTATCTGATACGTCCATTTGCAAATATCTTCTCCCACTGTGTAGGTTTCTTTTTAGTTTTGTTGATGGTATCCTTTGCTGTGCGAAAGCTTCTTGTCTTGATGAAGTCCAATAGTTCTTTCTTGCTTTTGTTTCTTTGGCCTTCATGGATGTATCTTGGCAAGAAGTTACTGTGGCCGATTTCCAAAAAGGCGTTTGTTGCCTGTGTTCTCCTCTGGATTTTGATGGACCCTTGTCTCCCATTTAGATCTTTCATCCATTTTGAGTTATCTCGAAATGTGTATGGTGCAAGAAGAGAGTTGGTCTAGTTTCATTCATTCTTCTGCGTGTGGATGTGCAATTTTCCAGGCCACAATTTCCTGAAGAGACTGTGTTGCTTCCAGTGGATAGTCTTTTCCCTCCTTTATCGAATATTAGGTGACCATGAAGTTCAGGGGCCACTTCTGGGTTCTCTATTGTGTTCCACTTATCCATGTGTCTGTTTTTGTGCCAGTACCACACTGTCTCGATGACCGCAGCTTTGTAGTACAACCTGAAATCTGGCATTGTGGTGATGCCCCCAGATATGGTTTTCTTTTCTAAAATTCCCCTGGCTATTCGCGGTCTTTTCTGATTCCATACAGATCTTAAAATAACTTGTTCTAACTCTCTCAAGGGGAGTCCATGGTATTTTGATAGGGAGCGCATTAAACGTGTAAATGGCCCTGGGTAACATGGACACTTTCAAAAGGTTAATTCTGCCAATCCATGAGCATGGAATACGTTTCCATCTCTTTGTGTCTTCCTCGATAGCACTCAGAAGTGCTCTATAGCTTTTAGGGTATAGCTCCTTTGCCTCTTCGGTTAGGTTTATTCCTAGGTATCTTACGCTCTGGGTGCAGTTGTCAATGGGATTGGCGCTTAATTTCCCTTTCTTCAGTCTCATTGTCAGTGTATGGAAATGCCACTGATTTCTGGCATTGACCTTGTATCCTGCCATGCTACCAAACTGCCGTATGAGTTCTAGCAATCTTGGGGTGGATGCTTCTGGGTTTCTGCGTAGACTGTCATGTCATTCGGCGAAGAGGGAGAGTTTGACTGCTTCTTTGCCAATTTGATGGCCTTCAAGGTCTCTTCGACGTCTGATTGCTGAGGCTAGAACTTCCAGGACTCATGTGTAATAGCAGTGGTGAGTGTGACCTCCCTGTCTTGTTCTGATCTTAGGGGAATGGCTCCCAGTGCTTCCGCATTGAGAATATTTGCTGTGGGCTTTTCGTACCAGGCTTTGAAGATGTTGTGGAATGATCCCTCTATCCCTACACTCTGAAGAGTTTTATCATGAATGGATGCTGTGTTTTCTTAAATGCTTTCTCTGCGTCTAACGAGAGGATCATGCGGTTCTTGTTTCGTCTGTTGCTGATATGATGAATCACATTGATTTTTATTTTATATATATATATGTATATATATATATATATATTTTTTTTTTTTTTCGTGTTGAACCAGCCTTGTGTCCCAGGGATGAATCCTATTTGCTCATGGTGAACAGTTAGTTTTCTTAATGTACTGTTGGATCCTATTGGCCAGTGTCTTGTTGAGACTTTTGCATCCATGTTCATCAGGGATATTGGTCTCTAATTCTCCTTTTCTGTGGGTCTTGGTCTGGTTTTAGAAATAAAGTGATGCTGGCCTCAAGAACGAATTTGGAAGTACTCCATCTCTTCTGTCTTTCGAAAACAGATGTAGTAGAATTAGGTATGGTTTCTTCTTTAAAGGTTTGATAGAATTCCCCTGGGAAGCCATCTGGCCCTGGACTTGCGTGTCTTGGGAGGTTTCTGATGACTGCTTCAAATTCCTCCCTGGTGTTCGGCCCGTTCGGGTTTCTATTTCTTCCCCTTTCCAATTTGGTAGTCTGTGGCCTTCCAGGAATGCGTCCGCTTCCTCTAGAATTGCCTAACTTATTGGCGTATAGCTCTTCCTACTATGTTTATCATTTATTATTTATTTTTTAATAATAAATTTATTTATTTATTGGTGTTTCCATTTACCAACATACAGAATAACACATGCCAGTGCTCATCCCGTGAAGTGTCCCTGTCAGTGCCCGTCACCCACTCACCCACCCCCGCCTCCTCCCCTTCCACCACCCCTTGTTCGTTTCCCAGAGTTAGGAGTCTTTCGTTCTGTCTCCCGTTCTGATATTTCCCACACATTTCTCCTCCCTTCCCTTAGAATCCCTTTCACTATTATTTATATTCCCCAAACGAATGAGAACATACACTGTTTGTCCTTCTCCGATTGACTCACTTCACTCAGCGTAATACCCTCCAGTTCCATCCACGTGGAAGCAAATGCTGGGTATCTGTCGTTTCTAATGCCTGAGTAATATTCCATTGTGTACGTGAACCTCATCTATCTTCTTTAGCCATTCATCTTTCGATGAAACCGAGGCTCCTGCCACAGTTTGGCTATTGTGGACATTGCTGCTGGAAATATCGGGGTGCAGGTGTCCCGCCGTTTTCAATGCATCTGAAACTCTGGGGTCAATCCAGCAGTGCAATTGCTGGGTCGTAGACCAGGTCCTATCTGTAACTCTTCTAGGATCCTCCACACAGTTTTCCAGAGTGGCTGCACCAGTTCACATTCCCACCAACAGGGTAACAGGGTTCCCTTTTCTCCGCATCCTCTCCAACATTTGTGGTCTCCTGCCTTGTTTATTTTCCACATTCTCACTGGTGTGAGGTGGTATGTCATTGAGGTTTTGATTTGTATTTCCCTGATGGCAAGTGATGCAGAGCATTTTCTCATGTGCATGTTGGCCATGCGTATGACTTCCTCTGTGAGATCTCTCTTCACGTCTTTTGCCCATTTTCATGATCGGATTATTTGTTTCTCTGGTGTCGAGTTTAAGAAGTTCTTCGTAGATCCTGGAAACTAGCCCTTTATCTGATACGTCATTTGCAAATATCTTCTCCCACTGTGTAGGTTGTCTTTTAGTTTGTGTTGATGGTATCCTTTGCTGTGCGAAAGCTTCTTGTCTTGATGAAGTCCCAATAGTTTCTTTCTTGCTTTTGTTTCTTTGGCCTTCATGATGTATCTTGGCAAGAAGTTACTGTGGCCGATTTCCAAAAAAGGCGTTTGTTGCCTGTGTTCTCCTCTGGGATTTTGATGGACCCTTGTCTCCCATTTAGATCTTTCATCCTTTTGAGTTATCTCGAAATGTGTATGGTGCAAGAAGAGAGTGGTCTAGTTTCATTCATTCTTCTGCGTGTGGATGTGCAATTTTCCAGGCCACCATTTCCTGAAGAGACTGTGTTGCTTCCAGTGGATAGTCTTTCCTCCTTTATCGAATATTCGGTGACCATGAAGTTCAGGGGCCACTTCTGGGTTCTCTATTGTGTTCCACTGATCCATGTGTCTGTTTTTGTGCCAGTACCACACTGTCTCGGATGACCGCAGCTTTGTAGTACCACCTGAAAATCTGGCATTGTGGTGATGCCCCCAGATATGGTTTTCTTTTCTAAAATTCCCCTGGCTATTCGCGGTCTTTTCTGATTCCATACAGATCTTAAAATAACTTGTTCTAACTCTCTCAAGGGAGTCCATGGTATTTTGATAGGAGCGCATTAACGTGTAAATGGCCCTGGGTAACATGGACACTTTCAAAAGGTTAATTCTGCCAATCCATGAGCATGGAATACGTTTCCATCTCTTTGTGTCTTCCTCGATAGCTCTCAGAAGTGCTCTATAGCTTTTAGGGTATAGCTCCTTTGCCTCTTCGGTTAGGTTTATTCCTAGGTATCTTACGCTTCTGGGTGCAGTTGTCAATGGGATTGGCGCCTTAATTTCCTTTCTTCAGTCTCATTGTCAGTGTAGGGAAATGCCACTGATTCTGGCATTGACCTTGTATCCTGCCATGCTACCAAACTGCCGTATGAGTTCTAGCAATCTTGGGGTGGATGCTTCTGCGTTTTCTGCGTAGACTGTCATGTCATTCGGCGAAGAGGGAGAGTTTGACTGCTTCTTTGCCAATTTGATGCCTTCAAGGTCTCTTCGACGTCTGATGGCTGAGGCTAGAACTTCAGGACTCTTGTGGAATAGCAGTGGTGAGTGTGGACCTCCCTGTCTTGTTCCTGATCTTAGGGGAAAGGCTTCCCCAGTGCTTCCGCATTGAGAATATTTGCTGTGGGCTTTTCGTACCAGGCTTTGAAGATGTTGTGGAATGATCCCTCTATCCCTACACTCTGAAGAGTTTTATCATGAATGGATGCTGTGTTTTCTTAAATGCTTTCTCTGCGTCTAACGAGAGGATCATGCGGTTCTTGTTTCGTCTGTTGCTGATATGATGAATCACATTGATTTTTTATTTTATATATATATATATATGTATATATATATATATATACATATATATATATTTTTTTTCGTGTTGAACCAGCCTTGTGTCCCAGGGATGAATCCTATTGCTCATGGTGAACAGTTAGTTTTCTTAATGTACTGTTGGATCCTATTGGCCAGTGTCTTGTTGAGAACTTTTGCATCCATGTTCATCAGGGATATTGGTCTCTAATTCTCCTTTTCGGGGGGGTCTTGGTCTGGTTTTAGAAATAAAGTGATGCTGGCCTCAGAACGAATTGGAAGTACTCCATCTCTTCCTGTCTTTCGAAACAGATGTAGTAGAATAGGTATGGTTTCTTCTTTAAAGTTTGATAGAATTCCCTGGGAAGCCATCTGGCCCTGGACTTGCGTGTCTTGGGAGGTTCTGATGACTGCTTCAAATTCCTCCTGGTTTTCGGCCCGTTTGGGTTTTCTATTTCTTCCCCTTTCCAATTTTGGTAGTCTGTGGCCTTCCAGGAATGCGTCCGCTTCCTCTAGATTGCCTAACTTATTGGCGTATAGCTCTTCCTACTATGTTTACCATTTTATTATTTATTTTTTTAATAATAAATTTAGTTATTTATTGGTGTTCCATTTACCAACATACAGAATAACACATGCCAGTGCTCATCCCGTGAAGTGTCCCTGTCAGTGCCCGTCACCCACTCACCCCACCCCGCCCTCCTCCCCTTCCACCACCCCTTGTTCGTTTCCCAGAGTTAGGAGTCTTTACGTTCTGTCTCCCGTTCTGATATTTCCCACACATTTCTCCTCCTTCCCTTAGAATCCCTTTCACTATTATTTATATTCCCCAAACGAATGAGAACATACACTGTTTGTCCTTCTCCGATTGACTCACTTCACTCAGCGTAATACCCTCCACTTCCATCCACGTGGAAGCAAATGCTGGGTATCTGTCGTTTCTAATGCCTGAGTAATATTCCATTGTGTACGTGAACCTCATCTATCTTCTTTAGCCATTCATCTTTCGATGGAAACCGAGGCTCCTTCCACAGTTTGGCTATTGTGGACATTGCTGCTGGAAACATCGGGGTGCAGGTGTCCCGCCGTTTCAATGCATCTGAAACTCTGGGGTCAATCCCCAGCAGTGCAATTGCTGGGTCGTAGACCAGGTCTATCTGTAACTCTTCTAGGATCCTCCACACAGTTTTCCAGAGTGGCTGCACCAGTTCACATTCCCACCAACAGGGTAAGAGGGTTCCCTTTTCTCCGCATCCTCTCCAACATTTGTGGTCTCCTGCCTTGTTTATTTTCCACATTCTCACTGGTGTGAGGTGGTATGTCATTGAGGTTTTGATTTGTATTTCCCTGATGGCAAGTGATGCAGAGCATTTTCTCATGTGCATGTTGGCCATGCGTATGACTTCCTCTGTGAGATCTCTCTTCACGTCTTTTGCCCATTTCATGATCGGATTATTTGTTTCTCTGGTGTCGAGTTTAAGAAGTTCTTCGTAGATCCTGGAAACTAGCCCTTTATCTGATACGTCATTTGCAAATATCTTCTCCCACTGTGTAGGTTGTCTTTTAGTTTTGTTGATGGTATCCTTTGCTGTGCGAAAGCTTCTTGTCTTGATGAAGTCCCAATAGTTCTTTCTTGCTTTTGTTTCTTTGGCCTTCATGGATGTATCTTGGCAAGAAGTTACTGTGGCCGATTTCCAAAAAGGCGTTTGTTGCCTGTGTTCTCCTCTGGGATTTTGATGGACCCTTGTCTCCCATTTAGATCTTTCATCCATTTTGAGTTATCTCGAAATGTGTATGGTGCAAGAAGAGAGTGGTCTAGTTTCATTCATTCTTCTGCGTGTGGATGTGCAATTTTCCAGGCCACCATTTCCTGAAGAGACTGTGTTGCTTCCAGTGGATAGTCTTTCCTCCTTTATCGAATATTAGGTGACCATGAAGTTCAGGGGCCACTTCTGGGTTCTCTATTGTGTTCCACTGATCCATGTGTCTGTTTTTGTGCCAGTACCACACTGTCTCGATGACCGCAGCTTTGTAGTACCACCTGAAATCTGGCATTGTGGTGATGCCCCCAGATATGGTTTTCTTTTCTAAAATTCCCCTGGCTATTCGCGGTCTTTTCTGATTCCATACAGATCTTAAAATAACTTGTTCTAACTCTCTCAAGGGAGTCCATGGTATTTTGATAGGGAGCGCATTAAACGTGTAAATGGCCCTGGGTAACATGGACACTTTCAAAAGGTTAATTCTGCCAATCCATGAGCATGGAATACGTTTCCATCTCTTTGTGTCTTCCTCGATAGCTCTCAGAAGTGCTCTATAGCTTTTAGGGTATAGCTCCTTTGCCTCTTCGGTTAGGTTTATTCCTAGGTATCTTACGCTTCTGGGTGCAGTTGTCAATGGGATTGGCGCCTTAATTTCCCTTTCTTCAGTCTCATTGTCAGTGTATGGAAATGCCACTGATTTCTGGCATTGACCTTGTATCCTGCCATGCTACCAAACTGCCGTATGAGTTCTAGCAATCTTGGGGTGGATGCTTCTGGGTTTTCTGCGTAGACTGTCATGTCATTCGGCGAAGAGGGAGAGTTTGACTGCTTCTTTGCCAATTTGATGGCCTTCAAGGTCTCTTCGACGTCTGATTGCTGAGGCTAGAACTTCCAGGACTCTTGTGGAATAGCAGTGGTGAGTGTGGACCTCCCTGTCTTGTTCCTGATCTTAGGGGAATGGCTCCCAGTGCTTCCGCATTGAGAATATTTGCTGTGGGCTTTTCGTACCAGGCTTTGAAGATGTTGTGGAATGATCCCTCTATCCCTACACTCTGAAGAGTTTTATCATGAATGGATGCTGTGTTTTCTTAAATGATTTCTCTGCGTCTAACGAGAGGATCATGCGGTTCTTGTTTCGTCTGTTGCTGATATGATGAATCACATTGATTTTTTATTTTATATATATATATGTATATATATATATATATTTTTTTTTTTTTTCGTGTTGAACCAGCCTTGTGTCCCAGGGATGAATCCTATTTGCTCATGGTGAACAGTTAGTTTTCTTAATGTACTGTTGGATCCTATTGGCCAGTGTCTTGTTGAGAACTTTTGCATCCATGTTCATCAGGGATATTGGTCTCTAATTCTCCTTTTCGGTGGGGTCTTGGTCTGGTTTTAGAAATAAAGTGATGCTGGCCTCAAGAACGAATTTGGAAGTACTCCATCTCTTCCTGTCTTTCGAAACAGATGTAGTAGAATAGGTATGGTTTCTTCTTTAAAGGTTTGATAGAATTCCCCTGGGAAGCCATCTGGCCCTGGACTTGCGTGTCTTGGGAGGTTTCTGATGACTGCTTCAAATTCCTCCCTGGTTTTCGGCCCGTTCGGGTTTTCTATTTCTTCCCCTTTCCAATTTTGGTAGTCTGTGGCCTTCCAGGAATGCGTCCGCTTCCTCTAGATTGCCTAACTTATTGGCGTATAGCTCTTCCTACTATGTTTATCATTTTATTATTTATTTTTTTAATAATAAATTTATTTATTTATTGGTGTTCCATTTACCAACATACAGAATAACACATGCCAGTGCTCATCCCGTGAAGTGTCCCTGTCAGTGCCCGTCACCCACTCACCCCACCCCCGCCCTCCTCCCCTTCCACCACCCCTTGTTCGTTTCCCAGAGTTAGGAGTCTTTACGTTCTGTCTCCCGTTCTGATATTTCCCACACATTTCTCCTCCCTTCCCTTAGAATCCCTTTCACTATTATTTATATTCCCCAAACGAATGAGAACATACACTGTTTGTCCTTCTCCGATTGACTCACTTCACTCAGCGTAATACCCTCCAGTTCCATCCACGTGGAAGCAAATGCTGGGTATCTGTCGTTTCTAATGCCTGAGTAATATTCCATTGTGTACGTGAACCTCATCTATCTTCTTTAGCCATTCATCTTTCGATGGAAACCGAGGCTCCTTCCACAGTTTGGCTATTGTGGACATTGCTGCTGGAAACATCGGGGTGCAGGTGTCCCGCCGTTTCAATGCATCTGAAACTCTGGGGTCAATCCCCAGCAGTGCAATTGCTGGGTCGTAGACCAGGTCTATCTGTAACTCTTCTAGGATCCTCCACACAGTTTTCCAGAGTGGCTGCACCAGTTCACATTCCCACCAACAGGGTAACAGGGTACCCTTTTCTCCGCATCCTCTCCAACATTTGTGGTCTCCTGCCTTGTTTATTTTCCACATTCTCACTGGTGTGAGGTGGTATGTCATTGAGGTTTTGATTTGTATTTCCCTGATGGCAAGTGATGCAGAGCATTTTCTCATGTGCATGTTGGCCATGCGTATGACTTCCTCTGTGAGATCTCTCTTCACGTCTTTTGCCCATTTCATGATCGGATAATTTGTTTCTCTGGTGTCGAGTTTAAGAAGTTCTTCGTAGATCCTGGAAACTAGCCCTTTATCTGATACGTCATTTGCAAATATCTTCTCCCACTGTGTAGGTTGTCTTTTAGTTTTGTTGATGGTATCCTTTGCTGTGCGAAAGCTTCTTGTCTTGATGAAGTCCCAATAGTTCTTTCTTGCTTTTGTTTCTTTGGCCTTCATGGATGTATCTTGGCAAGAAGTTACTGTGGCCGATTTCCAAAAAGGCGTTTGTTGCCTGTGTTCTCCTCTGGGATTTTGATGGACCCTTGTCTCCCATTTAGATCTTTCATCCATTTTGAGTTATCTCGAAATGTGTATGGTGCAAGAAGAGAGTGGTCTAGTTTCATTCATTCTTCTGCGTGTGGATGTGCAATTTTCCAGGCCACAATTTCCTGAAGAGACTGTGTTGCTTCCAGTGGATAGTCTTTCCTCCTTTATCGAATATTAGGTGACCATGAAGTTCAGGGGCCACTTCTGGGTTCTCTATTGTGTTCCACTGATCCATGTGTCTGTTTTTGTGCCAGTACCACACTGTCTCGATGACCGCAGCTTTGTAGTACAACCTGAAATCTGGCATTGTGGTGATGCCCCCAGATATGGTTTTCTTTTCTAAAATTCCCCTGGCTATTCGCGGTCTTTTCTGATTCCATACAGATCTTAAAATAACTTGTTCTAACTCTCTCAAGGGAGTCCATGGTATTTTGATAGGGAGCGCATTAAACGTGTAAATGGCCCTGGGTAACATGGACACTTTCAAAAGGTTAATTCTGCCAATCCATGAGCATGGAATACGTTTCCATCTCTTTGTGTCTTCCTCGATAGCTCTCAGAAGTGCTCTATAGCTTTTAGGGTATAGCTCCTTTGCCTCTTCGGTTAGGTTTATTCCTAGGTATCTTACGCTTCTGGGTGCAGTTGTCAATGGGATTGGCGCCTTAATTTCCCTTTCTTCAGTCTCATTGTCAGTGTATGGAAATGACACTGATTTCTGGCATTGACCTTGTATCCTGCCATGCTACCAAACTGCCGTATGAGTTCTAGCAATCTTGGGGTGGATGCTTCTGGGTTTTCTGCGTAGACTGTCATGTCATTCGGCGAAGAGGGAGAGTTTGACTGCTTCTTTGCCAATTTGATGGCCTTCAAGGTCTCTTCGACGTCTGATTGCTGAGGCTAGAACTTCCAGGACTCTTGTGGAATAGCAGTGGTGAGTGTGGACCTCCCTGTCTTGTTCCTGATCTTAGGGGAATGGCTCCCAGTGCTTCCGCATTGAGAATATTTGCTGTGGGCTTTTCGTACCAGGCTTTGAAGATGTTGTGGAATGATCCCTCTATCCCTACACTCTGAAGAGTTTTATCATGAATGGATGCTGTGTTTTCTTAAATGCTTTCTCTGCGTCTAACGAGAGGATCATGCGGTTCTTGTTTCGTCTGTTGCTGATATGATGAATCACATTGATTTTTTATTTTATATATATATATGTATATATATATATATTTTTTTTTTTTTTCGTGTTGAACCAGCCTTGTGTCCCAGGGATGAATCCTATTTGCTCATGGTGAACAGTTAGTTTTCTTAATGTACTGTTGGATCCTATTGGCCAGTGTCTTGTTGAGAACTTTTGCATCCATGTTCATCAGGGATATTGGTCTCTAATTCTCCTTTTCGGTGGGGTCTTGGTCTGGTTTTAGAAATAAAGTGATGCTGGCCTCAAGAACGAATTTGGAAGTACTCCATCTCTTCCTGTCTTTCGAAACAGATGTAGTAGAATAGGTATGGTTTCTTCTTTAAAGGTTTGATAGAATTCCCCTGGGAAGCCATCTGGCCCTGGACTTGCGTGTCTTGGGAGGTTTCTGATGACTGCTTCAAATTCCTCCCTGGTTTTCGGCCCGTTCGGGTTTTCTATTTCTTCCCCTTTCCAATTTTGGTAGTCTGTGGCCTTCCAGGAATGCGTCCGCTTCCTCTAGATTGCCTAACTTATTGGCGTATAGCTCTTCCTACTATGTTTATCATTTTATTATTTATTTTTTTAATAATAAATTTATTTATTTATTGGTGTTCCATTTACCAACATACAGAATAACACATGCCAGTGCTCATCCCGTGAAGTGTCCCTGTCAGTGCCCGTCACCCACTCACCCCACCCCCGCCCTCCTCCCCTTCCACCACCCCTTGTTCGTTTCCCAGAGTTAGGAGTCTTTACGTTCTGTCTCCCGTTCTGATATTTCCCACACATTTCTCCTCCCTTCCCTTAGAATCCCTTTCACTATTATTTATATTCCCCAAACGAATGAGAACATACACTGTTTGTCCTTCTCCGATTGACTCACTTCACTCAGCGTAATACCCTCCAGTTCCATCCACGTGGAAGCAAATGCTGGGTATCTGTCGTTTCTAATGCCTGAGTAATATTCCATTGTGTACGTGAACCTCATCTATCTTCTTTAGCCATTCATCTTTCGATGGAAACCGAGGCTCCTTCCACAGTTTGGCTATTGTGGACATTGCTGCTGGAAACATCGGGGTGCAGGTGTCCCGCCGTTTCAATGCATCTGAAACTCTGGGGTCAATCCCCAGCAGTGCAATTGCTGGGTCGTAGACCAGGTCTATCTGTAACTCTTCTAGGATCCTCCACACAGTTTTCCAGAGTGGCTGCACCAGTTCACATTCCCACCAACAGGGTAACAGGGTTCCCTTTTCTCCGCATCCTCTCCAACATTTGTGGTCTCCTGCCTTGTTTATTTTCCACATTCTCACTGGTGTGAGGTGGTATGTCATTGAGGTTTTGATTTGTATTTCCCTGATGGCAAGTGATGCAGAGCATTTTCTCATGTGCATGTTGGCCATGCGTATGACTTCCTCTGTGAGATCTCTCTTCACGTCTTTTGCCCATTTCATGATCGGATTATTTGTTTCTCTGGTGTCGAGTTTAAGAAGTTCTTCGTAGATCCTGGAAACTAGCCCTTTATCTGATACGTCATTTGCAAATATCTTCTCCCACTGTGTAGGTTGTCTTTTAGTTTTGTTGATGGTATCCTTTGCTGTGCGAAAGCTTCTTGTCTTGATGAAGTCCCAATAGTTCTTTCTTGCTTTTGTTTCTTTGGCCTTCATGGATGTATCTTGGCAAGAAGTTACTGTGGCCGATTTCCAAAAAGGCGTTTGTTGCCTGTGTTCTCCTCTGGGATTTTGATGGACCCTTGTCTCCCATTTAGATCTTTCATCCATTTTGAGTTATCTCGAAATGTGTATGGTGCAAGAAGAGAGTGGTCTAGTTTCATTCATTCTTCTGCGTGTGGATGTGCAATTTTCCAGGCCACAATTTCCTGAAGAGACTGTGTTGCTTCCAGTGGATAGTCTTTCCTCCTTTATCGAATATTAGGTGACCATGAAGTTCAGGGGCCACTTCTGGGTTCTCTATTGTGTTCCACTGATCCATGTGTCTGTTTTTGTGCCAGTACCACACTGTCTCGATGACCGCAGCTTTGTAGTACCACCTGAAATCTGGCATTGTGGTGATGCCCCCAGATATGGTTTTCTTTTCTAAAATTCCCCTGGCTATTCGCGGTCTTTTCTGATTCCATACAGATCTTAAAATAACTTGTTCTAACTCTCTCAAGGGAGTCCATGGTATTTTGATAGGGAGCGCATTAAACGTGTAAATGGCCCTGGGTAACATGGACACTTTCAAAAGGTTAATTCTGCCAATCCATGAGCATGGAATACGTTTCCATCTCTTTGTGTCTTCCTCGATAGCTCTCAGAAGTGCTCTATAGCTTTTAGGGTATAGCTCCTTTGCCTCTTCGGTTAGGTTTATTCCTAGGTATCTTACGCTTCTGGGTGCAGTTGTCAATGGGATTGGCGCCTTAATTTCCCTTTCTTCAGTCTCATTGTCAGTGTATGGAAATGCCACTGATTTCTGGCATTGACCTTGTATCCTGCCATGCTACCAAACTGCCGTATGAGTTCTAGCAATCTTGGGGTGGATGCTTCTGGGTTTTCTGCGTAGACTGTCATGTCATTCGGCGAAGAGGGAGAGTTTGACTGCTTCTTTGCCAATTTGATGGCCTTCAAGGTCTCTTCGACGTCTGATTGCTGAGGCTAGAACTTCCAGGACTCTTGTGGAATAGCAGTGGTGAGTGTGGACCTCCCTGTCTTGTTCCTGATCTTAGGGGAATGGCTCCCAGTGCTTCCGCATTGAGAATATTTGCTGTGGGCTTTTCGTACCAGGCTTTGAAGATGTTGTGGAATGATCCCTCTATCCCTACACTCTGAAGAGTTTTATCATGAATGGATGCTGTGTTTTCTTAAATGCTTTCTCTGCGTCTAACGAGAGGATCATGCGGTTCTTGTTTCGTCTGTTGCTGATATGATGAATCACATTGATTTTTTATTTTATATATATATATGTATATATATATATATATTTTTTTTTTTTTTCGTGTTGAACCAGCCTTGTGTCCCAGGGATGAATCCTATTTGCTCATGGTGAACAGTTAGTTTTCTTAATGTACTGTTGGATCCTATTGGCCAGTGTCTTGTTGAGAACTTTTGCATCCATGTTCATCAGGGATATTGGTCTCTAATTCTCCTTTTCGGTGGGGTCTTGGTCTGGTTTTAGAAATAAAGTGATGCTGGCCTCAAGAACGAATTTGGAAGTACTCCATCTCTTCCTGTCTTTCGAAACAGATGTAGTAGAATAGGTATGGTTTCTTCTTTAAAGGTTTGATAGAATTCCCCTGGGAAGCCATCTGGCCCTGGACTTGCGTGTCTTGGGAGGTTTCTGATGACTGCTTCAAATTCCTCCCTGGTTTTCGGCCCGTTCGGGTTTTCTATTTCTTCCCCTTTCCAATTTTGGTAGTCTGTGGCCTTCCAGGAATGCGTCCGCTTCCTCTAGATTGCCTAACTTATTGGCGTATAGCTCTTCCTACTATGTTTATCATTTTATTATTTATTTTTTTAATAATAAATTTATTTATTTATTGGTGTTCCATTTACCAACATACAGAATAACACATGCCAGTGCTCATCCCGTGAAGTGTCCCTGTCAGTGCCCGTCACCCACTCACCCCACCCCCGCCCTCCTCCCCTTCCACCACCCCTTGTTCGTTTCCCAGAGTTAGGAGTCTTTACGTTCTGTCTCCCGTTCTGATATTTCCCACACATTTCTCCTCCCTTCCCTTAGAATCCCTTTCACTATTATTTATATTCCCCAAACGAATGAGAACATACACTGTTTGTCCTTCTCCGATTGACTCACTTCACTCAGCGTAATACCCTCCAGTTCCATCCACGTGGAAGCAAATGCTGGGTATCTGTCGTTTCTAATGCCTGAGTAATATTCCATTGTGTACGTGAACCTCATCTATCTTCTTTAGCCATTCATCTTTCGATGGAAACCGAGGCTCCTTCCACAGTTTGGCTATTGTGGACATTGCTGCTGGAAACATCGGGGTGCAGGTGTCCCGCCGTTTCAATGCATCTGAAACTCTGGGGTCAATCCCCAGCAGTGCAATTGCTGGGTCGTAGACCAGGTCTATCTGTAACTCTTCTAGGATCCTCCACACAGTTTTCCAGAGTGGCTGCACCAGTTCACATTCCCACCAACAGGGTAACAGGGTTCCCTTTTCTCCGCATCCTCTCCAACATTTGTGGTCTCCTGCCTTGTTTATTTTCCACATTCTCACTGGTGTGAGGTGGTATGTCATTGAGGTTTTGATTTGTATTTCCCTGATGGCAAGTGATGCAGAGCATTTTCTCATGTGCATGTTGGCCATGCGTATGACTTCCTCTGTGAGATCTCTCTTCACGTCTTTTGCCCATTTCATGATCGGATAATTTGTTTCTCTGGTGTCGAGTTTAAGAAGTTCTTCGTAGATCCTGGAAACTAGCCCTTTATCTGATACGTCATTTGCAAATATCTTCTCCCACTGTGTAGGTTGTCTTTTAGTTTTGTTGATGGTATCCTTTGCTGTGCGAAAGCTTCTTGTCTTGATGAAGTCCCAATAGTTCTTTCTTGCTTTTGTTTCTTTGGCCTTCATGGATGTATCTTGGCAAGAAGTTACTGTGGCCGATTTCCAAAAAGGCGTTTGTTGCCTGTGTTCTCCTCTGGGATTTTGATGGACCCTTGTCTCCCATTTAGATCTTTCATCCATTTTGAGTTATCTCGAAATGTGTATGGTGCAAGAAGAGAGTGGTCTAGTTTCATTCATTCTTCTGCGTGTGGATGTGCAATTTTCCAGGCCACAATTTCCTGAAGAGACTGTGTTGCTTCCAGTGGATAGTCTTTCCTCCTTTATCGAATATTAGGTGACCATGAAGTTCAGGGGCCACTTCTGGGTTCTCTATTGTGTTCCACTGATCCATGTGTCTGTTTTTGTGCCAGTACCACACTGTCTCGATGACCGCAGCTTTGTAGTACAACCTGAAATCTGGCATTGTGGTGATGCCCCCAGATATGATTTTCTTTTCTAAAATTCCCCTGGCTATTCGCGGTCTTTTCTGATTCCATACAGATCTTAAAATAACTTGTTCTAACTCTCTCAAGGGAGTCCATGGTATTTTGATAGGGAGCGCATTAAACGTGTAAATGGCCCTGGGTAACATGGACACTTTCAAAAGGTTAATTCTGCCAATCCATGAGCATGGAATACGTTTCCATCTCTTTGTGTCTTCCTCGATAGCTCTCAGAAGTGCTCTATAGCTTTTAGGGTATAGCTCCTTTGCCTCTTCGGTTAGGTTTATTCCTAGGTATCTTACGCTTCTGGGTGCAGTTGTCAATGGGATTGGCGCCTTAATTTCCCTTTCTTCAGTCTCATTGTCAGTGTATGGAAATGACACTGATTTCTGGCATTGACCTTGTATCCTGCCATGCTACCAAACTGCCGTATGAGTTCTAGCAATCTTGGGGTGGATGCTTCTGGGTTTTCTGCGTAGACTGTCATGTCATTCGGCGAAGAGGGAGAGTTTGACTGCTTCTTTGCCAATTTGATGGCCTTCAAGGTCTCTTCGACGTCTGATTGCTGAGGCTAGAACTTCCAGGACTCTTGTGGAATAGCAGTGGTGAGTGTGGACCTCCCTGTCTTGTTCCTGATCTTAGGGGAATGGCTCCCAGTGCTTCCGCATTGAGAATATTTGCTGTGGGCTTTTCGTACCAGGCTTTGAAGATGTTGTGGAATGATCCCTCTATCCCTACACTCTGAAGAGTTTTATCATGAATGGATGCTGTGTTTTCTTAAATGCTTTCTCTGCGTCTAACGAGAGGATCATGCGGTTCTTGTTTCGTCTGTTGCTGATATGATGAATCACATTGATTTTTTATTTTATATATATATATGTATATATATATATATTTTTTTTTTTTTTCGTGTTGAACCAGCCTTGTGTCCCAGGGATGAATCCTATTTGCTCATGGTGAACAGTTAGTTTTCTTAATGTACTGTTGGATCCTATTGGCCAGTGTCTTGTTGAGAACTTTTGCATCCATGTTCATCAGGGATATTGGTCTCTAATTCTCCTTTTCGGTGGGGTCTTGGTCTGGTTTTAGAAATAAAGTGATGCTGGCCTCAAGAACGAATTTGGAAGTACTCCATCTCTTCCTGTCTTTCGAAACAGATGTAGTAGAATAGGTATGGTTTCTTCTTTAAAGGTTTGATAGAATTCCCCTGGGAAGCCATCTGGCCCTGGACTTGCGTGTCTTGGGAGGTTTCTGATGACTGCTTCAAATTCCTCCCTGGTTTTCGGCCCGTTCGGGTTTTCTATTTCTTCCCCTTTCCAATTTTGGTAGTCTGTGGCCTTCCAGGAATGCGTCCGCTTCCTCTAGATTGCCTAACTTATTGGCGTATAGCTCTTCCTACTATGTTTATCATTTTATTATTTATTTTTTTAATAATAAATTTATTTATTTATTGGTGTTCCATTTACCAACATACAGAATAACACATGCCAGTGCTCATCCCGTGAAGTGTCCCTGTCAGTGCCCGTCACCCACTCACCCCACCCCCGCCCTCCTCCCCTTCCACCACCCCTTGTTCGTTTCCCAGAGTTAGGAGTCTTTACGTTCTGTCTCCCGTTCTGATATTTCCCACACATTTCTCCTCCCTTCCCTTAGAATCCCTTTCACTATTATTTATATTCCCCAAACGAATGAGAACATACACTGTTTGTCCTTCTCCGATTGACTCACTTCACTCAGCGTAATACCCTCCAGTTCCATCCACGTGGAAGCAAATGCTGGGTATCTGTCGTTTCTAATGCCTGAGTAATATTCCATTGTGTACGTGAACCTCATCTATCTTCTTTAGCCATTCATCTTTCGATGGAAACCGAGGCTCCTTCCACAGTTTGGCTATTGTGGACATTGCTGCTGGAAACATCGGGGTGCAGGTGTCCCGCCGTTTCAATGCATCTGAAACTCTGGGGTCAATCCCCAGCAGTGCAATTGCTGGGTCGTAGACCAGGTCTATCTGTAACTCTTCTAGGATCCTCCACACAGTTTTCCAGAGTGGCTGCACCAGTTCACATTCCCACCAACAGGGTAACAGGGTTCCCTTTTCTCCGCATCCTCTCCAACATTTGTGGTCTCCTGCCTTGTTTATTTTCCACATTCTCACTGGTGTGAGGTGGTATGTCATTGAGGTTTTGATTTGTATTTCCCTGATGGCAAGTGATGCAGAGCATTTTCTCATGTGCATGTTGGCCATGCGTATGACTTCCTCTGTGAGATCTCTCTTCACGTCTTTTGCCCATTTCATGATCGGATTATTTGTTTCTCTGGTGTCGAGTTTAAGAAGTTCTTCGTAGATCCTGGAAACTAGCCCTTTATCTGATACGTCATTTGCAAATATCTTCTCCCACTGTGTAGGTTGTCTTTTAGTTTTGTTGATGGTATCCTTTGCTGTGCGAAAGCTTCTTGTCTTGATGAAGTCCCAATAGTTCTTTCTTGCTTTTGTTTCTTTGGCCTTCATGGATGTATCTTGGCAAGAAGTTACTGTGGCCGATTTCCAAAAAGGCGTTTGTTGCCTGTGTTCTCCTCTGGGATTTTGATGGACCCTTGTCTCCCATTTAGATCTTTCATCCATTTTGAGTTATCTCGAAATGTGTATGGTGCAAGAAGAGAGTGGTCTAGTTTCATTCATTCTTCTGCGTGTGGATGTGCAATTTTCCAGGCCACAATTTCCTGAAGAGACTGTGTTGCTTCCAGTGGATAGTCTTTCCTCCTTTATCGAATATTAGGTGACCATGAAGTTCAGGGGCCACTTCTGGGTTCTCTATTGTGTTCCACTGATCCATGTGTCTGTTTTTGTGCCAGTACCACACTGTCTCGATGACCGCAGCTTTGTAGTACCACCTGAAATCTGGCATTGTGGTGATGCCCCCAGATATGGTTTTCTTTTCTAAAATTCCCCTGGCTATTCGCGGTCTTTTCTGATTCCATACAGATCTTAAAATAACTTGTTCTAACTCTCTCAAGGGAGTCCATGGTATTTTGATAGGGAGCGCATTAAACGTGTAAATGGCCCTGGGTAACATGGACACTTTCAAAAGGTTAATTCTGCCAATCCATGAGCATGGAATACGTTTCCATCTCTTTGTGTCTTCCTCGATAGCTCTCAGAAGTGCTCTATAGCTTTTAGGGTATAGCTCCTTTGCCTCTTCGGTTAGGTTTATTCCTAGGTATCTTACGCTTCTGGGTGCAGTTGTCAATGGGATTGGCGCCTTAATTTCCCTTTCTTCAGTCTCATTGTCAGTGTATGGAAATGCCACTGATTTCTGGCATTGACCTTGTATCCTGCCATGCTACCAAACTGCCGTATGAGTTCTAGCAATCTTGGGGTGGATGCTTCTGGGTTTTCTGCGTAGACTGTCATGTCATTCGGCGAAGAGGGAGAGTTTGACTGCTTCTTTGCCAATTTGATGGCCTTCAAGGTCTCTTCGACGTCTGATTGCTGAGGCTAGAACTTCCAGGACTCTTGTGGAATAGCAGTGGTGAGTGTGGACCTCCCTGTCTTGTTCCTGATCTTAGGGGAATGGCTCCCAGTGCTTCCGCATTGAGAATATTTGCTGTGGGCTTTTCGTACCAGGCTTTGAAGATGTTGTGGAATGATCCCTCTATCCCTACACTCTGAAGAGTTTTATCATGAATGGATGCTGTGTTTTCTTAAATGCTTTCTCTGCGTCTAACGAGAGGATCATGCGGTTCTTGTTTCGTCTGTTGCTGATATGATGAATCACATTGATTTTTTATTTTATATATATATATGTATATATATATATATTTTTTTTTTTTTCGTGTTGAACCAGCCTTGTGTCCCAGGGATGAATCCTATTTGCTCATGGTGAACAGTTAGTTTTCTTAATGTACTGTTGGATCCTATTGGCCAGTGTCTTGTTGAGAACTTTTGCATCCATGTTCATCAGGGATATTGGTCTCTAATTCTCCTTTTCGGTGGGGTCTTGGTCTGGTTTTAGAAATAAAGTGATGCTGGCCTCAAGAACGAATTTGGAAGTACTCCATCTCTTCCTGTCTTTCGAAACAGATGTAGTAGAATAGGTATGGTTTCTTCTTTAAAGGTTTGATAGAATTCCCCTGGGAAGCCATCTGGCCCTGGACTTGCGTGTCTTGGGAGGTTTCTGATGACTGCTTCAAATTCCTCCCTGGTTTTCGGCCCGTTCGGGTTTTCTATTTCTTCCCCTTTCCAATTTTGGTAGTCTGTGGCCTTCCAGGAATGCGTCCGCTTCCTCTAGATTGCCTAACTTATTGGCGTATAGCTCTTCCTACTATGTTTATCATTTTATTATTTATTTTTTTAATAATAAATTTATTTATTTATTGGTGTTCCATTTACCAACATACAGAATAACACATGCCAGTGCTCATCCCGTGAAGTGTCCCTGTCAGTGCCCGTCACCCACTCACCCCACCCCCGCCCTCCTCCCCTTCCACCACCCCTTGTTCGTTTCCCAGAGTTAGGAGTCTTTACGTTCTGTCTCCCGTTCTGATATTTCCCACACATTTCTCCTCCCTTCCCTTAGAATCCCTTTCACTATTATTTATATTCCCCAAACGAATGAGAACATACACTGTTTGTCCTTCTCCGATTGACTCACTTCACTCAGCGTAATACCCTCCAGTTCCATCCACGTGGAAGCAAATGCTGGGTATCTGTCGTTTCTAATGCCTGAGTAATATTCCATTGTGTACGTGAACCTCATCTATCTTCTTTAGCCATTCATCGTTCGATGGAAACCGAGGCTCCTTCCACAGTTTGGCTATTGTGGACATTGCTGCTGGAAACATCGGGGTGCAGGTGTCCCGCCGTTTCAATGCATCTGAAACTCTGGGGTCAATCCCCAGCAGTGCAATTGCTGGGTCGTAGACCAGGTCTATCTGTAACTCTTCTAGGATCCTCCACACAGTTTTCCAGAGTGGCTGCACCAGTTCACATTCCCACCAACAGGGTAACAGGGTTCCCTTTTCTCCGCATCCTCTCCAACATTTGTGGTCTCCTGCCTTGTTTATTTTCCACATTCTCACTGGTGTGAGGTGGTATGTCATTGAGGTTTTGATTTGTATTTCCCTGATGGCAAGTGATGCAGAGCATTTTCTCATGTGCATGTTGGCCATGCGTATGACTTCCTCTGTGAGATCTCTCTTCACGTCTTTTGCCCATTTCATGATCGGATTATTTGTTTCTCTGGTGTCGAGTTTAAGAAGTTCTTCGTAGATCCTGGAAACTAGCCCTTTATCTGATACGTCATTTGCAAATATCTTCTCCCACTGTGTAGGTTGTCTTTTAGTTTTGTTGATGGTATCCTTTGCTGTGCGAAAGCTTCTTGTCTTGATGAAGTCCCAATAGTTCCTTTTTGCTTTTGTTTCTTTGGCCTTCATGGATGTATCTTGGCAAGAAGTTACTGTGGCCGATTTCCAAAAAGGCGTTTGTTGCCTGTGTTCTCCTCTGGGATTTTGATGGACCCTTGTCTCCCATTTAGATCTTTCATCCATTTTGAGTTATCTCGAAATGTGTATGGTGCAAGAAGAGAGTGGTCTAGTTTCATTCATTCTTCTGCGTGTGGATGTGCAATTTTCCAGGCCACCATTTCCTGAAGAGACTGTGTTGCTTCCAGTGGATAGTCTTTCCTCCTTTATCGAATATTAGGTGACCATGAAGTTCAGGGGCCACTTCTGGGTTCTCTATTGTGTTCCACTGATCCATGTGTCTGTTTTTGTGCCAGTACCACACTGTCTCGATGACCGCAGCTTTGTAGTACCACCTGAAATCTGGCATTGTGGTGATGCCCCCAGATATGGTTTTCTTTTCTAAAATTCCCCTGGCTATTCGCGGTCTTTTCTGATTCCATACAGATCTTAAAATAACTTGTTCTAACTCTCTCAAGGTAGTCCATGGTATTTTGATAGGGAGCGCATTAAACGTGTAAATGGCCCTGGGTAACATGGACACTTTCAAAAGGTTAATTCTGCCAATCCATGAGCATGGAATACGTTTCCATCTCTTTGTGTCTTCCTCGATAGCTCTCAGAAGTGCTCTATAGCTTTTAGGGTATAGCTCCTTTGCCTCTTCGGTTAGGTTTATTCCTAGGTATCTTACGCTTCTGGGTGCAGTTGTCAATGGGATTGGCGCCTTAATTTCCCTTTCTTCAGTCTCATTGTCAGTGTATGGAAATGCCACTGATTTCTGGCATTGACCTTGTATCCTGCCATGCTACCAAACTGCCGTATGAGTTCTAGCAATCTTGGGGTGGATGCTTCTGGGTTTTCTGCGTAGACTGTCATGTCATTCGGCGAAGAGGGAGAGTTTGACTGCTTCTTTGCCAATTTGATGGCCTTCAAGGTCTCTTCGACGTCTGATTGCTGAGGCTAGAACTTCCAGGACTCTTGTGGAATAGCAGTGGTGAGTGTGGACCTCCCTGTCTTGTTCCTGATCTTAGGGGAAAGGCTCCCAGTGCTTCCGCATTGAGAATATTTGCTGTGGGCTTTTCGTACCAGGCTTTGAAGATGTTGTGGAATGATCCCTCTATCCCTACACTCTGAAGAGTTTTATCATGAATGGATGCTGTGTTTTCTTAAATGCTTTCTCTGCGTCTAACGAGAGGATCATGCGGTTCTTGTTTCGTCTGTTGCTGATATGATGAATCACATTGATTTTTTATTTTATATATATATATGTATATATATATATATATATATATATACATATATATATTTTTTTTTTCGTGTTGAACCAGCCTTGTGTCCCAGGGATGAATCCTATTTGCTCATGGTGAACAGTTAGTTTTCTTAATGTACTGTTGGATCCTATTGGCCAGTGTCTTGTTGAGAACTTTTGCATCCATGTTCATCAGGGATATTGGTCTCTAATTCTCCTTTTCGGTGGGGTCTTGGTCTGGTTTTAGAAATAAAGTGATGCTGGCCTCAAGAACGAATTTGGAAGTACTCCATCTCTTCCTGTCTTTCGAAACAGATGTAGTAGAATAGGTATGGTTTCTTCTTTAAAGGTTTGATAGAATTCCCCTGGGAAGCCATCTGGCCCTGGACTTGCGTGTCTTGGGAGGTTTCTGATGACTGCTTCAAATTCCTCCCTGGTTTTCGGCCCGTTCGGGTTTTCTATTTCTTCCCCTTTCCAATTTTGGTAGTCTGTGGCCTTCCAGGAATGCGTCCGCTTCCTCTAGATTGCCTAACTTATTGGCGTATAGCTCTTCCTACTATGTTTACCATTTTATTATTTATTTTTTTAATAATAAATTTATTTATTTATTGGTGTTCCATTTACCAACATACAGAATAACACATGCCAGTGCTCATCCCGTGAAGTGTCCCTGTCAGTGCCCGTCACCCACTCACCCCACCCCCGCCCTCCTCCCCTTCCACCACCCCTTGTTCGTTTCCCAGAGTTAGGAGTCTTTACGTTCTGTCTCCCGTTCTGATATTTCCCACACATTTCTCCTCCCTTCCCTTAGAATCCCTTTCACTATTATTTATATTCCCCAAACGAATGAGAACATACACTGTTTGTCCTTCTCCGATTGACTCACTTCACTCAGCGTAATACCCTCCAGTTCCATCCACGTGGAAGCAAATGCTGGGTATCTGTCGTTTCTAATGCCTGAGTAATATTCCATTGTGTACGTGAACCTCATCTATCTTCTTTAGCCATTCATCTTTCGATGGAAACCGAGGCTCCTTCCACAGTTTGGCTATTGTGGACATTGCTGCTGGAAACATCGGGGTGCAGGTGTCCCGCCGTTTCAATGCATCTGAAACTCTGGGGTCAATCCCCAGCAGTGCAATTGCTGGGTCGTAGACCAGGTCTATCTGTAACTCTTCTAGGATCCTCCACACAGTTTTCCAGAGTGGCTGCACCAGTTCACATTCCCACCAACAGGGTAAGAGGGTTCCCTTTTCTCCGCATCCTCTCCAACATTTGTGGTCTCCTGCCTTGTTTATTTTCCACATTCTCACTGGTGTGAGGTGGTATGTCATTGAGGTTTTGATTTGTATTTCCCTGATGGCAAGTGATGCAGAGCATTTTCTCATGTGCATGTTGGCCATGCGTATGACTTCCTCTGTGAGATCTCTCTTCACGTCTTTTGCCCATTTCATGATCGGATTATTTGTTTCTCTGGTGTCGAGTTTAAGAAGTTCTTCGTAGATCCTGGAAACTAGCCCTTTATCTGATACGTCATTTGCAAATATCTTCTCCCACTGTGTAGGTTGTCTTTTAGTTTTGTTGATGGTATCCTTTGCTGTGCGAAAGCTTCTTGTCTTGATGAAGTCCCAATAGTTCCTTTTTGCTTTTGTTTCTTTGGCCTTCATGGATGTATCTTGGCAAGAAGTTACTGTGGCCGATTTCCAAAAAGGCGTTTGTTGCCTGTGTTCTCCTCTGGGATTTTGATGGACCCTTGTCTCCCATTTAGATCTTTCATCCATTTTGAGTTATCTCGAAATGTGTATGGTGCAAGAAGAGAGTGGTCTAGTTTCATTCATTCTTCTGCGTGTGGATGTGCAATTTTCCAGGCCACAATTTCCTGAAGAGACTGTCTTGCTTCCAGTGGATAGTCTTTCCTCCTTTATCGAATATTAGGTGACCATGAAGTTCAGGGGCCACTTCTGGGTTCTCTATTGTGTTCCACTGATCCATGTGTCTGTTTTTGTGCCAGTACCACACTGTCTCGATGACCGCAGCTTTGTAGTACCACCTGAAATCTGGCATTGTGGTGATGCCCCCAGATATGGTTTTCTTTTCTAAAATTCCCCTGGCTATTCGCGGTCTTTTCTGATTCCATACAGATCTTAAAATAACTTGTTCTAACTCTCTCAAGGGAGTCCATGGTATTTTGATAGGGAGCGCATTAAACGTGTAAATGGCCCTGGGTAACATGGACACTTTCAAAAGGTTAATTCTGCCAATCCATGAGCATGGAATACGTTTCCATCTCTTTGTGTCTTCCTCGATAGCTCTCAGAAGTGCTCTATAGCTTTTAGGGTATAGCTCCTTTGCCTCTTCGGTTAGGTTTATTCCTAGGTATCTTACGCTTCTGGGTGCAGTTGTCAATGGGATTGGCGCCTTAATTTCCCTTTCTTCAGTCTCATTGTCAGTGTATGGAAATGCCACTGATTTCTGGCATTGACCTTGTATCCTGCCATGCTACCAAACTGCCGTATGAGTTCTAGCAATCTTGGGGTGGATGCTTCTGCGTTTTCTGCGTAGACTGTCATGTCATTCGGCGAAGAGGGTGAGTTTGACTGCTTCTTTGCCAATTTGATGGCCTTCAAGGTCTCTTCGTCGTCTGATTGCTGAGGCTAGAACTTCCAGGACTCTTGTGGAATAGCAGTGGTGAGTGTGGACCTCCCTGTCTTGTTCCTGATCTTAGGGGAAAGGCTCCCAGTGCTTCCGCATTGAGAATATTTGCTGTGGGCTTTTCGTACCAGGCTTTGAAGATGTTGTGGAATGATCCCTCTATCCCTACACTCTGAAGAGTTTTATCATGAATGGATGCTGTGTTTTCTTAAATGCTTTCTCTGCGTCTAACGAGAGGATCATGCGGTTCTTGTTTCGTCTGTTGCTGATATGATGAATCACATTGATTTTTTATTTTATATATATATATATGTATATATATATATATATATATATATATTTTTTTTTTTTTTTTTTCGTGTTGAACCAGCCTTGTGTCCCAGGGATGAATCCTATTTGCTCATGGTGAACAGTTAGTTTTCTTAATGTACTGTTGGATCCTATTGGCCAGTGTCTTGTTGAGAACTTTTGCATCCATGTTCATCAGGGATATTGGTCTCTAATTCTCCTTTTCGGTGGGGTCTTGGTCTGGTTTTAGAAATAAAGTGATGCTGGCCTCAAGAACGAATTTGGAAGTACTCCATCTCTTCCTGTCTTTCGAAACAGATGTAGTAGAATAGGTATGGTTTCTTCTTTAAAGGTTTGATAGAATTCCCCTGGGAAGCCATCTGGCCCTGGACTTGCGTGTCTTGGGAGGTTTCTGATGACTGCTTCAAATTCCTCCCTGGTTTTCGGCCCGTTCGGGTTTTCTATTTCTTCCCCTTTCCAATTTTGGTAGTCTGTGGCCTTCCAGGAATGCGTCCGCTTCCTCTAGATTGCCTAACTTATTGGCGTATAGCTCTTCCTACTATGTTTATCATTTTATTATTTATTTTTTTAATAATAAATTTATTTATTTATTGGTGTTCCATTTACCAACATACAGAATAACACATGCCAGTGCTCATCCCGTGAAGTGTCCCTGTCAGTGCCCGTCACCCACTCACCCCACCCCCGCCCTCCTCCCCTTCCACCACCCCTTGTTCGTTTCCCAGAGTTAGGAGTCTTTACGTTCTGTCTCCCGTTCTGATATTTCCCACACATTTCTCCTCCCTTCCCTTAGAATCCCTTTCACTATTATTTATATTCCCCAAACGAATGAGAACATACACTGTTTGTCCTTCTCCGATTGACTCACTTCACTCAGCGTAATACCCTCCAGTTCCATCCACGTGGAAGCAAATGCTGGGTATCTGTCGTTTCTAATGCCTGAGTAATATTCCATTGTGTACGTGAACCTCATCTATCTTCTTTAGCCATTCATCTTTCGATGGAAACCGAGGCTCCTTCCACAGTTTGGCTATTGTGGACATTGCTGCTGGAAACATCGGGGTGCAGGTGTCCCGCCATTTCAATGCATCTGAAACTCTGGGGTCAATCCCCAGCAGTGCAATTGCTGGGTCGTAGACCAGGTCTATCTGTAACTCTTCTAGGATCCTCCACACAGTTTTCCAGAGTGGCTGCACCAGTTCACATTCCCACCAACAGGGTAAGAGGGTTCCCTTTTCTCCGCATCCTCTCCAACATTTGTGGTCTCCTGCCTTGTTTATTTTCCACATTCTCACTGGTGTGAGGTGGTATGTCATTGAGGTTTTGATTTGTATTTCCCTGATGGCAAGTGATGCAGAGCATTTTCTCATGTGCATGTTGGCCATGCGTATGACTTCCTCTGTGAGATCTCTCTTCACGTCTTTTGCCCATTTCATGATCGGATTATTTGTTTCTCTGGTGTCGAGTTTAAGAAGTTCTTCGTAGATCCTGGAAACTAGCCCTTTATCTGATACGTCATTTGCAAATATCTTCTCCCACTGTGTAGGTTGTCTTTTAGTTTTGTTGATGGTATCCTTTGCTGTGCGAAAGCTTCTTGTCTTGATGAAGTCCCAATAGTTCCTTTTTGCTTTTGTTTCTTTGGCCTTCATGGATGTATCTTGGCAAGAAGTTACTGTGGCCGATTTCCAAAAAGGCGTTTGTTGCCTGTGTTCTCCTCTGGGATTTTGATGGACCCTTGTCTCCCATTTAGATCTTTCATCCATTTTGAGTTATCTCGAAATGTGTATGGTGCAAGAAGAGAGTGGTCTAGTTTCATTCATTCTTCTGCGTGTGGATGTGCAATTTTCCAGGCCACCATTTCCTGAAGAGACTGTCTTGCTTCCAGTGGATAGTCTTTCTCCTTTATCGAATATTAGGTGACCATGAAGTTCAGGGGCCACTTCTGGGTTCTCTATTGTGTTCCACTGATCCATGTGTCTGTTTTTGTGCCAGTACCACACTGTCTCGATGACCGCAGCTTTGTAGTACCACCTGAAATCTGGCATTGTGGTGATTCCCCCAGATATGGTTTTCTTTTCTAAAATTCCCCTGGCTATTCGCGGTCTTTTCTGATTCCATACAGATCTTAAAATAACTTGTTCTAACTCTCTCAAGGGAGTCCATGGTATTTTGATAGGGAGCGCATTAAACGTGTAAATGGCCCTGGGTAACATGGACACTTTCAAAAGGTTAATTCTGCCAATCCATGAGCATGGAATACGTTTCCATCTCTTTGTGTCTTCCTCGATAGCTCTCAGAAGTGCTCTATAGCTTTTAGGGTATAGCTCCTTTGCCTCTTCGGTTAGGTTTATTCCTAGGTCTCTTACGCTTCTGGTGCAGTTGTCAATGGGATTGGCGCCTTAATTTCCCTTTCTTCAGTCTCATTGTCAGTGTATGGAAATGCCACTGATTTCTGGCATTGACCTTGTATCCTGCCATGCTACCAAACTGCCGTATGAGTTCTAGCAATCTTGGGGTGGATGCTTCTGCGTTTTCTGCGTAGACTGTCATGTCATTCGGCGAAGAGGGAGAGTTTGCTTCTTTGCCAATTTGATGGCCTTCAAGGTCTCTTCGTCGTCTGATTGCTGAGGCTAGAACTTCCAGGACTCTTGTGGAATAGCAGTGGTGAGTGTGGACCTCCCTGTCTTGTTCCTGATCTTAGGGGAAAGGCTCCCAGTGCTTCCGCATTGAGAATATTTGCTGTGGGCTTTTCGTACCAGGCTTTGAAGATGTTGTGGAATGAACCCTCTATCCCTACACTCTGAAGAGTTTTATCATGAATGGATGCTGTGTTTTCTTAAATGCTTTCTCTGCGTCTAACGAGAGGATCATGCGGTTCTTGTTTCGTCTGTTGCTGATATGATGAATCACATTGATTTTTTATTTTATATATATATATATGTATATATATATATATATATATATATATATATATATATATATATATTTTTTTTTTTTTTTCGTGTTGAACCAGCCTTGTGTCCCAGGGATGAATCCTATTTGCTCATGGTGAACAGTTAGTTTTCTTAATGTACTGTTGGATCCTATTGGCCAGTGTCTTGTTGAGAACTTTTGCATCCATGTTCATCAGGGATATTGGTCTCTAATTCTCCTTTTCGGTGGGGTCTTGGTCTGGTTTTAGAAATAAAGTGATGCTGGCCTCAAGAACGAATTTGGAAGTACTCCATCTCTTCCTGTCTTTCGAAACAGATGTAGTAGAATAGGTATGGTTTCTTCTTTAAAGGTTTGATAGAATTCCCCTGGGAAGCCATCTGGCCCTGGACTTGCGTGTCTTGGGAGGTTTCTGATGACTGCTTCAAATTCCTCCCTGGTTTTCGGCCCGTTCGGGTTTTCTATTTCTTCCCCTTTCCAATTTTGGTAGTCTGTGGCCTTCCAGGAATGCGTCCGCTTCCTCTAGATTGCCTAACTTATTGGCGTATAGCTCTTCCTACTATGTTTATCATTTTATTATTTATTTTTTTAATAATAAATTTATTTATTTATTGGTGTTCCATTTACCAACATACAGAATAACACATGCCAGTGCTCATCCCGTGAAGTGTCCCTGTCAGTGCCCGTCACCCACTCACCCCACCCCCGCCCTCCTCCCCTTCCACCACCCCTTGTTCGTTTCCCAGAGTTAGGAGTCTTTACGTTCTGTCTCCCGTTCTGATATTTCCCACACATTTCTCCTCCCTTCCCTTAGAATCCCTTTCACTATTATTTATATTCCCCAAACGAATGAGAACATACACTGTTTGTCCTTCTCCGATTGACTCACTTCACTCAGCGTAATACCCTCCAGTTCCATCCACGTGGAAGCAAATGCTGGGTATCTGTCGTTTCTAATGCCTGAGTAATATTCCATTGTGTACGTGAACCTCATCTATCTTCTTTAGCCATTCATCGTTCGATGGAAACCGAGGCTCCTTCCACAGTTTGGCTATTGTGGACATTGCTGCTGGAAACATCGGGGTGCAGGTGTCCCGCCGTTTCAATGCATCTGAAACTCTGGGGTCAATCCCCAGCAGTGCAATTGCTGGGTCGTAGACCAGGTCTATCTGTAACTCTTCTAGGATCCTCCACACAGTTTTCCAGAGTGGCTGCACCAGTTCACATTCCCACCAACAGGGTAAGAGGGTTCCCTTTTCTCCGCATCCTCTCCAACATTTGTGGTCTCCTGCCTTGTTTATTTTCCACATTCTCACTGGTGTGAGGTGGTATGTCATTGAGGTTTTGATTTGTATTTCCCTGATGGCAAGTGATGCAGAGCATTTTCTCATGTGCATGTTGGCCATGCGTATGACTTCCTCTGTGAGATCTCTCTTCACGTCTTTTGCCCATTTCATGATCGGATTATTTGTTTCTCTGGTGTCGAGTTTAAGAAGTTCTTCGTAGATCCTGGAAACTAGCCCTTTATCTGATACGTCATTTGCAAATATCTTCTCCCACTGTGTAGGTTGTCTTTTAGTTTTGTTGATGGTATCCTTTGCTGTGCGAAAGCTTCTTGTCTTGATGAAGTCCCAATAGTTCCTTTTTGCTTTTGTTTCTTTGGCCTTCATGGATGTATCTTGGCAAGAAGTTACTGTGGCCGATTTCCAAAAAGGCGTTTGTTGCCTGTGTTCTCCTCTGGGATTTTGATGGACCCTTGTCTCCCATTTAGATCTTTCATCCATTTTGAGTTATCTCGAAATGTGTATGGTGCAAGAAGAGAGTGGTCTAGTTTCATTCATTCTTCTGCGTGTGGATGTGCAATTTTCCAGGCCACCATTTCCTGAAGAGACTGTGTTGCTTCCAGTGGATAGTCTTTCCTCCTTTATCGAATATTAGGTGACCATGAAGTTCAGGGGCCACTTCTGGGTTCTCTATTGTGTTCCACTGATCCATGTGTCTGTTTTTGTGCCAGTACCACACTGTCTCGATGACCGCAGCTTTGTAGTACCACCTGAAATCTGGCATTGTGGTGATGCCCCCAGATATGGTTTTCTTTTCTAAAATTCCCCTGGCTATTCGCGGTCTTTTCTGATTCCATACAGATCTTAAAATAACTTGTTCTAACTCTCTCAAGGGAGTCCATGGTATTTTGATAGGGAGCGCATTAAACGTGTAAATGGCCCTGGGTAACATGGACACTTTCAAAAGGTTAATTCTGCCAATCCATGAGCATGGAATACGTTTCCATCTCTTTGTGTCTTCCTCGATAGCTCTCAGAAGTGCTCTATAGCTTTTAGGGTATAGCTCCTTTGCCTCTTCGGTTAGGTTTATTCCTAGGTATCTTACGCTTCTGGGTGCAGTTGTCAATGGGATTGGCGCCTTAATTTCCCTTTCTTCAGTCTCATTGTCAGTGTATGGAAATGCCACTGATTTCTGGCATTGACCTTGTATCCTGCCATGCTACCAAACTGCCGTATGAGTTCTAGCAATCTTGGGGTGGATGCTTCTGCGTTTTCTGCGTAGACTGTCATGTCATTCGGCGAAGAGGGAGAGTTTGACTGCTTCTTTGCCAATTTGATGGCCTTCAAGGTCTCTTCGTCGTCTGATTGCTGAGGCTAGAACTTCCAGGACTCTTGTGGAATAGCAGTGGTGAGTGTGGACCTCCCTGTCTTTTTCCTGATCTTAGGGGAAAGGCTCCCAGTGCTTCCGCATTGAGAATATTTGCTGTGGGCTTTTCGTACCAGGCTTTGAAGATGTTGTGGAATGATCCCTCTATCCCTACACTCTGAAGAGTTTTATCATGAATGGATGCTGTGTTTTCTTAAATGCTTTCTCTGCGTCTAACGAGAGGATCATGCGGTTCTTGTTTCGTCTGTTACTGATATGATGAATCACATTGATTTTTTATTTTATATATATATATATGTATATATATATATATATATATATATACATATATATATATATATATATATTTTTTTTTCGTGTTGAACCAGCCTTGTGTCCCAGGGATGAATCCTATTTGCTCATGGTGAACAGTTAGTTTTCTTAATGTACTGTTGGATCCTATTGGTCAGTGTCTTGTTGAGAACTTTTGTATCCATGTTCATCAGGGATATTGGTCTCTAATTCTCCTTTTCGGTGGGGTCTTGGTCTGGTTTTAGAAATAAAGTGATGCTGGCCTCAAGAACGAATTTGGAAGTACTCCATCTCTTCCTGTCTTTCGAAACAGATGTAGTAGAATAGGTATGGTTTCTTCTTTAAAGGTTTGATAGAATTCCCCTGGGAAGCCATCTGGCCCTGGACTTGCGTGTCTTGGGAGGTTTCTGATGACTGCTTCAAATTCCTCCCTGGTTTTCGGCCCGTTCGGGTTTTCTATTTCTTCCCCTTTCCAATTTTGGTAGTCTGTGGCCTTCCAGGAATGCGTCCGCTTCCTCCAGATTGCCTAACTTATTGGCGTATAGCTCTTCCTACTATGTTTATCATTTTATTATTTATTTTTTTAATAATAAATTTATTTATTTATTGGTGTTCCATTTACCAACATACAGAATAACACATGCCAGTGCTCATCCCGTGAAGTGTCCCTGTCAGTGCCCGTCTCCCACTCACCCCACCCCCGCCCTCCTCCCCTTCCACCACCCCTTGTTCGTTTCCCAGAGTTAGGAGTCTTTACGTTCTGTCTCCCGTTCTGATATTTCCCACACATTTCTCCTCCCTTCCCTTAGAATCCCTTTCACTATTATTTATATTCCCCAAACGAATGAGAACATACACTGTCCTTCTCCGATTGACTCACTTCACTCAGCGTAATACCCTCCACTTCCATCCACGTGGAAGCAAATGCTGGGTATCTGTCGTTTCTAATGCCTGAGTAATATTCCATTGTGTACGTGAACCTCATCTATCTTCTTTAGCCATTCATCTTTCGATGGAAACCGAGGCTCCTTCCACAGTTTGGCTATTGTGGACATTGCTGCTGGAAACATCGGGGTGCAGGTGTCCCGCCGTTTCAAATCATCTGAAACTCTGGGGTCAATCCCCAGCAGTGCAATTGCTGGGTCGTAGACCAGGTCTATCTGTAACTCTTCTAGGATCCTCCACACAGTTTTCCAGAGTGGCTGCACCAGTTCACATTCCCACCAACAGGGTAAGAGGGTTCCCTTTTCTCCGCATCCTCTCCAACATTTGTGGTCTCCTGCCTTGTTTATTTTCCACATTCTCACTGGTGTGAGGTGGTATGTCATTGAGGTTTTGATTTGTATTTCCCTGATGGCAAGTGATGCAGAGCATTTTCTCATGTGCATGTTGGCCATGCGTATGACTTCCTCTGTGAGATCTCTCTTCACGTCTTTTGCCCATTTCATGATCGGATTATTTGTTTCTCTGGTGTCGAGTTTAAGAAGTTCTTCGTAGATCCTGGAAACTAGCCCTTTATCTGATACGTCATTTGCAAATATCTTCTCCCACTGTGTAGGTTGTCTTTTAGTTTTGTTGATGGTATCCTTTGCTGTGCGAAAGCTTCTTGTCTTGATGAAGTCCCAATAGTTCCTTTTTGCTTTTGTTTCTTTGGCCTTCATGGATGTATCTTGGCAAGAAGTTACTGTGGCCGATTTCCAAAAAGGCGTTTGTTGCCTGTGTTCTCCTCTGGGATTTTGATGGACCCTTGTCTCCCATTTAGATCTTTCATCCATTTTGAGTTATCTCGAAATGTGTATGGTGCAAGAAGAGAGTGGTCTAGTTTCATTCATTCTTCTGCGTGTGGATGTGCAATTTTCCAGGCCACCATTTCCTGAAGAGACTGTCTTGCTTCCAGTGGATAGTCTTTCCTCCTTTATCGAATATTAGGTGACCATGAAGTTCAGGGGCCACTTCTGGGTTCTCTATTGTGTTCCACTGATCCATGTGTCTGTTTTTGTGCCAGTACCACACTGTCTCGATGACCGCAGCTTTGTAGTACCACCTGAAATCTGGCATTGTGGTGATGCCCCCAGATATGGTTTTCTTTTCTAAAATTCCCCTGGCTATTCGCGGTCTTTTCTGATTCCATACAGATCTTAAAATAACTTGTTCTAACTCTCTCAAGGGAGTCCATGGTATTTTGATAGGGAGCGCATTAAACGTGTAAATGGCCCTGGGTAACATGGACACTTTCAAAAGGTTAATTCTGCCAATCCATGAGCATGGAATACGTTTCCATCTCTTTGTGTCTTCCTCGATAGCTCTCAGAAGTGCTCTATAGCTTTTAGGGTATAGCTCCTTTGCCTCTTCGGTTAGGTTTATTCCTAGGTATCTTACGCTTCTGGGTGCAGTTGTCAATGGGATTGGCGCCTTAATTTCCCTTTCTTCAGTCTCATTGTCAGTGTATGGAAATGCCACTGATTTCTGGCATTGACCTTGTATCCTGCCATGCTACCAAACTGCCGTATGAGTTCTAGCAATCTTGGGGTGGATGCTTCTGGGTTTTCTGCGTAGACTGTCATGTCATTCGGCGAAGAGGGAGAGTTTGACTGCTTCTTTGCCAATTTGATGGCCTTCAAGGTCTCTTCGTCGTCTGATTGCTGAGTCTAGAACTTCCAGGACTCTTGTGGAATAGCAGTGGTGAGTGTGGACCTCCCTGTCTTGTTCCTGATCTTAGGGGAAAGGCTCCCAGTGCTTCCGCATTGAGAATATTTGCTGTGGGCTTTTCATACCAGGCTTTGAAGATGTTGTGGAATGATCCCTCTATCCCTACACTCTGAAGAGTTTTATCATGAATGGATGCTGTGTTTTCTTAAATGCTTTCTCTGCGTCTAACGAGAGGATCATGCGGTTCTTGTTTCGTCTGTTGCTGATATGATGAATCACATTGATTTTTTATTTTATATATATATATATTTTTTCGTGTTGAACCAGCCTTGTGTCCCAGGGATGAATCCTATTTGCTCATGGTGAACAGTTAGTTTTCTTAATGTACTGTTGGATCCTATTGGCCAGTGTCTTGTTGAGAACTTTTGCATCCATGTTCATCAGGGATATTGGTCTCTAATTCTCCTTTTCGGTGGGGTCTTGGTCTGGTTTTAGAAATAAAGTGATGCTGGCCTCAAGAACGAATTTGGAAGTACTCCATCTCTTCCTGTCTTTCGAAACAGATGTAGTAGAATAGGTATGGTTTCTTCTTTAAAGGTTTGATAGAATTCCCCTGGGAAGCCATCTGGCCCTGGACTTGCGTGTCTTGGGAGGTTTCTGATGACTGCTTCAAATTCCTCCCTGGTTTTCGGCCCGTTCGGGTTTTCTATTTCTTCCCCTTTCCAATTTTGGTAGTCTGTGGCCTTCCAGGAATGCGTCCGCTTCCTCTAGATTGCCTAACTTATTGGCGTATAGCTCTTCCTACTATGTTTATCATTTTATTATTTATTTTTTTAATAATAAATTTATTTATTTATTGGTGTTCCATTTACCAACATACAGAATAACACATGCCAGTGCTCATCCCGTGAAGTGTCCCTGTCAGTGCCCGTCACCCACTCACCCCAGCCCCGCCCTCCTCCCCTTCCACCACCCCTTGTTCGTTTCCCAGAGTTAGGAGTCTTTACGTTCTGTCTCCCGTTCTGATATTTCCCACACATTTCTCCTCCCTTCCCTTAGAATCCCTTTCACTATTATTTATATTCCCCAAACGAATGAGAACATACACTGTTTGTCCTTCTCCGATTGACTCACTTCACTCAGCGTAATACCCTCCACTTCCATCCACGTGGAAGCAAATGCTGGGTATCTGTCGTTTCTAATGCCTGAGTAATATTCCATTGTGTACGTGAACCTCATCTATCTTCTTTAGCCATTCATCTTTCGATGGAAACCGAGGCTCCTTCCACAGTTTGGCTATTGTGGACATTGCTGCTGGAAACATCGGGGTGCAGGTGTCCCGCCGTTTCAATGCATCTGAAATCTGGGGTCAATCCCCAGCAGTGCAATTGCTGGGTCGTAGACCAGGTCTATCTGTAACTCTTCTAGGATCCTCCACACAGTTTTCCAGAGTGGCTGCACCAGTTCACATTCCCACCAACAGGGTAAGAGGGTTCCCTTTTCTCCGCATCCTCTCCAACATTTGTGGTCTCCTGCCTTGTTTATTTTCCACATTCTCACTGGTGTGAGGTGGTATGTCATTGAGGTTTTGATTTGTATTTCCCTGATGGCAAGTGATGCAGAGCATTTTCTCATGTGCATGTTGGCCATGCGTATGACTTCCTCTGTGAGATCTCTCTTCACGTCTTTTGCCCATTTCATGATCGGATTATTTGTTTCTCTGGTGTCGAGTTTAAGAAGTTCTTCGTAGATCCTGGAAACTAGCCCTTTATCTGATACGTCATTTGCAAATATCTTCTCCCACTGTGTAGGTTGTCTTTTAGTTTTGTTGATGGTATCCTTTGCTGTGCGAAAGCTTCTTGTCTTGATGAAGTCCCAATAGTTCCTTTTTGCTTTTGTTTCTTTGGCCTTCATGGATGTATCTTGGCAAGAAGTTACTGTGGCCGATTTCCAAAAAGGCGTTTGTTGCCTGTGTTCTCCTCTGGGATTTTGATGGACCCTTGTCTCCCATTTAGATCTTTCATCCATTTTGAGTTATCTCGAAATGTGTATGGTGCAAGAAGAGAGTGGTCTAGTTTCATTCATTCTTCTGCGTGTGGATGTGCAATTTTCCAGGCCACCATTTCCTGAAGAGACTGTCTTGCTTCCAGTGGATAGTCTTTCCTCCTTTATCGAATATTAGGTGACCATGAAGTTCAGGGGCCACTTCTGGGTTCTCTATTGTGTTCCACTGATCCATGTGTCTGTTTTTGTGCCAGTACCACACTGTCTCGATGACCGCAGCTTTGTAGTACCACCTGAAATCTGGCATTGTGGTGATGCCCCCAGATATGGTTTTCTTTTCTAAAATTCCCCTGGCTATTCGCGGTCTTTTCTGATTCCATACAGATCTTAAAATAACTTGTTCTAACTCTCTCAAGGGAGTCCATGGTATTTTGATAGGGAGCGCATTAAACGTGTAAATGGCCCTGGGTAACATGGACACTTTCAAAAGGTTAATTCTGCCAATCCATGAGCATGGAATACGTTTCCATCTCTTTGTGTCTTCCTCGATAGCTCTCAGAAGTGCTCTATAGCTTTTAGGGTATAGCTCCTTTGCCTCTTCGGTTAGGTTTATTCCTAGGTATCTTACGCTTCTGGGTGCAGTTGTCAATGGGATTGGCGCCTTAATTTCCCTTTCTTCAGTCTCATTGTCAGTGTATGGAAATGCCACTGATTTCTGGCATTGACCTTGTATCCTGCCATGCTACCAAACTGCCGTATGAGTTCTAGCAATCTTGGGGTGGATGCTTCTGGGTTTTCTGCGTAGACTGTCATGTCATTCGGCGAAGAGGGAGAGTTTGACTGCTTCTTTGCCAATTTGATGGCCTTCAAGGTCTCTTCGTCGTCTGATTGCTGAGTCTAGAACTTCCAGGACTCTTGTGGAATAGCAGTGGTGAGTGTGGACCTCCCTGTCTTGTTCCTGATCTTAGGGGAAAGGCTCCCAGTGCTTCCGCATTGAGAATATTTGCTGTGGGCTTTTCATACCAGGCTTTGAAGATGTTGTGGAATGATCCCTCTATCCCTACACTCTGAAGAGTTTTATCATGAATGGATGCTGTGTTTTCTTAAATGCTTTCTCTGCGTCTAACGAGAGGATCATGCGGTTCTTGTTTCGTCTGTTGCTGATATGATGAATCACATTGATTTTTTATTTTATATATATATATATATTTTCGTGTTGAACCAGCCTTGTGTCCCAGGGATGAATCCTATTTGCTCATGGTGAACAGTTAGTTTTCTTAATGTACTGTTGGATCCTATTGGCCAGTGTCTTGTTGAGAACTTTTGCATCCATGTTCATCAGGGATATTGGTCTCTAATTCTCCTTTTCGGTGGGGTCTTGGTCTGGTTTTAGAAATAAAGTGATGCTGGCCTCAAGAACGAATTTGGAAGTACTCCATCTCTTCCTGTCTTTCGAAACAGATGTAGTAGAATAGGTATGGTTTCTTCTTTAAAGGTTTGATAGAATTCCCCTGGGAAGCCATCTGGCCCTGGACTTGCGTGTCTTGGGAGGTTTCTGATGACTGCTTCAAATTCCTCCCTGGTTTTCGGCCCGTTCGGGTTTTCTATTTCTTCCCCTTTCCAATTTTGGTAGTCTGTGGCCTTCCAGGAATGCGTCCGCTTCCTCTAGATTGCCTAACTTATTGGCGTATAGCTCTTCCTACTATGTTTATCATTTTATTATTTATTTTTTTAATAATAAATTTATTTATTTATTGGTGTTCCATTTACCAACATACAGAATAACACATGCCAGTGCTCATCCCGTGAAGTGTCCCTGTCAGTGCCCGTCACCCACTCACCCCAGCCCCGCCCTCCTCCCCTTCCACCACCCCTTGTTCGTTTCCCAGAGTTAGGAGTCTTTACGTTCTGTCTCCCGTTCTGATATTTCCCACACATTTCTCCTCCCTTCCCTTAGAATCCCTTTCACTATTATTTATATTCCCCAAACGAATGAGAACATACACTGTTTGTCCTTCTCCGATTGACTCACTTCACTCAGCGTAATACCCTCCACTTCCATCCACGTGGAAGCAAATGCTGGGTATCTGTCGTTTCTAATGCCTGAGTAATATTCCATTGTGTACGTGAACCTCATCTATCTTCTTTAGCCATTCATCTTTCGATGGAAACCGAGGCTCCTTCCACAGTTTGGCTATTGTGGACATTGCTGCTGGAAACATCGGGGTGCAGGTGTCCCGCCGTTTCAATGCATCTGAAATCTGGGGTCAATCCCCAGCAGTGCAATTGCTGGGTCGTAGACCAGGTCTATCTGTAACTCTTCTAGGATCCTCCACACAGTTTTCCAGAGTGGCTGCACCAGTTCACATTCCCACCAACAGGGTAAGAGGGTTCCCTTTTCTCCGCATCCTCTCCAACATTTGTGGTCTCCTGCCTTGTTTATTTTCCACATTCTCACTGGTGTGAGGTGGTATGTCATTGAGGTTTTGATTTGTATTTCCCTGATGGCAAGTGATGCAGAGCATTTTCTCATGTGCATGTTGGCCATGCGTATGACTTCCTCTGTGAGATCTCTCTTCACGTCTTTTGCCCATTTCATGATCGGATTATTTGTTTCTCTGGTGTCGAGTTTAAGAAGTTCTTCGTAGATCCTGGAAACTAGCCCTTTATCTGATACGTCATTTGCAAATATCTTCTCCCACTGTGTAGGTTGTCTTTTAGTTTTGTTGATGGTATCCTTTGCTGTGCGAAAGCTTCTTGTCTTGATGAAGTCCCAATAGTTCCTTTTTGCTTTTGTTTCTTTGGCCTTCATGGATGTATCTTGGCAAGAAGTTACTGTGGCCGATTTCCAAAAAGGCGTTTGTTGCCTGTGTTCTCCTCTGGGATTTTGATGGACCCTTGTCTCCCATTTAGATCTTTCATCCATTTTGAGTTATCTCGAAATGTGTATGGTGCAAGAAGAGAGTGGTCTAGTTTCATTCATTCTTCTGCGTGTGGATGTGCAATTTTCCAGGCCACCATTTCCTGAAGAGACTGTCTTGCTTCCAGTGGATAGTCTTTCCTCCTTTATCGAATATTAGGTGACCATGAAGTTCAGGGGCCACTTCTGGGTTCTCTATTGTGTTCCACTGATCCATGTGTCTGTTTTTGTGCCAGTACCACACTGTCTCGATGACCGCAGCTTTGTAGTACCACCTGAAATCTGGCATTGTGGTGATTCCCCCAGATATGGTTTTCTTTTCTAAAATTCCCCTGGCTATAGCGGTCTTTTCTGATTCCATACAGATCTTAAAATAACTTGTTCTAACTCTCTCAAGGGAGTCCATGGTATTTTGATAGGGAGCGCATTAAACGTATAAATGGCCCTGGGTAACATGGACACTTTCAAAAGGTTAATTCTGCCAATCCATGAGCATGGAATACGTTTCCATCTCTTTGTGTCTTCCTCGATAGCTCTCAGAAGTGCTCTATAGCTTTTAGGGTATAGCTCCTTTGCCTCTTCGGTTAGGTTTATTCCTAGGTATCTTACGCTTCTGGGTGCAGTTGTCAATGGGATTGGCGCCTTAATTTCCCTTTCTTCAGTCTCATTGTCAGTGTATGGATATGCAACTTATTTCTGGCATTGACCTTGTATCCTGCCATGCTACCAAACTGCCGTATGAGTTCTAGCAATCTTGGGGTGGATGCTTCTGGGTTTTCTGCGTAGACTGTCATGTCATTCGGCGAAGAGGGAGAGTTTGACTGCTTCTTTGCCAATTTGATGGCCTTCAAGGTCTCTTCGTCGTCTGATTGCTGAGTCTAGAACTTCCAGGACTCTTGTGGAATAGCAGTGGTGAGTGTGGACCTCCCTGTCTTGTTCCTGATCTTAGGGGAAAGGCTCCCAGTGCTTCCGCATTGAGAATATTTGCTGTGGGCTTTTCATACCAGGCTTTGAAGATGTTGTGGAATGATCCCTCTATCCCTACACTCTGAAGAGTTTTATCATGAATGGATGCTGTGTTTTCTTAAATGCTTTCTCTGCGTCTAACGAGAGGATCATGCGGTTCTTGTTTCGTCTGTTGCTGATATGATGAATCACATTGATTTTTTATTTTATATATATATATATTTTTTCGTGTTGAACCAGCCTTGTGTCCCAGGGATGAATCCTATTTGCTCATGGTGAACAGTTAGTTTTCTTAATGTACTGTTGGATCCTATTGGCCAGTGTCTTGTTGAGAACTTTTGCATCCATGTTCATCAGGGATATTGGTCTCTAATTCTCCTTTTCGGTGGGGTCTTGGTCTGGTTTTAGAAATAAAGTGATGCTGGCCTCAAGAACGAATTTGGAAGTACTCCATCTCTTCCTGTCTTTCGAAACAGATGTAGTAGAATAGGTATGGTTTCTTCTTTAAAGGTTTGATAGAATTCCCCTGGGAAGCCATCTGGCCCTGGACTTGCGTGTCTTGGGAGGTTTCTGATGACTGCTTCAAATTCCTCCCTGGTTTTCGGCCCGTTCGGGTTTTCTATTTCTTCCCCTTTCCAATTTTGGTAGTCTGTGGCCTTCCAGGAATGCGTCCGCTTCCTCTAGATTGCCTAACTTATTGGCGTATAGCTCTTCCTACTATGTTTATCATTTTATTATTTATTTTTTTAATAATAAATTTATTTATTTATTGGTGTTCCATTTACCAACATACAGAATAACACATGCCAGTGCTCATCCCGTGAAGTGTCCCTGTCAGTGCCCGTCACCCACTCACCCCACCCCCGCCCTCCTCCCCTTCCACCACCCCTTGTTCGTTTCCCAGAGTTAGGAGTCTTTACGTTCTGTCTCCCGTTCTGATATTTCCCACACATTTCTCCTCCCTTCCCTTAGAATCCCTTTCACTATTATTTATATTCCCCAAACGAATGAGAACATACACTGTTTGTCCTTCTCCGATTGACTCACTTCACTCAGCGTAATACCCTCCACTTCCATCCACGTGGAAGCAAATGCTGGGTATCTGTCGTTTCTAATGCCTGAGTAATATTCCATTGTGTACGTGAACCTCATCTATCTTCTTTAGCCATTCATCTTTCGATGGAAACCGAGGCTCCTTCCACAGTTTGGCTATTGTGGACATTGCTGCTGGAAACATCGGGGTGCAGGTGTCCCGCCGTTTCAATGCATCTGAAACTCTGGGGTCAATCCCCAGCAGTGCAATTGCTGGGTCGTAGACCAGGTCTATCTGTAACTCTTCTAGGATCCTCCACACAGTTTTCCAGAGTGGCTGCACCAGTTCACATTCCCACCAACAGGGTAAGAGGGTTCCCTTTTCTCCGCATCCTCTCCAACATTTGTGGTCTCCTGCCTTGTTTATTTTCCACATTCTCACTGGTGTGAGGTGGTATGTCATTGAGGTTTTGATTTGTATTTCCCTGATGGCAAGTGATGCAGAGCATTTTCTCATGTGCATGTTGGCCATGCGTATGACTTCCTCTGTGAGATCTCTCTTCACGTCTTTTGCCCATTTCATGATCGGATTATTTGTTTCTCTGGTGTCGAGTTTAAGAAGTTCTTCGTAGATCCTGGAAACTAGCCCTTTATCTGATACGTCATTTGCAAATATCTTCTCCCACTGTGTAGGTTGTCTTTTAGTTTTGTTGATGGTATCCTTTGCTGTGCGAAAGCTTCTTGTCTTGATGAAGTCCCAATAGTTCCTTTTTGCTTTTGTTTCTTTGGCCTTCATGGATGTATCTTGGCAAGAAGTTACTGTGGCCGATTTCCAAAAAGGCGTTTGTTGCCTGTGTTCTCCTCTGGGATTTTGATGGACCCTTGTCTCCCATTTAGATCTTTCATCCATTTTGAGTTATCTCGAAATGTGTATGGTGCAAGAAGAGAGTGGTCTAGTTTCATTCATTCTTCTGCGTGTGGATGTGCAATTTTCCAGGCCACCATTTCCTGAAGAGACTGTCTTGCTTCCAGTGGATAGTCTTTCCTCCTTTATCGAATATTAGGTGACCATGAAGTTCAGGGGCCACTTCTGGGTTCTCTATTGTGTTCCACTGATCCATGTGTCTGTTTTTGTGCCAGTACCACACTGTCTCGATGACCGCAGCTTTGTAGTACCACCTGAAATCTGGCATTGTGGTGATTCCCCCAGATATGGTTTTCTTTTCTAAAATTCCCCTGGCTATAGCGGTCTTTTCTGATTCCATACAGATCTTAAAATAACTTGTTCTAACTCTCTCAAGGGAGTCCATGGTATTTTGATAGGGAGCGCATTAAACGTATAAATGGCCCTGGGTAACATGGACACTTTCAAAAGGTTAATTCTGCCAATCCATGAGCATGGAATACGTTTCCATCTCTTTGTGTCTTCCTCGATAGCTCTCAGAAGTGCTCTATAGCTTTTAGGGTATAGCTCCTTTGCCTCTTCGGTTAGGTTTATTCCTAGGTATCTTACGCTTCTGGGTGCAGTTGTCAATGGGATTGGCGCCTTAATTTCCCTTTCTTCAGTCTCATTGTCAGTGTATGGAAATGCCACTGATTTCTGGCATTGACCTTGTATCCTGCCATGCTACCAAACTGCCGTATGAGTTCTAGCAATCTTGGGGTGGATGCTTCTGGGTTTTCTGCGTAGACTGTCATGTCATTCGGCGAAGAGGGAGAGTTTGACTGCTTCTTTGCCAATTTGATGGCCTTCAAGGTCTCTTCGTCGTCTGATTGCTGAGTCTAGAACTTCCAGGACTCTTGTGGAATAGCAGTGGTGAGTGTGGACCTCCCTGTCTTGTTCCTGATCTTAGGGGAAAGGCTCCCAGTGCTTCCGCATTGAGAATATTTGCTGTGGGCTTTTCATACCAGGCTTTGAAGATGTTGTGGAATGATCCCTCTATCCCTACACTCTGAAGAGTTTTATCATGAATGGATGCTGTGTTTTCTTAAATGCTTTCTCTGCGTCTAACGAGAGGATCATGCGGTTCTTGTTTCGTCTGTTGCTGATATGATGAATCACATTGATTTTTTATTTTATATATATATATATTTTTTCGTGTTGAACCAGCCTTGTGTCCCAGGGATGAATCCTATTTGCTCATGGTGAACAGTTAGTTTTCTTAATGTACTGTTGGATCCTATTGGCCAGTGTCTTGTTGAGAACTTTTGCATCCATGTTCATCAGGGATATTGGTCTCTAATTCTCCTTTTCGGTGGGGTCTTGGTCTGGTTTTAGAAATAAAGTGATGCTGGCCTCAAGAACGAATTTGGAAGTACTCCATCTCTTCCTGTCTTTCGAAACAGATGTAGTAGAATAGGTATGGTTTCTTCTTTAAAGGTTTGATAGAATTCCCCTGGGAAGCCATCTGGCCCTGGACTTGCGTGTCTTGGGAGGTTTCTGATGACTGCTTCAAATTCCTCCCTGGTTTTCGGCCCGTTCGGGTTTTCTATTTCTTCCCCTTTCCAATTTTGGTAGTCTGTGGCCTTCCAGGAATGCGTCCGCTTCCTCTAGATTGCCTAACTTATTGGCGTATAGCTCTTCCTACTATGTTTATCATTTTATTATTTATTTTTTTAATAATAAATTTATTTATTTATTGGTGTTCCATTTACCAACATACAGAATAACACATGCCAGTGCTCATCCCGTGAAGTGTCCCTGTCAGTGCCCGTCACCCACTCACCCCACCCCCGCCCTCCTCCCCTTCCACAACCCCTTGTTCGTTTCCCAGAGTTAGGAGTCTTTACGTTCTGTCTCCCGTTCTGATATTTCCCACACATTTCTCCTCCCTTCCCTTAGAATCCCTTTCACTATTATTTATATTCCCCAAACGAATGAGAACATACACTGTTTGTCCTTCTCCGATTGACTCACTTCACTCAGCGTAATACCCTCCACTTCCATCCACGTGGAAGCAAATGCTGGGTATCTGTCGTTTCTAATGCCTGAGTAATATTCCATTGTGTACGTGAACCTCATCTATCTTCTTTAGCCATTCATCTTTCGATGGAAACCGAGGCTCCTTCCACAGTTTGGCTATTGTGGACATTGCTGCTGGAAACATCGGGGTGCAGGTGTCCCGCCGTTTCAATGCATCTGAAACTCTGGGGTCAATCCACAGCAGTGCAATTGCTGGGTCGTAGACCAGGTCTATCTGTAACTCTTCTAGGATCCTCCACACAGTTTTCCAGAGTGGCTGCACCAGTTCACATTCCCACCAACAGGGTAAGAGGGTTCCCTTTTCTCCGCATCCTCTCCAACATTTGTGGTCTCCTGCCTTGTTTATTTTCCACATTCTCACTGGTGTGAGGTGGTATGTCATTGAGGTTTTGATTTGTATTTCCCTGATGGCAAGTGATGCAGAGCATTTTCTCATGTGCATGTTGGCCATGCGTATGACTTCCTCTGTGAGATCTCTCTTCACGTCTTTTGCCCATTTCATGATCGGATTATTTGTTTCTCTGGTGTCGAGTTTAAGAAGTTCTTCGTAGATCCTGGAAACTAGCCCTTTATCTGATACGTCATTTGCAAATATCTTCTCCCACTGTGTAGGTTGTCTTTTAGTTTTGTTGATGGTATCCTTTGCTGTGCGAAAGCTTCTTGTCTTGATGAAGTCCCAATAGTTCCTTTTTGCTTTTGTTTCTTTGGCCTTCATGGATGTATCTTGGCAAGAAGTTACTGTGGCCGATTTCCAAAAAGGCGTTTGTTGCCTGTGTTCTCCTCTGGGATTTTGATGGACCCTTGTCTCCCATTTAGATCTTTCATCCATTTTGAGTTATCTCGAAATGTGTATGGTGCAAGAAGAGAGTGGTCTAGTTTCATTCATTCTTCTGCGTGTGGATGTGCAATTTTCCAGGCCACCATTTCCTGAAGAGACTGTCTTGCTTCCAGTAGATAGTCTTTCCTCCTTTATCGAATATTTGGTGACCATGAAGTTCAGGGGCCACTTCTGGGTTCTCTATTGTGTTCCACTGATCCATGTGTCTGTTTTTGTGCCAGTACCACACTGTCTCGATGACCGCAGCTTTGTAGTACCACCTGAAATCTGGCATTGTGGTGATGCCCCCAGATATGGTTTTCTTTTCTAAAATTCCCCTGGCTATTCGCGGTCTTTTCTGATTCCATACAGATCTTAAAATAACTTGTTCTAACTCTCCCAAGGTAGTCCATGGTATTTTGATAGGGAGCGCATTAAACGTGTAAATGGCCCTGGGTAATATGGACACTTTCAAAAGGTTAATTCTGCCAATCCATGAGCATGGAATACGTTTCCATCTCTTTGTGTCTTCCTCGATAGCTCTCAGAAGTGCTCTATAGCTTTTAGGGTATAGCTCCTTTGCCTCTTCGGTTAGGTTTATTCCTAGGTATCTTACGCTTCTGGGTGCAGTTGTCAATGGGATTGGCGCCTTAATTTCCCTTTCTTCAGTCTCATTGTCAGTGTATGGAAATGCCACTGATTTCTGGCATTGACCTTGTATCCTGCCATGCTACCAAACTGCCGTATGAGTTCTAGCAATCTTGGGGTGGATGCTTCTGCGTTTTGTGCGTAGACTGTCATGTCATTCGGCGAAGAGGGAGAGTTTGACTGCTTCTTTGCCAATTTGATGGCCTTCAAGGTCTCTTCGTCGTCTGATTGCTGAGGCTAGAACTTCCAGGACTCTTGTGGAATAGCAGTGGTGAGTGTGGACCTCCCTGTCTTGTTCCTGATCTTAGGGGAAAGGCTCCCAGTGCTTCCGCATTGAGAATATTTGCTGTGGGCTTTTCGTACCAGGCTTTGAAGATGTTGTGGAATGATCCCTCTATCCCTACACTCTGAAGAGTTTTATCATGAATGGATGCTGTGTTTTCTTAAATGCTTTCTCTGCGTCTAACGAGAGGATCATGCGGTTCTTGTTTCGTCTGTTGCTGATATGATGAATCACATTGATTTTTTATTCTATATATATATATATATATACATATATATATATATATATTTTTTTTTTTTTTTCGTGTTGAACCAGCCTTGTGTCCCAGGGATGAATCCTATTTGCTCATGGTGAACAGTTAGTTTTCTTAATGTACTGTTGGATCCTTTTGGCAAGTGTCTTGTTGAGAACTTTTGCATCCATGTTCATCAGGGATATTGGTCTCTAATTCTCCTTTTCGGTGGGGTCTTGGTCTGGTTTTAGAAATAAAGTGATGCTGGCCTCAAGAACGAATTTGGAAGTACTCCATCTCTTCCTGTCTTTCGAAACAGATGTAGTAGAATAGGTATGGTTTCTTCTTTAAAGGTTTGATAGAATTCCCCTGGGAAGCCATCTGGCCCTGGACTTGCGTGTCTTGGGAGGTTTCTGATGACTGCTTCAAATTCCTCCCTGGTTTTCGGCCCGTTCGGGTTTTCTATTTCTTCCCCTTTCCAATTTTGGTAGTCTGTGGCCTTCCAGGAATGCGTCCGCTTCCTCTAGATTGCCTAACTTATTGGCGTATAGCTCTTCCTACTATGTTTACCATTTTATTATTTATTTTTTTAATAATAAATTTATTTATTTATTGGTGTTCCATTTACCAACATACAGAATAACACATGCCAGTGCTCATCCCGTGAAGTGTCCCTGTCAGTGCCCGTCACCCACTCACCCCACCCCCGCCCTCCTCCCCTTCCACCACCCCTTGTTCGTTTCCCAGAGTTAGGAGTCTTTACGTTCTGTCTCCCGTTCTGATATTTCCCACACATTTCTCCTCCCTTCCCTTAGAATCCCTTTCACTATTATTTATATTCCCCAAACGAATGAGAACATACACTGTTTGTCCTTCTCCGATTGACTCACTTCACTCAGCGTAATACCCTCCACTTCCATCCACGTGGAAGCAAATGCTGGGTATCTGTCGTTTCTAATGCCTGAGTAATATTCCATTGTGTACGTGAACCTCATCTATCTTCTTTAGCCATTCATCTTTCGATGGAAACCGAGGCTCCTTCCACAGTTTGGCTATTGTGGACATTGCTGCTGGAAACATCGGGGTGCAGGTGTCCCGCCGTTTCAATGCATCTGAAACTCTGGGGTCAATCCCCAGCAGTGCAATTGCTGGGTCGTAGACCAGGTCTATCTGTAACTCTTCTAGGATCCTCCACACAGTTTTCCAGAGTGGCTGCACCAGTTCACATTCCCACCAACAGGGTAAGAGGGTTCCCTTTTCTCCGCATCCTCTCCAACATTTGTGGTCTCCTGCCTTGTTTATTTTCCACATTCTCACTGGTGTGAGGTGGTATGTCATTGAGGTTTTGATTTGTATTTCCCTGATGGCAAGTGATGCAGAGCATTTTCTCATGTGCATGTTGGCCATGCGTATGACTTCCTCTGTGAGATCTCTCTTCACGTCTTTTGCCCATTTCATGATCGGATTATTTGTTTCTCTGGTGTCGAGTTTAAGAAGTTCTTCGTAGATCCTGGAAACTAGCCCTTTATCTGATACGTCATTTGCAAATATCTTCTCCCACTGTGTAGGTTGTCTTTTAGTTTTGTTGATGGTATCCTTTGCTGTGCGAAAGCTTCTTGTCTTGATGAAGTCCCAATAGTTCTTTTTTGCTTTTGTTTCTTTGGCCTTCATGGATGTATCTTGGCAAGAAGTTACTGTGGCCGATTTCCAAAAAGGCGTTTGTTGCCTGTGTTCTCCTCTGGGATTTTGATGGACCCTTGTCTCCCATTTAGATCTTTCATCCATTTTGAGTTATCTCGAAATGTGTATGGTGCAAGAAGAGAGTGGTCTAGTTTCATTCATTCTTCTGCGTGTGGATGTGCAATGTTCCAGGCCACCATTTCCTGAAGAGACTGTCTTGCTTCCAGTGGATAGTCTTTCCTCCTTTATCGAATATTAGGTGACCATGAAGTTCAGGGGCCACTTCTGGGTTCTCTATTGTGTTCCACTGATCCATGTGTCTGTTTTTGTGCCAGTACCACACTGTCTCGATGACCGCAGCTTTGTAGTACAACCTGAAATCTGGCATTGTGGTGATGCCCCCAGATATGGTTTTCTTTTCTAAAATTCCCCTGGCTATTCGCGGTCTTTTCTGATTCCATACAGATCTTAAAATAACTTGTTCTAACTCTCTCAAGGGAGTCCATGGTATTTTGATAGGGAGCGCATTAAACGTGTAAATGGCCCTGGGTAACATGGACACTTTCAAAAGGTTAATTCTGCCAATCCATGAGCATGGAATACGTTTCCATCTCTTTGTGTCTTCCTCGATAGCTCTCAGAAGTGCTCTATAGCTTTTAGGGTATAGCTCCTTTGCCTCTTCGGTTAGGTTTATTCCTAGGTATCTTACGCTTCTGGGTGCAGTTGTCAATGGGATTGGCGCCTTAATTTCCCTTTCTTCAGTCTCATTGTCAGTGTATGGAAATGCCACTGATTTCTGGCATTGACCTTGTATCCTGCCATGCTACCAAACTGCCGTATGAGTTCTAGCAATCTTGGGGTGGATGCTTCTGGGTTTTCTGCGTAGACTGTCATGTCATTCGGCGAAGAGGGAGAGTTTGACTGCTTCTTTGCCAATTTGATGGCCTTCAAGGTCTCTTCGACGTCTGATTGCTGAGGCTAGAACTTCCAGGACTCTTGTGGAATAGCAGTGGTGAGTGTGGACCTCCCTGTCTTGTTCCTGATCTTAGGGGAAAGGCTCCCAGTGCTTCCGCATTGAGAATATTTGCTGTGGGCTTTTCGTACCAGGCTTTGAAGATGTTGTGGAATGATCCCTCTATCCCTACACTCTGAAGAGTTTTATCATGAATGGATGCTGTGTTTTCTTAAATGCTTTCTCTGCGTCTAACGAGAGGATCATGCGGTTCTTGTTTCGTCTGTTGCTGATATGATGAATCACATTGATTTTTTATTTTATATATATATATGTATATATATATATATATTTTTTTTTTTTTTTTCGTGTTGAACCAGCCTTGTGTCCCAGGGATGAATCCTATTTGCTCATGGTGAACAGTTAGTTTTCTTAATGTACTGTTGGATCCTATTGGCCAGTGTCTTGTTGAGAACTTTTGCATCCATGTTCATCAGGGATATTGGTCTCTAATTCTCCTTTTCGGTGGGGTCTTGGTCTGGTTTTAGAAATAAAGTGATGCTGGCCTCAAGAACGAATTTGGAAGTACTCCATCTCTTCCTGTCTTTCGAAACAGATGTAGTAGAATAGGTATGGTTTCTTCTTTAAAGGTTTGATAGAATTCCCCTGGGAAGCCATCTGGCCCTGGACTTGCGTGTCTTGGGAGGTTTCTGATGACTGCTTCAAATTCCTCCCTGGTTTTCGGCCCGTTCGGGTTTTCTATTTCTTCCCCTTTCCAATTTTGGTAGTCTGTGGCCTTCCAGGAATGCGTCCGCTTCCTCTAGATTGCCTAACTTATTGGCGTATAGCTCTTCCTACTATGTTTACCATTTTATTATTTATTTTTTTAATAATAAATTTATTTATTTATTGGTGTTCCATTTACCAACATACAGAATAACACATGCCAGTGCTCATCCCGTGAAGTGTCCCTGTCAGTGCCCGTCACCCACTCACCCCACCCCCGCCCTCCTCCCCTTCCACCACCCCTTGTTCGTTTCCCAGAGTTAGGAGTCTTTACGTTCTGTCTCCCGTTCTGATATTTCCCACACATTTCTCCTCCCTTCCCTTAGAATCCCTTTCACTATTATTTATATTCCCCAAACGAATGAGAACATACACTGTTTGTCCTTCTCCGATTGACTCACTTCACTCAGCGTAATACCCTCCACTTCCATCCACGTGGAAGCAAATGGTGGGTATCTGTCGTTTCTAATGCCTGAGTAATATTCCATTGTGTACGTGAACCTCATCTATCTTCTTTAGCCATTCATCTTTCGATGGAAACCGAGGCTCCTTCCACAGTTTGGCTATTGTGGACATTGCTGCTGGAAACATCGGGGTGCAGGTGTCCCGCCGTTTCAATGCATCTGAAACTCTGGGGTCAATCCCCAGCAGTGCAATTGCTGGGTCGTAGACCAGGTCTATCTGTAACTCTTCTAGGATCCTCCACACAGTTTTCCAGAGTGGCTGCACCAGTTCACATTCCCACCAACAGGGTAAGAGGGTTCCCTTTTCTCCGCATCCTCTCCAACATTTGTGGTCTCCTGCCTTGTTTATTTTCCACATTCTCACTGGTGTGAGGTGGTATGTCATTGAGGTTTTGATTTGTATTTCCCTGATGGCAAGTGATGCAGAGCATTTTCTCATGTGCATGTTGGCCATGCGTATGACTTCCTCTGTGAGATCTCTCTTCACGTCTTTTGCCCATTTCATGATCGGATTATTTGTTTCTCTGGTGTCGAGTTTAAGAAGTTCTTCGTAGATCCTGGAAACTAGCCCTTTATCTGATACGTCATTTGCAAATATCTTCTCCCACTGTGTAGGTTGTCTTTTAGTTTTGTTGATGGTATCCTTTGCTGTGCGAAAGCTTCTTGTCTTGATGAAGTCCCAATAGTTCCTTTTTGCTTTTGTTTCTTTGGCCTTCATGGATGTATCTTGGCAAGAAGTTACTGTGGCCGATTTCCAAAAAGGCGTTTGTTGCCTGTGTTCTCCTCTGGGATTTTGATGGACTCTTGTCTCCCATTTAGATCTTTCATCCATTTTGAGTTATCTCGAAATGTGTATGGTGCAAGAAGAGAGTGGTCTAGTTTCATTCATTCTTCTGCGTGTGGATGTGCAATTTTCCAGGCCACCATTTCCTGAAGAGACTGTCTTGCTTCCAGTGGATAGTCTTTCCTCCTTTATCGAATATTAGGTGACCATGAAGTTCAGGGGCCACTTCTGGGTTCTCTATTGTGTTCCACTGATCCATGTGTCTGTTTTTGTGCCAGTACCACACTGTCTCGATGACCGCAGCTTTGTAGTACCACCTGAAATCTGGCATTGTGGTGATTCCCCCAGATATGGTTTTCTTTTCTAAAATTCCCCTGGCTATTCGCGGTCTTTTCTGATTCCATACAGATCTTAAAATAACTTGTTCTAACTCTCTCAAGGTAGTCCATGGTATTTTGATAGGGAGCGCATTAAACGTGTAAATGGCCCTGGGTAACATGGACACTTTCAAAAGGTTAATTCTGCCAATCCATGAGCATGGAATACGTTTCCATCTCTTTGTGTCTTCCTCGATAGCTCTCAGAAGTGCTCTATAGCTTTTAGGGTATAGCTCCTTTGCCTCTTCGGTTAGGTTTATTCCTAGGTATCTTACGCTTCTGGGTGCAGTTGTCAATGGGATTGGCGCCTTAATTTCCCTTTCTTCAGTCTCATTGTCAGTGTATGGAAATGCCACTGATTTCTGGCATTGACCTTGTATCCTGCCATGCTACCAAACTGCCGTATGAGTTCTAGCAATCTTGGGGTGGATGCTTCTGCGTTTTCTGCGTAGATTGTCATGTCATTCGGCGAAGAGTGAGAGTTTGACTGCTTCTTTGCCAATTTGATGGCCTTCAAGGTCTCTTCGTCGTCTGATTGCTGAGGCTAGAACTTCCAGGACTCTTGTGGAATAGCAGTGGTGAGTGTGGACCTCCCTGTCTTGTTCCTGATCTTAGGGGAAAGGCTCCCAGTGCTTCCGCATTGAGAATATTTGCTGTGGGCTTTTCGTACCAGGCTTTGAAGATGTTGTGGAATGATCCCTCTATCCCTACACTCTGAAGAGTTTTATCATGAATGGATGCTGTGTTTTCTTAAATGCTTTCTCTGCGTCTAACGAGAGGATCATGCGGTTCTTGTTTCGTCTGTTGCTGATATGATGAATCACATTGATTTTTTATTTTATATATATATATATATATGTATATAAATATATATATACATATATATATATTTTTTTTCGTGTTGAACCAGCCTTGTGTCCCAGGGATGAATCCTATTTGCTCATGGTGAACAGTTAGTTTTCTTAATGTACTGTTGGATCCTATTGGCCAGTGTCTTGTTGAGAACTTTTGCATCCATGTTCATCAGGGATATTGGTCTCTAATTCTCCTTTTCGGTGGGGTCTTGGTCTGGTTTTAGAAATAAAGTGATGCTGGCCTCAAGAACGAATTTGGAAGTACTCCATCTCTTCCTGTCTTTCGAAACAGATGTAGTAGAATAGGTATGGTTTCTTCTTTAAAGGTTTGATAGAATTCCCCTGGGAAGCCATCTGGCCCTGGACTTGCGTGTCTTGGGAGGTTTCTGATGACTGCTTCAAATTCCTCCCTGGTTTTCGGCCCGTTCGGGTTTTCTATTTCTTCCCCTTTCCAATTTTGGTAGTCTGTGGCCTTCCAGGAATGCGTCCGCTTCCTCTAGATTGCCTAACTTATTGGCGTATAGCTCTTCCTACTATGTTTACCATTTTATTATTTATTTTTTTAATAATAAATTTATTTATTTATTGGTGTTCCATTTACCAACATACAGAATAACACATGCCAGTGCTCATCCCGTGAAGTGTCCCTGTCAGTGCCCGTCACCCACTCACCCCACCCCCGCCCTCCTCCCCTTCCACCACCCCTTGTTCGTTTCCCAGAGTTAGGAGTCTTTACGTTCTGTCTCCCGTTCTGATATTTCCCACACATTTCTCCTCCCTTCCCTTAGAATCCCTTTCACTATTATTTATATTCCCCAAACGAATGAGAACATACACTGTTTGTCCTTCTCCGATTGACTCACTTCACTCAGCGTAATACCCTCCACTTCCATCCACGTGGAAGCAAATGCTGGGTATCTGTCGTTTCTAATGCCTGAGTAATATTCCATTGTGTACGTGAACCTCATCTATCTTCTTTAGCCATTCATCTTTCGATGGAAACCGAGGCTCCTTCCACAGTTTGGCTATTGTGGACATTGCTGCTGGAAACATCGGGGTGCAGGTGTCCCGCCGTTTCAATGCATCTGAAACTCTGGGGTCAATCCCCAGCAGTGCAATTGCTGGGTCGTAGACCAGGTCTATCTGTAACTCTTCTAGGATCCTCCACACAGTTTTCCAGAGTGGCTGCACCAGTTCACATTCCCACCAACAGGGTAAGAGGGTTCCCTTTTCTCCGCATCCTCTCCAACATTTGTGGTCTCCTGCCTTGTTTATTTTCCACATTCTCACTGGTGTGAGGTGGTATGTCATTGAGGTTTTGATTTGTATTTCCCTGATGGCAAGTGATGCAGAGCATTTTCTCATGTGCATGTTGGCCATGCGTATGACTTCCTCTGTGAGATCTCTCTTCACGTCTTTTGCCCATTTCATGATCGGATTATTTGTTTCTCTGGTGTCGAGTTTAAGAAGTTCTTCGTAGATCCTGGAAACTAGCCCTTTATCTGATACGTCATTTGCAAATATCTTCTCCCACTGTGTAGGTTGTCTTTTAGTTTTGTTGATGGTATCCTTTGCTGTGCGAAAGCTTCTTGTCTTGATGAAGTCCCAATAGTTCTTTTTTGCTTTTGTTTCTTTGGCCTTCATGGATGTATCTTGGCAAGAAGTTACTGTGGCCGATTTCCAAAAAGGCGTTTGTTGCCTGTGTTCTCCTCTGGGATTTTGATGGACCCTTGTCTCCCATTTAGATCTTTCATCCATTTTGAGTTATCTCGAAATGTGTATGGTGCAAGAAGAGAGTGGTCTAGTTTCATTCATTCTTCTGCGTGTGGATGTGCAATGTTCCAGGCCACCATTTCCTGAAGAGACTGTCTTGCTTCCAGTGGATAGTCTTTCCTCCTTTATCGAATATTAGGTGACCATGAAGTTCAGGGGCCACTTCTGGGTTCTCTATTGTGTTCCACTGATCCATGTGTCTGTTTTTGTGCCAGTACCACACTGTCTCGATGACCGCAGCTTTGTAGTACAACCTGAAATCTGGCATTGTGGTGATGCCCCCAGATATGGTTTTCTTTTCTAAAATTCCCCTGGCTATTCGCGGTCTTTTCTGATTCCATACAGATCTTAAAATAACTTGTTCTAACTCTCTCAAGGGAGTCCATGGTATTTTGATAGGGAGCGCATTAAACGTGTAAATGGCCCTGGGTAACATGGACACTTTCAAAAGGTTAATTCTGCCAATCCATGAGCATGGAATACGTTTCCATCTCTTTGTGTCTTCCTCGATAGCTCTCAGAAGTGCTCTATAGCTTTTAGGGTATAGCTCCTTTGCCTCTTCGGTTAGGTTTATTCCTAGGTATCTTACGCTTCTGGGTGCAGTTGTCAATGGGATTGGCGCCTTAATTTCCCTTTCTTCAGTCTCATTGTCAGTGTATGGAAATGCCACTGATTTCTGGCATTGACCTTGTATCCTGCCATGCTACCAAACTGCCGTATGAGTTCTAGCAATCTTGGGGTGGATGCTTCTGCGTTTTCTGCGTAGACTGTCATGTCATTCGGCGAAGAGGGTGAGTTTGACTGCTTCTTTGCCAATTTGATGGCCTTCAAGGTCTCTTCGTCGTCTGATTGCTGAGGCTAGAACTTCCAGGACTCTTGTGGAATAGCAGTGGTGAGTGTGGACCTCCCTGTCTTGTTCCTGATCTTAGGGGAAAGGCTCCCAGTGCTTCCGCATTGAGAATATTTGCTGTGGGCTTTTCGTACCAGGCTTTGAAGATGTTGTGGAATGATCCCTCTATCCCTACACTCTGAAGAGTTTTATCATGAATGGATGCTGTGTTTTCTTAAATGCTTTCTCTGCGTCTAACGAGAGGATCATGCGGTTCTTGTTTCGTCTGTTGCTGATATGATGAATCACATTGATTTTTTTTTTTTTTTTTTCGTGTTGAACCAGCCTTGTGTCCCAGGGATGAATCCTATTTGCTCATGGTGAACAGTTAGTTTTCTTAATGTACTGTTGGATCCTATTGGCCAGTGTCTTGTTGAGAACTTTTGCATCCATGTTCATCAGGGATATTGGTCTCTAATTCTCCTTTTCGGTGGGGTCTTGGTCTGGTTTTAGAAATAAAGTGATGCTGGCCTCAAGAACGAATTTGGAAGTACTCCATCTCTTCCTGTCTTTCGAAACAGATGTAGTAGAATAGGTATGGTTTCTTCTTTAAAGGTTTGATAGAATTCCCCTGGGAAGCCATCTGGCCCTGGACTTGCGTGTCTTGGGAGGTTTCTGATGACTGCTTCAAATTCCTCCCTGGTTTTCGGCCCGTTCGGGTTTTCTATTTCTTCCCCTTTCCAATTTTGGTAGTCTGTGGCCTTCCAGGAATGCGTCCGCTTCCTCTAGATTGCCTAACTTATTGGCGTATAGCTCTTCCTACTATGTTTACCATTTTATTATTTATTTTTTTAATAATAAATTTATTTATTTATTGGTGTTCCATTTACCAACATACAGAATAACACATGCCAGTGCTCATCCCGTGAAGTGTCCCTGTCAGTGCCCGTCACCCACTCACCCCACCCCCGCCCTCCTCCCCTTCCACCACCCCTTGTTCGTTTCCCAGAGTTAGGAGTCTTTACGTTCTGTCTCCCGTTCTGATATTTCCCACACATTTCTCCTCCCTTCCCTTAGAATCCCTTTCACTATTATTTATATTCCCCAAACGAATGAGAACATACACTGTTTGTCCTTCTCCGATTGACTCACTTCACTCAGCGTAATACCCTCCAGTTCCATCCACGTGGAAGCAAATGCTGGGTATCTGTCGTTTCTAATGCCTGAGTAATATTCCATTGTGTACGTGAACCTCATCTATCTTCTTTAGCCATTCATCTTTCGATGGAAACCGAGGCTCCTTCCACAGTTTGGCTATTGTGGACATTGCTGCTGGAAACATCGGGGTGCAGGTGTCCCGCCATTTCAATGCATCTGAAACTCTGGGGTCAATCCCCAGCAGTGCAATTGCTGGGTCGTAGACCAGGTCTATCTGTAACTCTTCTAGGATCCTCCACACAGTTTTCCAGAGTGGCTGCACCAGTTCACATTCCCACCAACAGGGTAAGAGGGTTCCCTTTTCTCCGCATCCTCTCCAACATTTGTGGTCTCCTGCCTTGTTTATTTTCCACATTCTCACTGGTGTGAGGTGGTATGTCATTGAGGTTTTGATTTGTATTTCCCTGATGGCAAGTGATGCAGAGCATTTTCTCATGTGCATGTTGGCCATGCGTATGACTTCCTCTGTGAGATCTCTCTTCACGTCTTTTGCCCATTTCATGATCGGATTATTTGTTTCTCTGGTGTCGAGTTTAAGAAGTTCTTCGTAGATCCTGGAAACTAGCCCTTTATCTGATACGTCATTTGCAAATATCTTCTCCCACTGTGTAGGTTGTCTTTTAGTTTTGTTGATGGTATCCTTTGCTGTGCGAAAGCTTCTTGTCTTGATGAAGTCCCAATAGTTCCTTTTTGCTTTTGTTTCTTTGGCCTTCATGGATGTATCTTGGCAAGAAGTTACTGTGGCCGATTTCCAAAAAGGCGTTTGTTGCCTGTGTTCTCCTCTGGGATTTTGATGGACCCTTGTCTCCCATTTAGATCTTTCATCCATTTTGAGTTATCTCGAAATGTGTATGGTGCAAGAAGAGAGTGGTCTAGTTTCATTCATTCTTCTGCGTGTGGATGTGCAATTTTCCAGGCCACCATTTCCTGAAGAGACTGTCTTGCTTCCAGTGGATAGTCTTTCTCCTTTATCGAATATTAGGTGACCATGAAGTTCAGGGGCCACTTCTGGGTTCTCTATTGTGTTCCACTGATCCATGTGTCTGTTTTTGTGCCAGTACCACACTGTCTCGATGACCGCAGCTTTGTAGTACCACCTGAAATCTGGCATTGTGGTGATTCCCCCAGATATGGTTTTCTTTTCTAAAATTCCCCTGGCTATTCGCGGTCTTTTCTGATTCCATACAGATCTTAAAATAACTTCTTCTAACTCTCTCAAGGGAGTCCATGGTATTTTGATAGGGAGCGCATTAAACGTGTAAATGGCCCTGGGTAACATGGACACTTTCAAAAGGTTAATTCTGCCAATCCATGAGCATGGAATACGTTTCCATCTCTTTGTGTCTTCCTCGATAGCTCTCAGAAGTGCTCTATAGCTTTTAGGGTATAGCTCCTTTGCCTCTTCGGTTAGGTTTATTCCTAGGTCTCTTACGCTTCTGGTGCAGTTGTCAATGGGATTGGCGCCTTAATTTCCCTTTCTTCAGTCTCATTGTCAGTGTATGGAAATGCCACTGATTTCTGGCATTGACCTTGTATCCTGCCATGCTACCAAACTGCCGTATGAGTTCTAGCAATCTTGGGGTGGATGCTTCTGCGTTTTCTGCGTAGACTGTCATGTCATTCGGCGAAGAGGGAGAGTTTGACTGCTTCTTTGCCAATTTGATGGCCTTCAAGGTCTCTTCGTCGTCTGATTGCTGAGGCTAGAACTTCCAGGACTCTTGTGGAATAGCAGTGGTGAGTGTGGACCTCCCTGTCTTGTTCCTGATCTTAGGGGAAAGGCTCCCAGTGCTTCCGCATTGAGAATATTTGCTGTGGGCTTTTCGTACCAGGCTTTGAAGATGTTGTGGAATGAACCCTCTATCCCTACACTCTGAAGAGTTTTATCATGAATGGATGCTGTGTTTTCTTAAATGCTTTCTCTGCGTCTAACGAGAGGATCATGCGGTTCTTGTTTCGTCTGTTGCTGATATGATGAATCACATTGATTTTTTATTTTATATATATATATATGTATATATATATATATATATATATATATATATATATATATATATATATATATATATATATATTTTTTTTTCGTGTTGAACCAGCCTTGTGTCCCAGGGATGAATCCTATTTGCTCATTGTGAACAGTTAGTTTTCTTAATGTACTGTTGGATCCTATTGGCCAGTGTCTTGTTGAGAACTTTTGCATCCATGTTCATCAGGGATATTGGTCTCTAATTCTCCTTTTCGGTGGGGTCTTGGTCTGGTTTAAGAAATAAAGTGATGCTGGCCTCAAGAACGAATTTGGAAGTACTCCATCTCTTCCTGTCTTTCGAAACAGATGTAGTAGAATAGGTATGGTTTCTTCTTTAAAGGTTTGATAGAATTCCCCTGGGAAGCCATCTGGCCCTGGACTTGCGTGTCTTGGGAGGTTTCTGATGACTGCTTCAAATTCCTCCCTGGTTTTCGGCCCGTTCGGGTTTTCTATTTCTTCCCCTTTCCAATTTTGGTAGTCTGTGGCCTTCCAGGAATGCGTCCGCTTCCTCCAGATTGCCTAACTTATTGGCGTATAGCTCTTCCTACTATGTTTATCATTTTATTATTTATTTTTTTAATAATAAATTTATTTATTTATTGGTGTTCCATTTACCAACATACAGAATAACACATGCCAGTGCTCATCCCGTGAAGTGTCCCTGTCAGTGCCCGTCACCCACTCACCCCACCCCCGCCCTCCTCCCCTTCCACCACCCCTTGTTCGTTTCCCAGAGTTAGGAGTCTTTACGTTCTGTCTCCCGTTCTGATATTTCCCACACATTTCTCCTCCCTTCCCTTAGAATCCCTTTCACTATTATTTATATTCCCCAAACGAATGAGAACATACACTGTTTGTCCTTCTCCGATTGACTCACTTCACTCAGCGTAATACCCTCCAGTTCCATCCACGTGGAAGCAAATGCTGGGTATCTGTCGTTTCTAATGCCTGAGTAATATTCCATTGTGTACGTGAACCTCATCTATCTTCTTTAGCCATTCATCGTTCGATGGAAACCGAGGCTCCTTCCACAGTTTGGCTATTGTGGACATTGCTGCTGGAAACATCGGGGTGCAGGTGTCCCGCCGTTTCAATGCATCTGAAACTCTGGGGTCAATCCCCAGCAGTGCAATTGCTGGGTCGTAGACCAGGTCTATCTGTAACTCTTCTAGGATCCTCCACACAGTTTTCCAGAGTGGCTGCACCAGTTCACATTCCCACCAACAGGGTAAGAGGGTTCCCTTTTCTCCGCATCCTCTCCAACATTTGTGGTCTCCTGCCTTGTTTATTTTCCACATTCTCACTGGTGTGAGGTGGTATGTCATTGAGGTTTTGATTTGTATTTCCCTGATGGCAAGTGATGCAGAGCATTTTCTCATGTGCATGTTGGCCATGCGTATGACTTCCTCTGTGAGATCTCTCTTCACGTCTTTTGCCCATTTCATGATCGGATTATTTGTTTCTCTGGTGTCGAGTTTAAGAAGTTCTTCGTAGATCCTGGAAACTAGCCCTTTATCTGATACGTCATTTGCAAATATCTTCTCCCACTGTGTAGGTTGTCTTTTAGTTTTGTTGATGGTATCCTTTGCTGTGCGAAAGCTTCTTGTCTTGATGAAGTCCCAATAGTTCCTTTTTGCTTTTGTTTCTTTGGCCTTCATGGATGTATCTTGGCAAGAAGTTACTGTGGCCGATTTCCAAAAAGGCGTTTGTTGCCTGTGTTCTCCTCTGGGATTTTGATGGACCCTTGTCTCCCATTTAGATCTTTCATCCATTTTGAGTTATCTCGAAATGTGTATGGTGCAAGAAGAGAGTGGTCTAGTTTCATTCATTCTTCTGCGTGTGGATGTGCAATTTTCCAGGCCACCATTTCCTGAAGAGACTGTCTTGCTTCCAGTGGATAGTCTTTCCTCCTTTATCGAATATTAGGTGACCATGAAGTTCAGGGGCCACTTCTGGGTTCTCTATTGTGTTCCACTGATCCATGTGTCTGTTTTTGTGCCAGTACCACACTGTCTCGATGACCGCAGCTTTGTAGTACCACCTGAAATCTGGCATTGTGGTGATGCCCCCAGATATGGTTTTCTTTTCTAAAATTCCCCTGGCTATTCGCGGTCTTTTCTGATTCCATACAGATCTTAAAATAACTTGTTCTAACTCTCTCAAGGGAGTCCATGGTATTTTGATAGGGAGCGCATTAAACGTGTAAATGGCCCTGGGTAACATGGACACTTTCAAAAGGTTAATTCTGCCAATCCATGAGCATGGAATACGTTTCCATCTCTTTGTGTCTTCCTCGATAGCTCTCAGAAGTGCTCTATAGCTTTTAGGGTATAGCTCCTTTGCCTCTTCGGTTAGGTTTATTCCTAGGTATCTTACGCTTCTGGGTGCAGTTGTCAATGGGATTGGCGCCTTAATTTCCCTTTCTTCAGTCTCATTGTCAGTGTATGGAAATGCCACTGATTTCTGGCATTGACCTTGTATCCTGCCATGCTACCAAACTGCCGTATGAGTTCTAGCAATCTTGGGGTGGATGCTTCTGCGTTTTCTGCGTAGACTGTCATGTCATTCGGCGAAGAGGGAGAGTTTGACTGCTTCTTTGCCAATTTGATGGCCTTCAAGGTCTCTTCGTCGTCTGATTGCTGAGGCTAGAACTTCCAGGACTCTTGTGGAATAGCAGTGGTGAGTGTGGACCTCCCTGTCTTTTTCCTGATCTTAGGGGAAAGGCTCCCAGTGCTTCCGCATTGAGAATATTTGCTGTGGGCTTTTCGTACCAGGCTTTGAAGATGTTGTGGAATGATCCCTCTATCCCTACACTCTGAAGAGTTTTATCATGAATGGATGCTGTGTTTTCTTAAATGCTTTCTCTGCGTCTAACGAGAGGATCATGCGGTTCTTGTTTCGTCTGTTACTGATATGATGAATCACATTGATTTTTTATTTTATATATATATATATGTATATATATATATATATATATACATATATATATATATATATTTTTTTTTTTTTCGTGTTGAACCAGCCTTGTGTCCCAGGGATGAATCCTATTTGCTCATGGTGAACAGTTAGTTTTCTTAATGTACTGTTGGATCCTATTGGTCAGTGTCTTGTTGAGAACTTTTGTATCCATGTTCATCAGGGATATTGGTCTCTAATTCTCCTTTTCGGTGGGGTCTTTGTCTGGTTTTAGAAATAAAGTGATGCTGGCCTCAAGAACGAATTTGGAAGTACTCCATCTCTTCCTGTCTTTCGAAACAGATGTAGTAGAATAGGTATGGTTTCTTCTTTAAAGGTTTGATAGAATTCCCCTGGGAAGCCATCTGGCCCTGGACTTGCGTGTCTTGGGAGGTTTCTGATGACTGCTTCAAATTCCTCCCTGGTTTTCGGCCCGTTCGGGTTTTCTATTTCTTCCCCTTTCCAATTTTGGTAGTCTGTGGCCTTCCAGGAATGCGTCCGCTTCCTCCAGATTGCCTAACTTATTGGCGTATAGCTCTTCCTACTATGTTTATCATTTTATTATTTATTTTTTTAATAATAAATTTATTTATTTATTGGTGTTCCATTTACCAACATACAGAATAACACATGCCAGTGCTCATCCCGTGAAGTGTCCCTGTCAGTGCCCGTCACCCACTCACCCCACCCCCGCCCTCCTCCCCTTCCACCACCCCTTGTTCGTTTCCCAGAGTTAGGAGTCTTTACGTTCTGTCTCCCGTTCTGATATTTCCCACACATTTCTCCTCCCTTCCCTTAGAATCCCTTTCACTATTATTTATATTCCCCAAACGAATGAGAACATACACTGTCCTTCTCCGATTGACTCACTTCACTCAGCGTAATACCCTCCACTTCCATCCACGTGGAAGCAAATGCTGGGTATCTGTCGTTTCTAATGCCTGAGTAATATTCCATTGTGTACGTGAACCTCATCTATCTTCTTTAGCCATTCATCTTTCGATGGAAACCGAGGCTCCTTCCACAGTTTGGCTATTGTGGACATTGCTGCTGGAAACATCGGGGTGCAGGTGTCCCGCCGTTTCAAATCATCTGAAACTCTGGGGTCAATCCCCAGCAGTGCAATTGCTGGGTCGTAGACCAGGTCTATCTGTAAATCTTCTAGGATCCTCCACACAGTTTTCCAGAGTGGCTGCACCAGTTCACATTCCCACCAACAGGGTAAGAGGGTTCCCTTTTCTCCGCATCCTCTCCAACATTTGTGGTCTCCTGCCTTGTTTATTTTCCACATTCTCACTGGTGTGAGGTGGTATGTCATTGAGGTTTTGATTTGTATTTCCCTGATGGCAAGTGATGCAGAGCATTTTCTCATGTGCATGTTGGCCATGCGTATGACTTCCTCTGTGAGATCTCTCTTCACGTCTTTTGCCCATTTCATGATCGGATTATTTGTTTCTCTGGTGTCGAGTTTAAGAAGTTCTTCGTAGATCCTGGAAACTAGCCCTTTATCTGATACGTCATTTGCAAATATCTTCTCCCACTGTGTAGGTTGTCTTTTAGTTTTGTTGATGGTATCCTTTGCTGTGCGAAAGCTTCTTGTCTTGATGAAGTCCCAATAGTTCCTTTTTGCTTTTGTTTCTTTGGCCTTCATGGATGTATCTTGGCAAGAAGTTACTGTGGCCGATTTCCAAAAAGGCGTTTGTTGCCTGTGTTCTCCTCTGGGATTTTGATGGACCCTTGTCTCCCATTTAGATCTTTCATCCATTTTGAGTTATCTCGAAATGTGTATGGTGCAAGAAGAGAGTGGTCTAGTTTCATTCATTCTTCTGCGTGTGGATGTGCAATTTTCCAGGCCACCATTTCCTGAAGAGACTGTCTTGCTTCCAGTGGATAGTCTTTCCTCCTTTATCGAATATTAGGTGACCATGAAGTTCAGGGGCCACTTCTGGGTTCTCTATTGTGTTCCACTGATCCATGTGTCTGTTTTTGTGCCAGTACCACACTGTCTCGATGACCGCAGCTTTGTAGTACCACCTGAAATCTGGCATTGTGGTGATGCCCCCAGATATGGTTTTCTTTTCTAAAATTCCCCTGGCTATTCGCGGTCTTTTCTGATTCCATACAGATCTTAAAATAACTTGTTCTAACTCTCTCAAGGGAGTCCATGGTATTTTGATAGGGAGCGCATTAAACGTGTAAATGGCCCTGGGTAACATGGACACTTTCAAAAGGTTAATTCTGCCAATCCATGAGCATGGAATACGTTTCCATCTCTTTGTGTCTTCCTCGATAGCTCTCAGAAGTGCTCTATAGCTTTTAGGGTATAGCTCCTTTGCCTCTTCGGTTAGGTTTATTCCTAGGTATCTTACGCTTCTGGGTGCAGTTGTCAATGGGATTGGCGCCTTAATTTCCCTTTCTTCAGTCTCATTGTCAGTGTATGGAAATGCCACTGATTTCTGGCATTGACCTTGTATCCTGCCATGCTACCAAACTGCCGTATGAGTTCTAGCAATCTTGGGGTGGATGCTTCTGGGTTTTCTGCGTAGACTGTCATGTCATTCGGCGAAGAGGGAGAGTTTGACTGCTTCTTTGCCAATTTGATGGCCTTCAAGGTCTCTTCGTCGTCTGATTGCTGAGTCTAGAACTTCCAGGACTCTTGTGGAATAGCAGTGGTGAGTGTGGACCTCCCTGTCTTGTTCCTGATCTTAGGGGAAAGGCTCCCAGTGCTTCCGCATTGAGAATATTTGCTGTGGGCTTTTCATACCAGGCTTTGAAGATGTTGTGGAATGATCCCTCTATCCCTACACTCTGAAGAGTTTTATCATGAATGGATGCTGTGTTTTCTTAAATGCTTTCTCTGCGTCTAACGAGAGGATCATGCGGTTCTTGTTTCGTCTGTTGCTGATATGATGAATCACATTGATTTTTTATTTTATATATATATATATTTTTTCGTGTTGAACCAGCCTTGTGTCCCAGGGATGAATCCTATTTGCTCATGGTGAACAGTTAGTTTTCTTAATGTACTGTTGGATCCTATTGGCCAGTGTCTTGTTGAGAACTTTTGCATCCATGTTCATCAGGGATATTGGTCTCTAATTCTCCTTTTCGGTGGGGTCTTGGTCTGGTTTTAGAAATAAAGTGATGCTGGCCTCAAGAACGAATTTGGAAGTACTCCATCTCTTCCTGTCTTTCGAAACAGATGTAGTAGAATAGGTATGGTTTCTTCTTTAAAGGTTTGATAGAATTCCCCTGGGAAGCCATCTGGCCCTGGACTTGCGTGTCTTGGGAGGTTTCTGATGACTGCTTCAAATTCCTCCCTGGTTTTCGGCCCGTTCGGGTTTTCTATTTCTTCCCCTTTCCAATTTTGGTAGTCTGTGGCCTTCCAGGAATGCGTCCGCTTCCTCTAGATTGCCTAACTTATTGGCGTATAGCTCTTCCTACTATGTTTATCATTTTATTATTTATTTTTTTAATAATAAATTTATTTATTTATTGGTGTTCCATTTACCAACATACAGAATAACACATGCCAGTGCTCATCCCGTGAAGTGTCCCTGTCAGTGCCCGTCACCCACTCACCCCACCCCCGCCCTCCTCCCCTTCCACCACCCCTTGTTCGTTTCCCAGAGTTAGGAGTCTTTACGTTCTGTCTCCCGTTCTGATATTTCCCACACATTTCTCCTCCCTTCCCTTAGAATCCCTTTCACTATTATTTATATTCCCCAAACGAATGAGAACATACACTGTCCTTCTCCGATTGACTCACTTCACTCAGCGTAATACCCTCCACTTCCATCCACGTGGAAGCAAATGCTGGGTATCTGTCGTTTCTAATGCCTGAGTAATATTCCATTGTGTACGTGAACCTCATCTATCTTCTTTAGCCATTCATCTTTCGATGGAAACCGAGGCTCCTTCCACAGTTTGGCTATTGTGGACATTGCTGCTGGAAACATCGGGGTGCAGGTGTCCCGCCGTTTCAATGCATCTGAAACTCTGGGGTCAATCCCCAGCAGTGCAATTGCTGGGTCGTAGACCAGGTCTATCTGTAAATCTTCTAGGATCCTCCACACAGTTTTCCAGAGTGGCTGCACCAGTTCACATTCCCACCAACAGGGTAAGAGGGTTCCCTTTTCTCCGCATCCTCTCCAACATTTGTGGTCTCCTGCCTTGTTTATTTTCCACATTCTCACTGGTGTGAGGTGGTATGTCATTGAGGTTTTGATTTGTATTTCCCTGATGGCAAGTGATGCAGAGCATTTTCTCATGTGCATGTTGGCCATGCGTATGACTTCCTCTGTGAGATCTCTCTTCACGTCTTTTGCCCATTTCATGATCGGATTATTTGTTTCTCTGGTGTCGAGTTTAAGAAGTTCTTCGTAGATCCTGGAAACTAGCCCTTTATCTGATACGTCATTTGCAAATATCTTCTCCCACTGTGTAGGTTGTCTTTTAGTTTTGTTGATGGTATCCTTTGCTGTGCGAAAGCTTCTTGTCTTGATGAAGTCCCAATAGTTCCTTTTTGCTTTTGTTTCTTTGGCCTTCATGGATGTATCTTGGCAAGAAGTTACTGTGGCCGATTTCCAAAAAGGCGTTTGTTGCCTGTGTTCTCCTCTGGGATTTTGATGGACCCTTGTCTCCCATTTAGATCTTTCATCCATTTTGAGTTATCTCGAAATGTGTATGGTGCAAGAAGAGAGTGGTCTAGTTTCATTCATTCTTCTGCGTGTGGATGTGCAATTTTCCAGGCCACCATTTCCTGAAGAGACTGTCTTGCTTCCAGTGGATAGTCTTTCCTCCTTTATCGAATATTAGGTGACCATGAAGTTCAGGGGCCACTTCTGGGTTCTCTATTGTGTTCCACTGATCCATGTGTCTGTTTTTGTGCCAGTACCACACTGTCTCGATGACCGCAGCTTTGTAGTACCACCTGAAATCTGGCATTGTGGTGATGCCCCCAGATATGGTTTTCTTTTCTAAAATTCCCCTGGCTATTCGCGGTCTTTTCTGATTCCATACAGATCTTAAAATAACTTGTTCTAACTCTCTCAAGGGAGTCCATGGTATTTTGATAGGGAGCGCATTAAACGTGTAAATGGCCCTGGGTAACATGGACACTTTCAAAAGGTTAATTCTGCCAATCCATGAGCATGGAATACGTTTCCATCTCTTTGTGTCTTCCTCGATAGCTCTCAGAAGTGCTCTATAGCTTTTAGGGTATAGCTCCTTTGCCTCTTCGGTTAGGTTTATTCCTAGGTATCTTACGCTTCTGGGTGCAGTTGTCAATGGGATTGGCGCCTTAATTTCCCTTTCTTCAGTCTCATTGTCAGTGTATGGAAATGCCACTGATTTCTGGCATTGACCTTGTATCCTGCCATGCTACCAAACTGCCGTATGAGTTCTAGCAATCTTGGGGTGGATGCTTCTGGGTTTTCTGCGTAGACTGTCATGTCATTCGGCGAAGAGGGAGAGTTTGACTGCTTCTTTGCCAATTTGATGGCCTTCAAGGTCTCTTCGTCGTCTGATTGCTGAGTCTAGAACTTCCAGGACTCTTGTGGAATAGCAGTGGTGAGTGTGGACCTCCCTGTCTTGTTCCTGATCTTAGGGGAAAGGCTCCCAGTGCTTCCGCATTGAGAATATTTGCTGTGGGCTTTTCATACCAGGCTTTGAAGATGTTGTGGAATGATCCCTCTATCCCTACACTCTGAAGAGTTTTATCATGAATGGATGCTGTGTTTTCTTAAATGCTTTCTCTGCGTCTAACGAGAGGATCATGCGGTTCTTGTTTCGTCTGTTGCTGATATGATGAATCACATTGATTTTTTATTTTATATATATATATATATTTTCGTGTTGAACCAGCCTTGTGTCCCAGGGATGAATCCTATTTGCTCATGGTGAACAGTTAGTTTTCTTAATGTACTGTTGGATCCTATTGGCCAGTGTCTTGTTGAGAACTTTTGCATCCATGTTCATCAGGGATATTGGTCTCTAATTCTCCTTTTCGGTGGGGTCTTGGTCTGGTTTTAGAAATAAAGTGATGCTGGCCTCAAGAACGAATTTGGAAGTACTCCATCTCTTCCTGTCTTTCGAAACAGATGTAGTAGAATAGGTATGGTTTCTTCTTTAAAGGTTTGATAGAATTCCCCTGGGAAGCCATCTGGCCCTGGACTTGCGTGTCTTGGGAGGTTTCTGATGACTGCTTCAAATTCCTCCCTGGTTTTCGGCCCGTTCGGGTTTTCTATTTCTTCCCCTTTCCAATTTTGGTAGTCTGTGGCCTTCCAGGAATGCGTCCGCTTCCTCTAGATTGCCTAACTTATTGGCGTATAGCTCTTCCTACTATGTTTATCATTTTATTATTTATTTTTTTAATAATAAATTTATTTATTTATTGGTGTTCCATTTACCAACATACAGAATAACACATGCCAGTGCTCATCCCGTGAAGTGTCCCTGTCAGTGCCCGTCACCCACTCACCCCACCCCCGCCCTCCTCCCCTTCCACCACCCCTTGTTCGTTTCCCAGAGTTAGGAGTCTTTACGTTCTGTCTCCCGTTCTGATATTTCCCACACATTTCTCCTCCCTTCCCTTAGAATCCCTTTCACTATTATTTATATTCCCCAAACGAATGAGAACATACACTGTTTGTCCTTCTCCGATTGACTCACTTCACTCAGCGTAATACCCTCCACTTCCATCCACGTGGAAGCAAATGCTGGGTATCTGTCGTTTCTAATGCCTGAGTAATATTCCATTGTGTACGTGAACCTCATCTATCTTCTTTAGCCATTCATCTTTCGATGGAAACCGAGGCTCCTTCCACAGTTTGGCTATTGTGGACATTGCTGCTGGAAACATCGGGGTGCAGGTGTCCCGCCGTTTCAATGCATCTGAAATCTGGGGTCAATCCCCAGCAGTGCAATTGCTGGGTCGTAGACCAGGTCTATCTGTAACTCTTCTAGGATCCTCCACACAGTTTTCCAGAGTGGCTGCACCAGTTCACATTCCCACCAACAGGGTAAGAGGGTTCCCTTTTCTCCGCATCCTCTCCAACATTTGTGGTCTCCTGCCTTGTTTATTTTCCACATTCTCACTGGTGTGAGGTGGTATGTCATTGAGGTTTTGATTTGTATTTCCCTGATGGCAAGTGATGCAGAGCATTTTCTCATGTGCATGTTGGCCATGCGTATGACTTCCTCTGTGAGATCTCTCTTCACGTCTTTTGCCCATTTCATGATCGGATTATTTGTTTCTCTGGTGTCGAGTTTAAGAAGTTCTTCGTAGATCCTGGAAACTAGCCCTTTATCTGATACGTCATTTGCAAATATCTTCTCCCACTGTGTAGGTTGTCTTTTAGTTTTGTTGATGGTATCCTTTGCTGTGCGAAAGCTTCTTGTCTTGATGAAGTCCCAATAGTTCCTTTTTGCTTTTGTTTCTTTGGCCTTCATGGATGTATCTTGGCAAGAAGTTACTGTGGCCGATTTCCAAAAAGGCGTTTGTTGCCTGTGTTCTCCTCTGGGATTTTGATGGACCCTTGTCTCCCATTTAGATCTTTCATCCATTTTGAGTTATCTCGAAATGTGTATGGTGCAAGAAGAGAGTGGTCTAGTTTCATTCATTCTTCTGCGTGTGGATGTGCAATTTTCCAGGCCACCATTTCCTGAAGAGACTGTCTTGCTTCCAGTGGATAGTCTTTCCTCCTTTATCGAATATTAGGTGACCATGAAGTTCAGGGGCCACTTCTGGGTTCTCTATTGTGTTCCACTGATCCATGTGTCTGTTTTTGTGCCAGTACCACACTGTCTCGATGACCGCAGCTTTGTAGTACCACCTGAAATCTGGCATTGTGGTGATTCCCCCAGATATGGTTTTCTTTTCTAAAATTCCCCTGGCTATAGCGGTCTTTTCTGATTCCATACAGATCTTAAAATAACTTGTTCTAACTCTCTCAAGGGAGTCCATGGTATTTTGATAGGGAGCGCATTAAACGTATAAATGGCCCTGGGTAACATGGACACTTTCAAAAGGTTAATTCTGCCAATCCATGAGCATGGAATACGTTTCCATCTCTTTGTGTCTTCCTCGATAGCTCTCAGAAGTGCTCTATAGCTTTTAGGGTATAGCTCCTTTGCCTCTTCGGTTAGGTTTATTCCTAGGTATCTTACGCTTCTGGGTGCAGTTGTCAATGGGATTGGCGCCTTAATTTCCCTTTCTTCAGTCTCATTGTCAGTGTATGGATATGCAACTTATTTCTGGCATTGACCTTGTATCCTGCCATGCTACCAAACTGCCGTATGAGTTCTAGCAATCTTGGGGTGGATGCTTCTGGGTTTTCTGCGTAGACTGTCATGTCATTCGGCGAAGAGGGAGAGTTTGACTGCTTCTTTGCCAATTTGATGGCCTTCAAGGTCTCTTCGTCGTCTGATTGCTGAGGCTAGAACTTCCAGGACTCTTGTGGAATAGCAGTGGTGAGTGTGGACCTCCCTGTCTTGTTCCTGATCTTAGGGGAAAGGCTCCCAGTGCTTCCGCATTGAGAATATTTGCTGTGGGCTTTTCATACCAGGCTTTGAAGATGTTGTGGAATGATCCCTCTATCCCTACACTCTGAAGAGTTTTATCATGAATGGATGCTGTGTTTTCTTAAATGCTTTCTCTGCGTCTAACGAGAGGATCATGCGGTTCTTGTTTCGTCTGTTGCTGATATGATGAATCACATTGATTTTTTATTTTATATATATATATATTTTTTCGTGTTGAACCAGCCTTGTGTCCCAGGGATGAATCCTATTTGCTCATGGTGAACAGTTAGTTTTCTTAATGTACTGTTGGATCCTATTGGCCAGTGTCTTGTTGAGAACTTTTGCATCCATGTTCATCAGGGATATTGGTCTCTAATTCTCCTTTTCGGTGGGGTCTTGGTCTGGTTTTAGAAATAAAGTGATGCTGGCCTCAAGAACGAATTTGGAAGTACTCCATCTCTTCCTGTCTTTCGAAACAGATGTAGTAGAATAGGTATGGTTTCTTCTTTAAAGGTTTGATAGAATTCCCCTGGGAAGCCATCTGGCCCTGGACTTGCGTGTCTTGGGAGGTTTCTGATGACTGCTTCAAATTCCTCCCTGGTTTTCGGCCCGTTCGGGTTTTCTATTTCTTCCCCTTTCCAATTTTGGTAGTCTGTGGCCTTCCAGGAATGCGTCCGCTTCCTCTAGATTGCCTAACTTATTGGCGTATAGCTCTTCCTACTATGTTTATCATTTTATTATTTATTTTTTTAATAATAAATTTATTTATTTATTGGTGTTCCATTTACCAACATACAGAATAACACATGCCAGTGCTCATCCCGTGAAGTGTCCCTGTCAGTGCCCGTCACCCACTCACCCCACCCCCGCCCTCCTCCCCTTCCACCACCCCTTGTTCGTTTCCCAGAGTTAGGAGTCTTTACGTTCTGTCTCCCGTTCTGATATTTCCCACACATTTCTCCTCCCTTCCCTTAGAATCCCTTTCACTATTATTTATATTCCCCAAACGAATGAGAACATACACTGTTTGTCCTTCTCCGATTGACTCACTTCACTCAGCGTAATACCCTCCACTTCCATCCACGTGGAAGCAAATGCTGGGTATCTGTCGTTTCTAATGCCTGAGTAATATTCCATTGTGTACGTGAACCTCATCTATCTTCTTTAGCCATTCATCTTTCGATGGAAACCGAGGCTCCTTCCACAGTTTGGCTATTGTGGACATTGCTGCTGGAAACATCGGGGTGCAGGTGTCCCGCCGTTTCAATGCATCTGAAACTCTGGGGTCAATCCCCAGCAGTGCAATTGCTGGGTCGTAGACCAGGTCTATCTGTAACTCTTCTAGGATCCTCCACACAGTTTTCCAGAGTGGCTGCACCAGTTCACATTCCCACCAACAGGGTAAGAGGGTTCCCTTTTCTCCGCATCCTCTCCAACATTTGTGGTCTCCTGCCTTGTTTATTTTCCACATTCTCACTGGTGTGAGGTGGTATGTCATTGAGGTTTTGATTTGTATTTCCCTGATGGCAAGTGATGCAGAGCATTTTCTCATGTGCATGTTGGCCATGCGTATGACTTCCTCTGTGAGATCTCTCTTCACGTCTTTTGCCCATTTCATGATCGGATTATTTGTTTCTCTGGTGTCGAGTTTAAGAAGTTCTTCGTAGATCCTGGAAACTAGCCCTTTATCTGATACGTCATTTGCAAATATCTTCTCCCACTGTGTAGGTTGTCTTTTAGTTTTGTTGATGGTATCCTTTGCTGTGCGAAAGCTTCTTGTCTTGATGAAGTCCCAATAGTTCCTTTTTGCTTTTGTTTCTTTGGCCTTCATGGATGTATCTTGGCAAGAAGTTACTGTGGCCGATTTCCAAAAAGGCGTTTGTTGCCTGTGTTCTCCTCTGGGATTTTGATGGACCCTTGTCTCCCATTTAGATCTTTCATCCATTTTGAGTTATCTCGAAATGTGTATGGTGCAAGAAGAGAGTGGTCTAGTTTCATTCATTCTTCTGCGTGTGGATGTGCAATTTTCCAGGCCACCATTTCCTGAAGAGACTGTCTTGCTTCCAGTGGATATTCTTTCCTCCTTTATCGAATATTAGGTGACCATGAAGTTCAGGGGCCACTTCTGGGTTCTCTATTGTGTTCCACTGATCCATGTGTCTGTTTTTGTGCCAGTACCACACTGTCTCGATGACCGCAGCTTTGTAGTACCACCTGAAATCTGGCATTGTGGTGATTCCCCCAGATATGGTTTTCTTTTCTAAAATTCCCCTGGCTATAGCGGTCTTTTCTGATTCCATACAGATCTTAAAATAACTTGTTCTAACTCTCTCAAGGGAGTCCATGGTATTTTGATAGGGAGCGCATTAAACGTATAAATGGCCCTGGGTAACATGGACACTTTCAAAAGGTTAATTCTGCCAATCCATGAGCATGGAATACGTTTCCATCTCTTTGTGTCTTCCTCGATAGCTCTCAGAAGTGCTCTATAGCTTTTAGGGTATAGCTCCTTTGCCTCTTCGGTTAGGTTTATTCCTAGGTATCTTACGCTTCTGGGTGCAGTTGTCAATGGGATTGGCGCCTTAATTTCCCTTTCTTCAGTCTCATTGTCAGTGTATGGATATGCAACTTATTTCTGGCATTGACCTTGTATCCTGCCATGCTACCAAACTGCCGTATGAGTTCTAGCAATCTTGGGGTGGATGCTTCTGGGTTTTCTGCGTAGACTGTCATGTCATTCGGCGAAGAGGGAGAGTTTGACTGCTTCTTTGCCAATTTGATGGCCTTCAAGGTCTCTTCGTCGTCTGATTGCTGAGGCTAGAACTTCCAGGACTCTTGTGGAATAGCAGTGGTGAGTGTGGACCTCCCTGTCTTGTTCCTGATCTTAGGGGAAAGGCTCCCAGTGCTTCCGCATTGAGAATATTTGCTGTGGGCTTTTCATACCAGGCTTTGAAGATGTTGTGGAATGATCCCTCTATCCCTACACTCTGAAGAGTTTTATCATGAATGGATGCTGTGTTTTCTTAAATGCTTTCTCTGCGTCTAACGAGAGGATCATGCGGTTCTTGTTTCGTCTGTTGCTGATATGATGAATCACATTGATTTTTTATTTTATATATATATATATTTTTTCGTGTTGAACCAGCCTTGTGTCCCAGGGATGAATCCTATTTGCTCATGGTGAACAGTTAGTTTTCTTAATGTACTGTTGGATCCTATTGGCCAGTGTCTTGTTGAGAACTTTTGCATCCATGTTCATCAGGGATATTGGTCTCTAATTCTCCTTTTCGGTGGGGTCTTGGTCTGGTTTTAGAAATAAAGTGATGCTGGCCTCAAGAACGAATTTGGAAGTACTCCATCTCTTCCTGTCTTTCGAAACAGATGTAGTAGAATAGGTATGGTTTCTTCTTTAAAGGTTTGATAGAATTCCCCTGGGAAGCCATCTGGCCCTGGACTTGCGTGTCTTGGGAGGTTTCTGATGACTGCTTCAAATTCCTCCCTGGTTTTCGGCCCGTTCGGGTTTTCTATTTCTTCCCCTTTCCAATTTTGGTAGTCTGTGGCCTTCCAGGAATGCGTCCGCTTCCTCTAGATTGCCTAACTTATTGGCGTATAGCTCTTCCTACTATGTTTATCATTTTATTATTTATTTTTTTAATAATAAATTTATTTATTTATTGGTGTTCCATTTACCAACATACAGAATAACACATGCCAGTGCTCATCCCGTGAAGTGTCCCTGTCAGTGCCCGTCACCCACTCACCCCACCCCCGCCCTCCTCCCCTTCCACAACCCCTTGTTCGTTTCCCAGAGTTAGGAGTCTTTACGTTCTGTCTCCCGTTCTGATATTTCCCACACATTTCTCCTCCCTTCCCTTAGAATCCCTTTCACTATTATTTATATTCCCCAAACGAATGAGAACATACACTGTTTGTCCTTCTCCGATTGACTCACTTCACTCAGCGTAATACCCTCCACTTCCATCCACGTGGAAGCAAATGCTGGGTATCTGTCGTTTCTAATGCCTGAGTAATATTCCATTGTGTACGTGAACCTCATCTATCTTCTTTAGCCATTCATCTTTCGATGGAAACCGAGGCTCCTTCCACAGTTTGGCTATTGTGGACATTGCTGCTGGAAACATCGGGGTGCAGGTGTCCCGCCGTTTCAATGCATCTGAAACTCTGGGGTCAATCCCCAGCAGTGCAATTGCTGGGTCGTAGACCAGGTCTATCTGTAACTCTTCTAGGATCCTCCACACAGTTTTCCAGAGTGGCTGCACCAGTTCACATTCCCACCAACAGGGTAAGAGGGTTCCCTTTTCTCCGCATCCTCTCCAACATTTGTGGTCTCCTGCCTTGTTTATTTTCCACATTCTCACTGGTGTGAGGTGGTATGTCATTGAGGTTTTGATTTGTATTTCCCTGATGGCAAGTGATGCAGAGCATTTTCTCATGTGCATGTTGGCCATGCGTATGACTTCCTCTGTGAGATCTCTCTTCACGTCTTTTGCCCATTTCATGATCGGATTATTTGTTTCTCTGGTGTCGAGTTTAAGAAGTTCTTCGTAGATCCTGGAAACTAGCCCTTTATCTGATACGTCATTTGCAAATATCTTCTCCCACTGTGTAGGTTGTCTTTTAGTTTTGTTGATGGTATCCTTTGCTGTGCGAAAGCTTCTTGTCTTGATGAAGTCCCAATAGTTCCTTTTTGCTTTTGTTTCTTTGGCCTTCATGGATGTATCTTGGCAAGAAGTTACTGTGGCCGATTTCCAAAAAGGCGTTTGTTGCCTGTGTTCTCCTCTGGGATTTTGATGGACCCTTGTCTCCCATTTAGATCTTTCATCCATTTTGAGTTATCTCGAAATGTGTATGGTGCAAGAAGAGAGTGGTCTAGTTTCATTCATTCTTCTGCGTGTGGATGTGCAATTTTCCAGGCCACCATTTCCTGAAGAGACTGTCTTGCTTCCAGTAGATAGTCTTTCCTCCTTTATCGAATATTTGGTGACCATGAAGTTCAGGGGCCACTTCTGGGTTCTCTATTGTGTTCCACTGATCCATGTGTCTGTTTTTGTGCCAGTACCACACTGTCTCGATGACCGCAGCTTTGTAGTACCACCTGAAATCTGGCATTGTGGTGATGCCCCCAGATATGGTTTTCTTTTCTAAAATTCCCCTGGCTATTCGCGGTCTTTTCTGATTCCATACAGATCTTAAAATAACTTGTTCTAACTCTCCCAAGGTAGTCCATGGTATTTTGATAGGGAGCGCATTAAACGTGTAAATGGCCCTGGGTAATATGGACACTTTCAAAAGGTTAATTCTGCCAATCCATGAGCATGGAATACGTTTCCATCTCTTTGTGTCTTCCTCGATAGCTCTCAGAAGTGCTCTATAGCTTTTAGGGTATAGCTCCTTTGCCTCTTCGGTTAGGTTTATTCCTAGGTATCTTACGCTTCTGGGTGCAGTTGTCAATGGGATTGGCGCCTTAATTTCCCTTTCTTCAGTCTCATTGTCAGTGTATGGAAATGCCACTGATTTCTGGCATTGACCTTGTATCCTGCCATGCTACCAAACTGCCGTATGAGTTCTAGCAATCTTGGGGTGGATGCTTCTGCGTTTTCTGCGTAGACTGTCATGTCATTCGGCGAAGAGGGAGAGTTTGACTGCTTCTTTGCCAATTTGATGGCCTTCAAGGTCTCTTCGTCGTCTGATTGCTGAGGCTAGAACTTCCAGGACTCTTGTGGAATAGCAGTGGTGAGTGTGGACCTCCCTGTCTTGTTCCTGATCTTAGGGGAAAGGCTCCCAGTGCTTCCGCATTGAGAATATTTGCTGTGGGCTTTTCGTACCAGGCTTTGAAGATGTTGTGGAATGATCCCTCTATCCCTACACTCTGAAGAGTTTTATCATGAATGGATGCTGTGTTTTCTTAAATGCTTTCTCTGCGTCTAACGAGAGGATCATGCGGTTCTTGTTTCGTCTGTTGCTGATATGATGAATCACATTGATTTTTTATTCTATATATATATATATATATATACATATATATATATATATATATTTTTTTTTTTTCGTGTTGAACCAGCCTTGTGTCCCAGGGATGAATCCTATTTGCTCATGGTGAACAGTTAGTTTTCTTAATGTACTGTTGGATCCTTTTGGCAAGTGTCTTGTTGAGAACTTTTGCATCCATGTTCATCAGGGATATTGGTCTCTAATTCTCCTTTTCGGTGGGGTCTTGGTCTGGTTTTAGAAATAAAGTGATGCTGGCCTCAAGAACGAATTTGGAAGTACTCCATCTCTTCCTGTCTTTCGAAACAGATGTAGTAGAATAGGTATGGTTTCTTCTTTAAAGGTTTGATAGAATTCCCCTGGGAAGCCATCTGGCCCTGGACTTGCGTGTCTTGGGAGGTTTCTGATGACTGCTTCAAATTCCTCCCTGGTTTTCGGCCCGTTCGGGTTTTCTATTTCTTCCCCTTTCCAATTTTGGTAGTCTGTGGCCTTCCAGGAATGCGTCCGCTTCCTCTAGATTGCCTAACTTATTGGCGTATAGCTCTTCCTACTATGTTTACCATTTTATTATTTATTTTTTTAATAATAAATTTATTTATTTATTGGTGTTCCATTTACCAACATACAGAATAACACATGCCAGTGCTCATCCCGTGAAGTGTCCCTGTCAGTGCCCGTCACCCACTCACCCCACCCCCGCCCTCCTCCCCTTCCACCACCCCTTGTTCGTTTCCCAGAGTTAGGAGTCTTTACGTTCTGTCTCCCGTTCTGATATTTCCCACACATTTCTCCTCCCTTCCCTTAGAATCCCTTTCACTATTATTTATATTCCCCAAACGAATGAGAACATACACTGTTTGTCCTTCTCCGATTGACTCACTTCACTCAGCGTAATACCCTCCACTTCCATCCACGTGGAAGCAAATGCTGGGTATCTGTCGTTTCTAATGCCTGAGTAATATTCCATTGTGTACGTGAACCTCATCTATCTTCTTTAGCCATTCATCTTTCGATGGAAACCGAGGCTCCTTCCACAGTTTGGCTATTGTGGACATTGCTGCTGGAAACATCGGGGTGCAGGTGTCCCGCCGTTTCAATGCATCTGAAACTCTGGGGTCAATCCCCAGCAGTGCAATTGCTGGGTCGTAGACCAGGTCTATCTGTAACTCTTCTAGGATCCTCCACACAGTTTTCCAGAGTGGCTGCACCAGTTCACATTCCCACCAACAGGGTAAGAGGGTTCCCTTTTCTCCGCATCCTCTCCAACATTTGTGGTCTCCTGCCTTGTTTATTTTCCACATTCTCACTGGTGTGAGGTGGTATGTCATTGAGGTTTTGATTTGTATTTCCCTGATGGCAAGTGATGCAGAGCATTTTCTCATGTGCATGTTGGCCATGCGTATGACTTCCTCTGTGAGATCTCTCTTCACGTCTTTTGCCCATTTCATGATCGGATTGTTTCTCTGGTGTCGAGTTTAAGAAGTTCTTCGTAGATCCTGGAAACTAGCCCTTTATCTGATACGTCATTTGCAAATATCTTCTCCCACTGTGTAGGTTGTCTTTTAGTTTTGTTGATGGTATCCTTTGCTGTGCGAAAGCTTCTTGTCTTGATGAAGTCCCAATAGTTCCTTTTTGCTTTTGTTTCTTTGGCCTTCATGGATGTATCTTGGCAAGAAGTTACTGTGGCCGATTTCCAAAAAGGCGTTTGTTGCCTGTGTTCTCCTCTGGGATTTTGATGGACCCTTGTCTCCCATTTAGATCTTTCATCCATTTTGAGTTATCTCGAAATGTGTATGGTGCAAGAAGAGAGTGGTCTAGTTTCATTCATTCTTCTGCGTGTGGATGTGCAATGTTCCAGGCCACCATTTCCTGAAGAGACTGTCTTGCTTCCAGTGGATAGTCTTTCCTCCTTTATCGAATATTAGGTGACCATGAAGTTCAGGGGCCACTTCTGGGTTCTCTATTGTGTTCCACTGATCCATGTGTCTGTTTTTGTGCCAGTACCACACTGTCTCGATGACCGCAGCTTTGTAGTACAACCTGAAATCTGGCATTGTGGTGATGCCCCCAGATATGGTTTTCTTTTCTAAAATTCCCCTGGCTATTCGCGGTCTTTTCTGATTCCATACAGATCTTAAAATAACTTGTTCTATCTCTCTCAAGGGAGTCCATGGTATTTTGATAGGGAGCGCATTAAACGTGTAAATGGCCCTGGGTAACATGGACACTTTCAAAAGGTTAATTCTGCCAATCCATGAGCATGGAATATGTTTCCATCTCTTTGTGTCTTCCTCGATAGCTCTCAGAAGTGCTCTATAGCTTTTAGGGTATAGCTCCTTTGCCTCTTCGGTTAGGTTTATTCCTAGGTATCTTACGCTTCTGGGTGCAGTTGTCAATGGGATTGGCGCCTTAATTTCCCTTTCTTCAGTCTCATTGTCAGTGTATGGAAATGCCACTGATTTCTGGCATTGACCTTGTATCCTGCCATGCTACCAAACTGCCGTATGAGTTCTAGCAATCTTGGGGTGGATGCTTCTGGGTTTTCTGCGTAGACTGTCATGTCATTCAGTGAAGAGCGAGAGTTTGACTGCTTCTTTGCCAATTTGATGGCCTTCAAGGTCTCTTCGTCGTCTGATTGCTGAGGCTAGAACTTCCAGGACTCTTGTGGAATAGCAGTGGTGAGTGTGGACCTCCCTGTCTTGTTCCTGATCTTAGGGGAAAGGCTCCCAGTGCTTCCGCATTGAGAATATTTGCTGTGGGCTTTTCATACCAGGCTTTGAAGATGTTGTGGAATGATCCCTCTATCCCTACACTCTGAAGAGTTTTATCATGAATGGATGCTGTGTTTTCTTAAATGCTTTCTCTGCGTCTAACGAGAGGATCATGCGGTTCTTGTTTCGTCTGTTGCTGATATGATGAATCACATTGATTTTTTATTTTATATATATATATGTATATATATATATATATATATATTTTTTTTTTTTCGTGTTGAACCAGCCTTGTGTCCCAGGGATGAATCCTATTTGCTCATGGTGAACAGTTAGTTTTCTTAATGTACTGTTGGATCCTATTGGCCAGTGTCTTGTTGAGAACTTTTGCATCCATGTTCATCAGGGATATTGGTCTCTAATTCTCCTTTTCGGTGGGGTCTTGGTCTGGTTTTAGAAATAAAGTGATGCTGGCCTCAAGAACGAATTTGGAAGTACTCCATCTCTTCCTGTCTTTCGAAACAGATGTAGTAGAATAGGTATGGTTTCTTCTTTAAAGGTTTGATAGAATTCCCCTGGGAAGCCATCTGGCCCTGGACTTGCGTGTCTTGGGAGGTTTCTGATGACTGCTTCAAATTCCTCCCTGGTTTTCGGCCCGTTCGGGTTTTCTATTTCTTCCCCTTTCCAATTTTGGTAGTCTGTGGCCTTCCAGGAATGCGTCCGCTTCCTCTAGATTGCCTAACTTATTGGCGTATAGCTCTTCCTACTATGTTTATCATTTTATTATTTATTTTTTTAATAATAAATTTATTTATTTATTGGTGTTCCATTTACCAACATACAGAATAACACATGCCAGTGCTCATCCCGTGAAGTGTCCCTGTCAGTGCCCGTCACCCACTCACCCCACCCCCGCCCTCCTCCCCTTCCACAACCCCTTGTTCGTTTCCCAGAGTTAGGAGTCTTTACGTTCTGTCTCCCGTTCTGATATTTCCCACACATTTCTCCTCCCTTCCCTTAGAATCCCTTTCACTATTATTTATATTCCCCAAACGAATGAGAACATACACTGTTTGTCCTTCTCCGATTGACTCACTTCACTCAGCGTAATACCCTCCACTTCCATCCACGTGGAAGCAAATGCTGGGTATCTGTCGTTTCTAATGCCTGAGTAATATTCCATTGTGTACGTGAACCTCATCTATCTTCTTTAGCCATTCATCTTTCGATGGAAACCGAGGCTCCTTCCACAGTTTGGCTATTGTGGACATTGCTGCTGGAAACATCGGGGTGCAGGTGTCCCGCCGTTTCAATGCATCTGAAACTCTGGGGTCAATCCCCAGCAGTGCAATTGCTGGGTCGTAGACCAGGTCTATCTGTAACTCTTCTAGGATCCTCCACACAGTTTTCCAGAGTGGCTGCACCAGTTCACATTCCCACCAACAGGGTAAGAGGGTTCCCTTTTCTCCGCATCCTCTCCAACATTTGTGGTCTCCTGCCTTGTTTATTTTCCACATTCTCACTGGTGTGAGGTGGTATGTCATTGAGGTTTTGATTTGTATTTCCCTGATGGCAAGTGATGCAGAGCATTTTCTCATGTGCATGTTGGCCATGCGTATGACTTCCTCTGTGAGATCTCTCTTCACGTCTTTTGCCCATTTCATGATCGGATTATTTGTTTCTCTGGTGTCGAGTTTAAGAAGTTCTTCGTAGATCCTGGAAACTAGCCCTTTATCTGATACGTCATTTGCAAATATCTTCTCCCACTGTGTAGGTTGTCTTTTAGTTTTGTTGATGGTATCCTTTGCTGTGCGAAAGCTTCTTGTCTTGATGAAGTCCCAATAGTTCCTTTTTGCTTTTGTTTCTTTGGCCTTCATGGATGTATCTTGGCAAGAAGTTACTGTGGCCGATTTCCAAAAAGGCGTTTGTTGCCTGTGTTCTCCTCTGGGATTTTGATGGACCCTTGTCTCCCATTTAGATCTTTCATCCATTTTGAGTTATCTCGAAATGTGTATGGTGCAAGAAGAGAGTGGTCTAGTTTCATTCATTCTTCTGCGTGTGGATGTGCAATTTTCCAGGCCACCATTTCCTGAAGAGACTGTCTTGCTTCCAGTAGATAGTCTTTCCTCCTTTATCGAATATTTGGTGACCATGAAGTTCAGGGGCCACTTCTGGGTTCTCTATTGTGTTCCACTGATCCATGTGTCTGTTTTTGTGCCAGTACCACACTGTCTCGATGACCGCAGCTTTGTAGTACCACCTGAAATCTGGCATTGTGGTGATGCCCCCAGATATGGTTTTCTTTTCTAAAATTCCCCTGGCTATTCGCGGTCTTTTCTGATTCCATACAGATCTTAAAATAACTTGTTCTAACTCTCCCAAGGTAGTCCATGGTATTTTGATAGGGAGCGCATTAAACGTGTAAATGGCCCTGGGTAATATGGACACTTTCAAAAGGTTAATTCTGCCAATCCATGAGCATGGAATACGTTTCCATCTCTTTGTGTCTTCCTCGATAGCTCTCAGAAGTGCTCTATAGCTTTTAGGGTATAGCTCCTTTGCCTCTTCGGTTAGGTTTATTCCTAGGTATCTTACGCTTCTGGGTGCAGTTGTCAATGGGATTGGCGCCTTAATTTCCCTTTCTTCAGTCTCATTGTCAGTGTATGGAAATGCCACTGATTTCTGGCATTGACCTTGTATCCTGCCATGCTACCAAACTGCCGTATGAGTTCTAGCAATCTTGGGGTGGATGCTTCTGCGTTTTCTGCGTAGACTGTCATGTCATTCGGCGAAGAGGGAGAGTTTGACTGCTTCTTTGCCAATTTGATGGCCTTCAAGGTCTCTTCGTCGTCTGATTGCTGAGGCTAGAACTTCCAGGACTCTTGTGGAATAGCAGTGGTGAGTGTGGACCTCCCTGTCTTGTTCCTGATCTTAGGGGAAAGGCTCCCAGTGCTTCCGCATTGAGAATATTTGCTGTGGGCTTTTCGTACCAGGCTTTGAAGATGTTGTGGAATGATCCCTCTATCCCTACACTCTGAAGAGTTTTATCATGAATGGATGCTGTGTTTTCTTAAATGCTTTCTCTGCGTCTAACGAGAGGATCATGCGGTTCTTGTTTCGTCTGTTGCTGATATGATGAATCACATTGATTTTTTATTTTATATATATATATATATATGTATATATATATATATATACATATATATATATTTTTTTTCGTGTTGAACCAGCCTTGTGTCCCAGGGATGAATCCTATTTGCTCATGGTGAACAGTTAGTTTTCTTAATGTACTGTTGGATCCTATTGGCCAGTGTCTTGTTGAGAACTTTTGCATCCATGTTCATCAGGGATATTGGTCTCTAATTCTCCTTTTCGGTGGGGTCTTGGTCTGGTTTTAGAAATAAAGTGATGCTGGCCTCAAGAACGAATTTGGAAGTACTCCATCTCTTCCTGTCTTTCGAAACAGATGTAGTAGAATAGGTATGGTTTCTTCTTTAAAGGTTTGATAGAATTCCCCTGGGAAGCCATCTGGCCCTGGACTTGCGTGTCTTGGGAGGTTTCTGATGACTGCTTCAAATTCCTCCCTGGTTTTCGGCCCGTTCGGGTTTTCTATTTCTTCCCCTTTCCAATTTTGGTAGTCTGTGGCCTTCCAGGAATGCGTCCGCTTCCTCTAGATTGCCTAACTTATTGGCGTATAGCTCTTCCTACTATGTTTACCATTTTATTATTTATTTTTTTAATAATAAATTTATTTATTTATTGGTGTTCCATTTACCAACATACAGAATAACACATGCCAGTGCTCATCCCGTGAAGTGTCCCTGTCAGTGCCCGTCACCCACTCACCCCACCCCCGCCCTCCTCCCCTTCCACCACCCCTTGTTCGTTTCCCAGAGTTAGGAGTCTTTACGTTCTGTCTCCCGTTCTGATATTTCCCACACATTTCTCCTCCCTTCCCTTAGAATCCCTTTCACTATTATTTATATTCCCCAAACGAATGAGAACATACACTGTTTGTCCTTCTCCGATTGACTCACTTCACTCAGCGTAATACCCTCCACTTCCATCCACGTGGAAGCAAATGCTGGGTATCTGTCGTTTCTAATGCCTGAGTAATATTCCATTGTGTACGTGAACCTCATCTATCTTCTTTAGCCATTCATCTTTCGATGGAAACCGAGGCTCCTTCCACAGTTTGGCTATTGTGGACATTGCTGCTGGAAACATCGGGGTGCAGGTGTCCCGCCGTTTCAATGCATCTGAAACTCTGGGGTCAATCCCCAGCAGTGCAATTGCTGGGTCGTAGACCAGGTCTATCTGTAACTCTTCTAGGATCCTCCACACAGTTTTCCAGAGTGGCTGCACCAGTTCACATTCCCACCAACAGGGTAAGAGGGTTCCCTTTTCTCCGCATCCTCTCCAACATTTGTGGTCTCCTGCCTTGTTTATTTTCCACATTCTCACTGGTGTGAGGTGGTATGTCATTGAGGTTTTGATTTGTATTTCCCTGATGGCAAGTGATGCAGAGCATTTTCTCATGTGCATGTTGGCCATGCGTATGACTTCCTCTGTGAGATCTCTCTTCACGTCTTTTGCCCATTTCATGATCGGATTATTTGTTTCTCTGGTGTCGAGTTTAAGAAGTTCTTCGTAGATCCTGGAAACTAGCCCTTTATCTGATACGTCATTTGCAAATATCTTCTCCCACTGTGTAGGTTGTCTTTTAGTTTTGTTGATGGTATCCTTTGCTGTGCGAAAGCTTCTTGTCTTGATGAAGTCCCAATAGTTCTTTTTTGCTTTTGTTTCTTTGGCCTTCATGGATGTATCTTGGCAAGAAGTTACTGTGGCCGATTTCCAAAAAGGCGTTTGTTGCCTGTGTTCTCCTATGGGATTTTGATGGACCCTTGTCTCCCATTTAGATCTTTCATCCATTTTGAGTTATCTCGAAATGTGTATGGTGCAAGAAGAGAGTGGTCTAGTTTCATTCATTCTTCTGCGTGTGGATGTGCAATGTTCCAGGCCACCATTTCCTGAAGAGACTGTCTTGCTTCCAGTGGATAGTCTTTCCTCCTTTATCGAATATTAGGTGACCATGAAGTTCAGGGGCCACTTCTGGGTTCTCTATTGTGTTCCACTGATCCATGTGTCTGTTTTTGTGCCAGTACCACATTGTCTCGATGACAGCAGCTTTGTAGTACAACCAGAAATCTGGCATTGTGGTGATGCCCCCAGATATGGTTTTCTTTTCTAAAATTCCCCTGGCTATTCGCGGTCTTTTCTGATTCCATACAGATCTTAAAATAACTTGTTCTAACTCTCTCAAGGGAGTCCATGGTATTTTGATAGGGAGCGCATTAAACGTGTAAATGGCCCTGGGTAACATGGACACTTTCAAAAGGTTAATTCTGCCAATCCATGAGCATGGAATACGTTTCCATCTCTTTGTGTCTTCCTCGATAGCTCTCAGAAGTGCTCTATAGCTTTTAGGGTATAGCTCCTTTGCCTCTTCGGTTAGGTTTATTCCTAGGTATCTTACGCTTCTGGGTGCAGTTGTCAATGGGATTGGCGCCTTAATTTCCCTTTCTTCAGTCTCATTGTCAGTGTATGGAAATGCCACTGATTTCTGGCATTGACCTTGTATCCTGCCATGCTACCAAACTGCCGTATGAGTTCTAGCAATCTTGGGGTGGATGCTTCTGGGTTTTCTGCGTAGACTGTCATGTCATTCGGCGAAGAGGGAGAGTTTGACTGCTTCTTTGCCAATTTGATGGCCTTCAAGGTCTCTTCGACGTCTGATTGCTGAGGCTAGAACTTCCAGGACTCTTGTGGAATAGCAGTGGTGAGTGTGGACCTCCCTGTCTTGTTCCTGATCTTAGGGGAAAGGCTCCCAGTGCTTCCGCATTGAGAATATTTGCTGTGGGTTTTTCGTACCAGGCTTTGAAGATGTTGTGGAATGATCCCTCTATCCCTACACTCTGAAGAGTTTTATCATGAATGGATGCTGTGTTTTCTTAAATGCTTTCTCTGCGTCTAACGAGAGGATCATGCGGTTCTTGTTTCCTCTGTTGCTGATATGATGAATCACATTGATTTTTTATTTTATATATATATATGTATATATATATATATATATATATTTTTTTTTTTTTCGTGTTGAACCAGCCTTGTGTCCCAGGGATGAATCCTATTTGCTCATGGTGAACAGTTAGTTTTCTTAATGTACTGTTGGATCCTATTGGCCAGTGTCTTGTTGAGAACTTTTGCATCCATGTTCATCAGGGATATTGGTCTCTAATTCTCCTTTTCGGTGGGGTCTTGGTCTGGTTTTAGAAATAAAGTGATGCTGGCCTCAAGAACGAATTTGGAAGTACTCCATCTCTTCCTGTCTTTCGAAACAGATGTAGTAGAATAGGTATGGTTTCTTCTTTAAAGGTTTGATAGAATTCCCCTGGGAAGCCATCTGGCCCTGGACTTGCGTGTCTTGGGAGGTTTCTGATGACTGCTTCAAATTCCTCCCTGGTTTTCGGCCCGTTCGGGTTTTCTATTTCTTCCCCTTTCCAATTTTGGTAGTCTGTGGCCTTCCAGGAATGCGTCCGCTTCCTCTAGATTGCCTAACTTATTGGCGTATAGCTCTTCCTACTATGTTTATCATTTTATTATTTATTTTTTTAATAATAAATTTATTTATTTATTGGTGTTCCATTTACCAACATACAGAATAACACATGCCAGTGCTCATCCCGTGAAGTGTCCCTGTCAGTGCCCGTCACCCACTCACCCCACCCCCGCCCTCCTCCCCTTCCACCACCCCTTGTTCGTTTCCCAGAGTTAGGAGTCTTTACGTTCTGTCTCCCGTTCTGATATTTCCCACACATTTCTCCTCCCTTCCCTTAGAATCCCTTTCACTATTATTTATATTCCCCAAACGAATGAGAACATACACTGTTTGTCCTTTTCCGATTGACTCACTTCACTCAGCGTAATACCCTCCAGTTCCATCCACGTGGAAGCAAATGCTGGGTATCTGTCGTTTCTAATGCCTGAGTAATATTCCATTGTGTACGTGAACCTCATCTATCTTCTTTAGCCATTCATCTTTCGATGGAAACCGAGGCTCCTTCCACAGTTTGGCTATTGTGGACATTGCTGCTGGAAACATCGGGGTGCAGGTGTCCCGCCGTTTCAATGCATCTGAAACTCTGGGGTCAATCCCCAGCAGTGCAATTGCTGGGTCGTAGACCAGGTCTATCTGTAACTCTTCTAGGATCCTCCACACAGTTTTCCAGAGTGGCTGCACCAGTTCACATTCCCACCAACAGGGTAAGAGGGTTCCCTTTTCTCCGCATCCTCTCCAACATTTGTGGTCTCCTGCCTTGTTTATTTTCCACATTCTCACTGGTGTGAGGTGGTATGTCATTGAGGTTTTGATTTGTATTTCCCTGATGGCAAGTGATGCAGAGCATTTTCTCATGTGCATGTTGGCCATGCGTATGACTTCCTCTGTGAGATCTCTCTTCACGTCTTTTGCCCATTTCATGATCGGATTATTTGTTTCTCTGGTGTCCAGTTTAAGAAGTTCTTCGTAGATCCTGGAAACTAGCCCTTTATCTGATACGTCATTTGCAAATATCTTCTCCCACTGTGTAGGTTGTCTTTTAGTTTTGTTGATGGTATCCTTTGCTGTGCGAAAGCTTCTTGTCTTGATGAAGTCCCAATAGTTCCTTTTTGCTTTTGTTTCTTTGGCCTTCATGGATGTATCTTGGCAAGAAGTTACTGTGGCCGATTTCCAAAAAGGCGTTTGTTGCCTGTGTTCTCCTCTGGGATTTTGATGGACCCTTGTCTCCCATTTAGATCTTTCATCCATTTTGAGTTATCTCGAAATGTGTATGGTGCAAGAAGAGAGTGGTCTAGTTTCATTCATTCTTCTGCGTGTGGATGTGCAATTTTCCAGGCCACCATTTCCTGAAGAGACTGTGTTGCTTCCAGTGGATAGTCTTTCCTCCTTTATCGAATATTCGGTGACCATGAAGTTCAGGGGCCACTTCTGGGTTCTCTATTGTGTTCCACTGATCCATGTGTCTGTTTTTGTGCCAGTACCACACTGTCTCGATGACCGCAGCTTTGTAGTACCACCTGAAATCTGGCATTGTGGTGATGCCCCCAGATATGGTTTTCTTTTCTAAAATTCCCCTGGCTATTCGCGGTCTTTTCTGATTCCATACAGATCTTAAAATAACTTGTTCTAACTCTCTCAAGGGAGTCCATGGTATTTTGATAGGGAGCGCATTAAACGTGTAAATGGCCCTGGGTAACATGGACACTTTCAAAAGGTTAATTCTGCCAATCCATGAGCATGGAATACGTTTCCATCTCTTTGTGTCTTCCTCGATAGCTCTCAGAAGTGCTCTATAGCTTTTAGGGTATAGCTCCTTTGCCTCTTCGGTTAGGTTTATTCCTAGGTATCTTACGCTTCTGGGTGCAGTTGTCAATGGGATTGGCGCCTTAATTTCCCTTTCTTCAGTCTCATTGTCAGTGTATGGAAATGCCACTGATTTCTGGCATTGACCTTGTATCCTGCCATGCTACCAAACTGCCGTATGAGTTCTAGCAATCTTGGGGTGGATGCTTCTGCGTTTTCTGCGTAGACTGTCATGTCATTCGGCGAAGAGGGAGAGTTTGACTGCTTCTTTGCCAATTTGATGGCCTTCAAGGTCTCTTCGACGTCTGATTGCTGAGGCTAGAACTTCCAGGACTCTTGTGGAATAGCAGTGGTGAGTGTGGACCTCCCTGTCTTGTTCCTGATCTTAGGGGAAAGGCTCCCAGTGCTTCCGCATTGAGAATATTTGCTGTGGGCTTTTCGTACCAGGCTTTGAAGATGTTGTGGAATGATCCCTCTATCCCTACACTCTGAAGAGTTTTATCATGAATGGATGCTGTGTTTTCTTAAATGCTTTCTCTGCGTCTAACGAGAGGATCATGCGGTTCTTATTTCGTCTGTTGCTGATATGATGAATCACATTGATTTTTTATTTTATATATATATATGTATATATATATATATATACATATATATATTTTTTTTTTCGTGTTGAACCAGACTTGTGTCCCAGGGATGAATCCTATTTGCTCATGGTGAACAGTTAGTTTTCTTAATGTACTGTTGGATCCTATTGGCCAGTGTCTTGTTGAGAACTTTTGCATCCATGTTCATCAGGGATATTGGTCTCTAATTCTCCTTTTCGGTGGGGTGTTGGTCTGGTTTTAGAAATAAAGTGATGCTGGCCTCAAGAACGAATTTGGAAGTACTCCATCTCTTCCTGTCTTTCGAAACAGATGTAGTAGAATAGGTATGGTTTCTTCTTTAAAGGTTTGATAGAATTCCCCTGGGAAGCCATCTGGCCCTGGACTTGCGTGTCTTGGGAGGTTTCTGATGACTGCTTCAAATTCCTCCCTGGTTTTCGGCCCGTTCGGGTTTTCTATTTCTTCCCCTTTCCAATTTTGGTAGTCTGTGGCCTTCCAGGAATGCGTCCGCTTCCTCTAGATTGCCTAACTTATTGGCGTATAGCTCTTCCTACTATGTTTATCATTTTATTATTTATTTTTTTAATAATAAATTTATTTATTTATTGGTGTTCCATTTACCAACATACAGAATAACACATGCCAGTGCTCATCCCGTGAAGTGTCCCTGTCAGTGCCCGTCACCCACTCACCCCACCCCCGCCCTCCTCCCCTTCCACCACCCCTTGTTCGTTTCCCAGAGTTAGGAGTCTTTACGTTCTGTCTCCCGTTCTGATATTTCCCACACATTTCTCCTCCCTTCCCTTAGAATCCCTTTCACTATTATTTATATTCCCCAAACGAATGAGAACATACACTGTTTGTCCTTCTCCGATTGACTCACTTCACTCAGCGTAATACCCTCCAGTTCCATCCACGTGGAAGCAAATGCTGGGTATCTGTCGTTTCTAATGCCTGAGTAATATTCCATTGTGTACGTGAACCTCATCTATCTTCTTTAGCCATTCATCTTTCGATGGAAACCGAGGCTCCTTCCACAGTTTGGCTATTGTGGACATTGCTGCTGGAAACATCGGGGTGCAGGTGTCCCGCCGTTTCAATGCATCTGAAACTCTGGGGTCAATCCCCAGCAGTGCAATTGCTGGGTCGTAGACCAGGTCTATCTGTAACTCTTCTAGGATCCTCCACACAGTTTTCCAGAGTGGCTGCACCAGTTCACATTCCCACCAACAGGGTAAGAGGGTTCCCTTTTCTCCGCATCCTCTCCAACATTTGTGGTCTCCTGCCTTGTTTATTTTCCACATTCTCACTGGTGTGAGGTGGTATGTCATTGAGGTTTTGATTTGTATTTCCCTGATGGCAAGTGATGCAGAGCATTTTCTCATGTGCATGTTGGCCATGCGTATGACTTCCTCTGTGAGATCTCTCTTCACGTCTTTTGCCCATTTCATGATCGGATTATTTGTTTCTCTGGTGTCGAGTTTAAGAAGTTCTTCGTAGATCCTGGAAACTAGCCCTTTATCTGATACGTCATTTGCAAATATCTTCTCCCACTGTGTAGGTTGTCTTTTAGTTTTGTTGATGGTATCCTTTGCTGTGCGAAAGCTTCTTGTCTTGATGAAGTCCCAATAGTTCCTTTTTGCTTTTGTTTCTTTGGCCTTCATGGATGTATCTTGGCAAGAAGTTACTGTGGCCGATTTCCAAAAAGGCGTTTGTTGCCTGTGTTCTCCTCTGGGATTTTGATGGACCCTTGTCTCCCATTTAGATCTTTCATCCATTTTGAGTTATCTCGAAATGTGTATGGTGCAAGAAGAGAGTGGTCTAGTTTCATTCATTCTTCTGCGTGTGGATGTGCAATTTTCCAGGCCACCATTTCCTGAAGAGACTGTCTTTCTTCCAGTGGATAGTCTTTCCTCCTTTATCGAATATTAGGTGACCATGAAGTTCAGGGGCCACTTCTGGGTTCTCTATTGTGTTCCACTGATCCATGTGTCTGTTTTTGTGCCAGTACCACACTGTCTCGATGACCGCAGCTTTGTAGTACCACCTGAAATCTGGCATTGTGGTGATTCCCCCAGATATGGTTTTCTTTTCTAAAATTCCCCTGGCTATTCGCGGTCTTTTCTGATTCCATACAGATCTTAAAATAACTTGTTCTAACTCTCTCAAGGGAGTCCATGGTATTTTGATAGGGAGCGCATTAAACGTATAAATGGCCCTGGGTAACATGGACACTTTCAAAAGGTTAATTCTGCCAATCCATGAGCATGGAATACGTTTCCATCTCTTTGTGTCTTCCTCGATAGCTCTCAGAAGTGCTCTATAGCTTTTAGGGTATAGCTCCTTTGCCTCTTCGGTTAGGTTTATTCCTAGGTATCTTACGCTTCTGGGTGCAGTTGTCAATGGGATTGGCGCCTTAATTTCCCTTTCTTCAGTCTCATTGTCAGTGTATGGAAATGCCACTGATTTCTGGCATTGACCTTGTATCCTGCCATGCTACCAAACTGCCGTATGAGTTCTAGCAATCTTGGGGTGGATGCTTCTGCGTTTTCTGCGTAGACTGTCATGTCATTCGGCGAAGAGGGAGAGTTTGCTTCTTTGCCAATTTGATGGCCTTCAAGGTCTCTTCGACGTCTGATTGCTGAGGCTAGAACTTCCAGGACTCTTGTGGAATAGCAGTGGTGAGTGTGGACCTCCCTGTCTTTTTCCTGATCTTAGGGGAAAGGCTCCCAGTGCTTCCGCATTGAGAATATTGGCTGTGGGCTTTTCGTACCAGGCTTTGAAGATGTTGTGGAATGATCCCTCTATCCCTACACTCTGAAGAGTTTTATCATGAATGGATGCTGTGTTTTCTTAAATGCTTTCTCTGCGTCTAACGAGAGGATCATGCGGTTCTTGTTTCGTCTGTTGCTGATATGATGAATCACATTGATTTTTTATTTTATATATATATATATGTATATATATATATATATATATATATATATATATATATATATATATATATTTTTTTTTCGTGTTGAACCAGCCTTGTGTCCCAGGGATGAATCCTATTTGCTCATGGTGAACAGTTAGTTTTCTTAATGTACTGTTGGATCCTATTGGTCAGTGTCTTGTTGAGAACTTTTGTATCCATGTTCATCAGGGATATTGGTCTCTAATTCTCCTTTTCGGTGGGGTCTTGGTCTGGTTTTAGAAATAAAGTGATGCTGGCCTCAAGAACGAATTTGGAAGTACTCCATCTCTTCCTGTCTTTCGAAACAGATGTAGTAGAATAGGTATGGTTTCTTCTTTAAAGGTTTGATAGAATTCCCCTGGGAAGCCATCTGGCCCTGGACTTGCGTGTCTTGGGAGGTTTCTGATGACTGCTTCAAATTCCTCCCTGGTTTTCGGCCCGTTCGGGTTTTCTATTTCTTCCCCTTTCCAATTTTGGTAGTCTGTGGCCTTCCAGGAATGCGTCCGCTTCCTCTAGATTGCCTAACTTATTGGCGTATAGCTCTTCCTACTATGTTTATCATTTTATTATTTATTTTTTTAATAATAAATTTATTTATTTATTGGTGTTCCATTTACCAACATACAGAATAACACATGCCAGTGCTCATCCCGTGAAGTGTCCCTGTCAGTGCCCGTCACCCACTCACCCCACCCCCGCCCTCCTCCCCTTCCACCACCCCTTGTTCGTTTCCCAGAGTTAGGAGTCTTTACGTTCTGTCTCCCGTTCTGATATTTCCCACACATTTCTCCTCCCTTCCCTTAGAATCCCTTTCACTATTATTTATATTCCCCAAACGAATGAGAACATACACTGTTTGTCCTTTTCCGATTGACTCACTTCACTCAGCGTAATACCCTCCAGTTCCATCCACGTGGAAGCAAATGCTGGGTATCTGTCGTTTCTAATGCCTGAGTAATATTCCATTGTGTACGTGAACCTCATCTATCTTCTTTAGCCATTCATCTTTCGATGGAAACCGAGGCTCCTTCCACAGTTTGGCTATTGTGGACATTGCTGCTGGAAACATCGGGGTGCAGGTGTCCCGCCGTTTCAATGCATCTGAAACTCTGGGGTCAATCCCCAGCAGTGCAATTGCTGGGTCGTAGACCAGGTCTATCTGTAACTCTTCTAGGATCCTCCACACAGTTTTCCAGAGTGGCTGCACCAGTTCACATTCCCACCAACAGGGTAAGAGGGTTCCCTTTTCTCCGCATCCTCTCCAACATTTGTGGTCTCCTGCCTTGTTTATTTTCCACATTCTCACTGGTGTGAGGTGGTATGTCATTGAGGTTTTGATTTGTATTTCCCTGATGGCAAGTGATGCAGAGCATTTTCTCATGTGCATGTTGGCCATGCGTATGACTTCCTCTGTGAGATCTCTCTTCACGTCTTTTGCCCATTTCATGATCGGATTATTTGTTTCTCTGGTGTCGAGTTTAAGAAGTTCTTCGTAGATCCTGGAAACTAGCCCTTTATCTGATACGTCATTTGCAAATATCTTCTCCCACTGTGTAGGTTGTCTTTTAGTTTTGTTGATGGTATCCTTTGCTGTGCGAAAGCTTCTTGTCTTGATGAAGTCCCAATAGTTCCTTTTTGCTTTTGTTTCTTTGGCCTTCATGGATGTATCTTGGCAAGAAGTTACTGTGGCCGATTTCCAAAAAGGCGTTTGTTGCCTGTGTTCTCCTCTGGGATTTTGATGGACCCTTGTCTCCCATTTAGATCTTTCATCCATTTTGAGTTATCTCGAAATGTGTATGGTGCAAGAAGAGAGTGGTCTAGTTTCATTCATTCTTCTGCCTGTGGATGTGCAATTTTCCAGGCCACCATTTCCTGAAGAGACTGTCTTGCTTCCAGTGGATAGTCTTTCCTCCTTTATCGAATATTAGGTGACCATGAAGTTCAGGGGCCACTTCTGGGTTCTCTATTGTGTTCCACTGATCCATGTGTCTGTTTTTGTGCCAGTACCACACTGTCTCGATGACCGCAGCTTTGTAGTACCACCTGAAATCTGGCATTGTGGTGATGCCCCCAGATATGGTTTTCTTTTCTAAAATTCCCCTGGCTATTCGCGGTCTTTTCTGATTCCATACAGATCTTAAAATAACTTGTTCTAACTCTCTCAAGGGAGTCCATGGTATTTTGATAGGGAGCGCATTAAACGTGTAAATGGCCCTGGGTAACATGGACACTTTCAAAAGGTTAATTCTGCCAATCCATGAGCATGGAATACGTTTCCATCTCTTTGTGTCTTCCTCGATAGCTCTCAGAAGTGCTCTATAGCTTTTAGGGTATAGCTCCTTTGCCTCTTCGGTTAGGTTTATTCCTAGGTATCTTACGCTTCTGGGTGCAGTTGTCAATGGGATTGGCGCCTTAATTTCCCTTTCTTCAGTCTCATTGTCAGTGTATGGAAATGCCACTGATTTCTGGCATTGACCTTGTATCCTGCCATGCTACCAAACTGCCGTATGAGTTCTAGCAATCTTGGGGTGGATGCTTCTGGGTTTTCTGCGTAGACTGTCATGTCATTCGGCGAAGAGGGAGAGTTTGACTGCTTCTTTGCCAATTTGATGGCCTTCAAGGTCTCTTCGTCGTCTGATTGCTGAGGCTAGAACTTCCAGGACTCTTGTGGAATAGCAGTGGTGAGTGTGGACCTCCCTGTCTTGTTCCTGATCTTAGGGGAAAGGCTCCCAGTGCTTCCGCATTGAGAATATTTGCTGTGGGCTTTTCATACCAGGCTTTGAAGATGTTGTGGAATGATCCCTCTATCCCTACACTCTGAAGAGTTTTATCATGAATGGATGCTGTGTTTTCTTAAATGCTTTCTCTGTGTCTAACGAGAGGATCATGCGGTTCTTGTTTCGTCTGTTGCTGATATGATGAATCACATTGATTTTTTATTTTATATATATATATATATTTTCGTGTTGAACCAGCCTTGTGTCCCAGGGATGAATCCTATTTGCTCATGGTGAACAGTTAGTTTTCTTAATGTACTGTTGGATCCTATTGGCCAGTGTCTTGTTGAGAACTTTTGCATCCATGTTCATCAGGGATATTGGTCTCTAATTCTCCTTTTCGGTGGGGTCTTGGTCTGGTTTTAGAAATAAAGTGATGCTGGCCTCAAGAACGAATTTGGAAGTACTCCATCTCTTCCTGTCTTTCGAAACAGATGTAGTAGAATAGGTATGGTTTCTTCTTTAAAGGTTTGATAGAATTCCCCTGGGAAGCCATCTGGCCCTGGACTTGCGTGTCTTGGGAGGTTTCTGATGACTGCTTCAAATTCCTCCCTGGTTTTCGGCCCGTTCGGGTTTTCTATTTCTTCCCCTTTCCAATTTTGGTAGTCTGTGGCCTTCCAGGAATGCGTCCGCTTCCTCTAGATTGCCTAACTTATTGGCGTATAGCTCTTCCTACTATGTTTATCATTTTATTATTTATTTTTTTAATAATAAATTTATTTATTTATTGGTGTTCCATTTACCAACATACAGAATAACACATGCCAGTGCTCATCCCGTGAAGTGTCCCTGTCAGTGCCCGTCACCCACTCACCCCACCCCCGCCCTCCTCCCCTTCCACCACCCCTTGTTCGTTTCCCAGAGTTAGGAGTCTTTACGTTCTGTCTCCCGTTCTGATATTTCCCACACATTTCTCCTCCCTTCCCTTAGAATCCCTTTCACTATTATTTATATTCCCCAAACGAATGAGAACATACACTGTTTGTCCTTCTCCGATTGACTCACTTCACTCAGCGTAATACCCTCCACTTCCATCCACGTGGAAGCAAATGCTGGGTATCTGTCGTTTCTAATGCCTGAGTAATATTCCATTGTGTACGTGAACCTCATCTATCTTCTTTAGCCATTCATCTTTCGATGGAAACCGAGGCTCCTTCCACAGTTTGGCTATTGTGGACATTCCTGCTGGAAACATCGGGGTGCAGGTGTCCCGCCGTTTCAATGCATCTGAAACTCTGGGGTCAATCCCCAGCAGTGCAATTGCTGGGTCGTAGACCAGGTCTATCTGTAACTCTTCTAGGATCCTCCACACAGTTTTCCAGAGTGGCTGCACCAGTTCACATTCCCACCAACAGGGTAAGAGGGTTCCCTTTTCTCCGCATCCTCTCCAACATTTGTGGTCTCCTGCCTTGTTTATTTTCCACATTCTCACTGGTGTGAGGTGGTATGTCATTGAGGTTTTGATTTGTATTTCCCTGATGGCAAGTGATGCAGAGCATTTTCTCATGTGCATGTTGGCCATGCGTATGACTTCCTCTGTGAGATCTCTCTTCACGTCTTTTGCCCATTTCATGATCGGATTGATTGTTTCTCTGGTGTCGAGTTTAAGAAGTTCTTCGTAGATCCTGGAAACTAGCCCTTTATCTGATACGTCATTTGCAAATATCTTCTCCCACTGTGTAGGTTGTCTTTTAGTTTTGTTGATGGTATCCTTTGCTGTGCGAAAGCTTCTTGTCTTGATGAAGTCCCAATAGTTCTTTTTTGCTTTTGTTTCTTTGGCCTTCATGGATGTATCTTGGCAAGAAGTTACTGTGGCCGATTTCCAAAAAGGCGTTTGTTGCCTGTGTTCTCCTCTGGGATTTTGATTGACCCTTGTCTCCCATTTAGATCTTTCATCCATTTTGAGTTATCTCGAAATGTGTATGGTGCAAGAAGAGAGTGGTCTAGTTTCATTCATTCTTCTGCGTGTGGATGTGCAATTTTCCAGGCCACCATTTCCTGAAGAGACTGTCTTGCTTCCAGTGGATAGTCTTTCCTCCTTTATCGAATATTAGGTGACCATGAAGTTCAGGGGCCACTTCTGGGTTCTCTATTGTGTTCCACTGATCCATGTGTCTGTTTTTGTGCCAGTACCACACTGTCTCGATGTCCGCAGCTTTGTAGTACCACCTGAAATCTGGCATTGCGGTGATGCCCCCAGATATGGTTTTCTTTTCTAAAAATCCCCTGGCTATTCGCGGTCTTTTCTGATTCCATACAGATCTTAAAATAACATGTTCTAACTCTCTCAAGGGAGTCCATGCTATTTTGATAGGGAGCGCATTAAACGTGTAAATGGCCCTGGGTAACATGGACACTTTCAAAAGGTTAATTCTGCCAATCCATGAGCATGGAATACGTTTCCATCTCTTTGTGTCTTCCTCGATAGCTTTCAGAAGTGCTCTATAGCTTTTAGGGTATAGCTCCTTTGCCTCTTCGGTTAGGTTTATTCCTAGGTATCTTACGCTTCTGGGTGCAGTTGTCAATGGGATTGGCGCCTTAATTTCTCTTTCTTTTTTTTTTTTTTTTTTTTTTAAATTTTTTTTTTTATTTATTTATGATAGGCACACAGTGAGAGAGAGAGGCAGAGACATAGGCAGAGGGAGAAGCAGGCTCCATGCACTGGGAGCCCGACGTGGGATTCGATCCCGGGTCTCCAGGATCTCGCCCTGGGCCAAAGGCAGGCGCTAAACCGCTGCGCCACCCAGGGATCCCTTAATTTCTCTTTCTTCAGTCTCATTGTCAGTGTATGGAAATGCCACTGATTTCTAGCATTGATCTTGTATCCTGCCATGCTACCAAACTGCCGTATGAGTTCTAGCAATCTTGGGGTGGATGCTTCTGGGTTTTCTGCGTAGACTGTCATGTCATTCGGCGAAGAGGGAGAGTTTGACTGCTTCTTTGCCAATTTGATGGCCTTCAAGGTCTCTTCGTCGTCTGATTGCTGAGGCTAGAACTTCCAGGACTCTTGTGGAATAGCAGTGGTGAGTGTGGACCTCCCTGTCTCGTTCCTGATCTTAGGGGAAAGGCTCCCAGTGCTTCCGAATTGAGAATATTTGCTGTGGGCTTTTCGTACCAGGCTTTGAGGATGTTGTGGAATGATCCCTCTATCCCTACACTCTGAAGAGTTTTATCATGAATGGATGCTGTGTTTTCTTAAATGCTTTCTCTGCGTCTAACGAGAGGATCATGCGGTTCTTGTTTCGTCTGTTGCTGATATGATGAATCACATTGATTTTTTAATTTATATATATATATGTATATATATATATATATATTTTTTTTTCGTGTTGAACCAGCCTTGTGTCCCAGGGATGAATCCTATTTGCTCATGGTGAACAGTTAGTTTTCTTAATGTACTGTTGGATCCCATTGGCCAGTGTCTTGTTGAGAACTTTTGCATCCATGTTCATCAGGGATATTGGTCTCTAATTCTCCTTTTCGGTGGGGTCTTTGTCTGGTTTTAGAAATAAAGTGATGCTGGCCTCAAGAACGAATTTGGAAGTACTCCATCTCTTCCTGTCTTTCGAAACAGATGTAGTAGAATAGGTATGGTTTCTTCTTTAAAGGTTTGATAGAATTCCCCTGGGAAGCCATCTGGCCCTGGACCTGCGTGTCTTGGGAGGTTTCTGATGACTGCTTCAAATTCCTCCCTGGTTTTCGGCCCGTTCGGGTTTTCTATTTCTTCCCCTTTCCAATTTTGGTAGTCTGTGGCCTTCCAGGAATGCGTCCGCTTCCTCTAGATTGCCTAACTTATTGGCGTATAGCTCTTCCTACTATGTTTATCATTTTATTATTTATTTTTTTAATAAAAATTTATTTATTTATTGGTGTTCCATTTACCAACATACAGAATAACACATGCCAGTGCTCATCCCGTGAATTGTCCCTGTCAGTGCCCGTCACCCACTCACCCCACCCCCGCCCTCCTCCCCTTCCACCACCCCTTGTTCGTTTCCCAGAGTTAGGAGTCTTTACGTTCTGTCTCCCGTTCTGATATTTCCCACACATTTCTCCTCCCTTCCCTTAGAATCCCTTTCACTATTATTTATATTCCCCAAACGAATGAGAACATACACTGTTTGTCCTTCTCCGATTGACTCACTTCACTCAGCGTAATACCCTCCACTTCCATCCACGTGGAAGCAAATGCTGGGTATCTGTCGTTTCTAATGCCTGAGTAATATTCCATTGTGTACGTGAACCTCATCTATCTTCTTTAGCCATTCATCTTTCGATGGAAACCGAGGCTCCTTCCACAGTTTGGCTATTGTGGACATTGCTGCTGGAAACATCGGGGTGCAGGTGTCCCGCCGTTTCAATGCATCTGAAACTCTGGGGTCAATCCCCAGCAGTGCAATTGCTGGGTCGTAGACCAGGTCTATCTGTAACTCTTCTAGGATCCTCCACACAGTTTTCCAGAGTGGCTGCACCAGTTCACATTCCCACCAACAGGGTAAGAGGGTTCCCTTTTCTCCGCATCCTCTCCAACATTTGTGGTCTCCTGCCTTGTTTATTTTCCACATTCTCACTGGTGTGAGGTGGTATGTCATTGAGGTTTTGATTTGTATTTCCCTGATGGCAAGTGATGCAGAGCATTTTCTCATGTGCATGTTGGCCATGCGTATGACTTCCTCTGTGAGATCTCTCTTCACGTCTTTTGCCCATTTCATGATCGGATTGTTTGTTTCTCTGGTGTCGAGTTTAAGAAGTTCTTCGTAGATCCTGGAAACTAGCCCTTTATCTGATACGTCATTTGCAAATATCTTCTCCCACTGTGTAGGTTGTCTTTTAGTTTTGTTGATGGTATCCTTTGCTGTGCGAAAGCTTCTTGTCTTGATGAAGTCCCAATAGTTCCTTTTTGCTTTTGTTTCTTTGGCCTTCATGGATGTATCTTGGCAAGAAGTTACTGTGGCCGATTTCCAAAGAGGCGTTTGTTGCCTGTGTTCTCCTCTGGGATTTTGATGGACTCTTGTCTCCCATTTAGATCTTTCATCCATTTTGAGTTATCTCGAAATGTGTATGGTGCAAGAAGAGAGTGGTCTAGTTTCATTCATTCTTCTGCCTATGGATGTGCAATGTTCCAGGCCACCATTTCCTGAAGAGACTGTCTTGCTTCCAGTGGATAGTCTTTCCTCCTTTATCGAATATTAGGTGACCATGAAGTTCAGGGGCCACTTCTGGGTTCTCTATTGTGTTCCACTGATCCATGTGTCTGTTTTTGTGCCAGTACCACACTGTCTCGATGACCGCAGCTTTGTAGTACAACCTGAAATCTGGCATTGTGGTGATGCCCCCAGATATGGTTTTCTTTTCTAAAATTCCCCTGGCTATTCGCGGTCTTTTCTGATTCCATACAGATCTTAAAATAACATGTTCTAACTCTCTCAAGGGAGTCCATGGTATTTTGATAGGGAGCGCATTAAACGTGTAAATGGCCCTGGGTAACATGGACACTTTCAAAAGGTTAATTCTGCCAATCCATGAGCATGGAATACGTTTCCATCTCTTTGTGTCTTCCTCGATAGCTTTCAGAAGTGCTCTATAGCTTTTAGGGTATAGCTCCTTTGCCTCTTCGGTTAGGTTTATTCCTAGGTATCTTACGCTTCTGGGTGCAGTTGTCAATGGGATTGGCGCCTTAATTTCTCTTTCTTCAGTCTCATTGTCAGTGTATGGAAATGCCACTGATTTCTGGCATTGACCTTGTATCCTGCCATGCTACCAAACTGCCATATGAGTACTAGCAATCTTGGGGTGGATGCTTCTGGGTTTTCTGCGTAGACTGTCATGTCAGTCGGCGAAGAGGGAGAGTTTGACTGCTTCTTTGCCAATTTGATGGCCTTCAAGGTCTCTTCGTCGTCTGATTGCTGAGGCTAGAACTTCCAGGACTCTTGTGGAATAGCAGTGGTGAGTGTGGACCTCCCTGTCTCGTTCCTGATCTTAGGGGAAAGGCTCCCAGTGCTTCCGCATTGAGAATATTTGCTGTGGGCTTTTCGTACCAGGCTTTGAGGATGTTGTGGAATGATCCCTCTATCCCTACACTCTGAAGAGTTTTATCATGAATGGATGCTGTGTTTTCTTAAATGCTTTCTCTGCGTCTAACGAGAGGATCATGCGGTTCTTGTTTCGTCTGTTGCTGATATGATGAATCACATTGATTTTTTAATTTATATATATATATATATGTATATATATATATATTTTTTTTTTTTTCGTGTTGAACCAGCTTTGTGTCCCAGGGATGAATCCTATTTGCTCATGGTGAACAGTTAGTTTTCTTAATGTACTGTTGGATCCTATTGGCCAGTGTCTTGTTGAGAACTTTTGCATCCATGTTCATCAGGGATATTGGTCTCTAATTCTCCTTTTCGGTGGGGTCTTGGTCTGGTTTTAGAAATAAAGTGATGCTGGCCTCAAGAACGAATTTGGAAGTACTCCATCTCTTCCTGTCTTTCGAAACAGATGTAGTAGAATAGGTATGGTTTCTTCTTTAAAGGTTTGATAGAATTCCCCTGGGAAGCCATCTGGCCCTGGACTTGCGTGTCTTGGGAGGTTTCTGATGACTGCTTCAAATTCCTCCCTGGTTTTCGGCCCGTTCGGGTTTTCTATTTCTTCCCCTTTCCAATTTTGGTAGTCTGTGGCCTTCCAGGAATGCGTCCGCTTCCTCTAGATTGCCTAACTTATTGGCGTATAGCTCTTCCTACTATGTTTACCATTTTATTATTTATTTTTTTAATAATAAATTTATTTATTTATTGGTGTTCCATTTACCAACATACAGAATAACACATGCCAGTGCTCATCCCGTGAAGTGTCCCTGTCAGTGCCCGTCACCCACTCACCCCACCCCCGCCCTCCTCCCCTTCCACCACCCCTTGTTCGTTTCCCAGAGTTAGGAGTCTTTACGTTCTGTCTCCCGTTCTGATATTTCCCACACATTTCTCCTCCCTTCCCTTAGAATCCCTTTCACTATTATTTATATTCCCCAAACGAATGAGAACATACACTGTTTGTCCTTCTCCGATTGACTCACTTCACTCAGCGTAATACCCTCCAGTTCCATCCACGTGGAAGCAAATGCTGGGTATCTGTCGTTTCTAATGCCTGAGTAATATTCCATTGTGTACGTGAACCTCATCTATCTTCTTTAGCCATTCATCTTTCGATGGAAACCGAGGCTCCTTCCACAGTTTGGCTATTGTGGACATTGCTGCTGGAAACATCGGGGTGCAGGTGTCCCGCCGTTTCAATGCATCTGAAACTCTGGGGTCAATCCCCAGCAGTGCAATTGCTGGGTCGTAGACCAGGTCTATCTGTAACTCTTCTAGGATCCTCCACACAGTTTTCCAGAGTGGCTGCACCAGTTCACATTCCCACCAACAGGGTAAGAGGGTTCCCTTTTCTCCGCATCCTCTCCAACATTTGTGGTCTCCTGCCTTGTTTATTTTCCACATTCTCACTGGTGTGAGGTGGTATGTCATTGAGGTTTTGATTTGTATTTCCCTGATGGCAAGTGATGCAGAGCATTTTCTCATGTGCATGTTGGCCATGCGTATGACTTCCTCTGTGAGATCTCTCTTCACGTCTTTTGCCCATTTCATGATCGGATTGATTGTTTCTCTGGTGTCGAGTTTAAGAAGTTCTTCGTAGATCCTGGAAACTAGCCCTTTATCTGATACGTCATTTGCAAATATCTTCTCCCACTGTGTAGGTTGTCTTTTAGTTTTGTTGATGGTATCCTTTGCTGTGCGAAAGCTTCTTGTCTTGATGAAGTCCCAATAGTTCCTTTTTGCTTTTGTTTCTTTGGCCTTCATGGATGTATCTTGGCAAGAAGTTACTGTGGCCGATTTCCAAAGAGGCGTTTGTTGCCTGTGTTCTCCTCTGGGATTTTGATGGACTCTTGTCTCCCATTTAGATCTTTCATCCATTTTGAGTTATCTCGAAATGTGTATGGTGCAAGAAGAGAGTGGTCTAGTTTCATTCATTCTTCTGCCTATGGATGTGCAATGTTCCAGGCCACCATTTCCTGAAGAGACTGTCTTGCTTCCAGTGGATAGTCTTTCCTCCTTTATCGAATATTAGGTGACCATGAAGTTCAGGGGCCACTTCTGGGTTCTCTATTGTGTTCCACTGATCCATGTGTCTGTTTTTGTGCCAGTACCACACTGTCTCGATGACCGCAGCTTTGTAGTACAACCTGAAATCTGGCATTGTGGTGATGCCCCCAGATATGGTTTTCTTTTCTAAAATTCCCCTGGCTATTCGCGGTCTTTTCTGATTCCATACAGATCTTAAAATAACATGTTCTAACTCTCTCAAGGGAGTCCATGGTATTTTGATAGGGAGCGCATTAAACGTGTAAATGGCCCTGGGTAACATGGACACTTTCAAAAGGTTAATTCTGCCAATCCATGAGCATGGAATACGTTTCCATCTCTTTGTGTCTTCCTCGATAGCTTTCAGAAGTGCTCTATAGCTTTTAGGGTATAGCTCCTTTGCCTCTTCGGTTAGGTTTATTCCTAGGTATCTTACGCTTCTGGGTGCAGTTGTCAATGGGATTGGCGCCTTAATTTCTCTTTCTTCAGTCTCATTGTCAGTGTATGGAAATGCCACTGATTTCTGGCATTGACCTTGTATCCTGCCATGCTACCAAACTGCCATATGAGTACTAGCAATCTTGGGGTGGATGCTTCTGGGTTTTCTGCGTAGACTGTCATGTCATTCGGCGAAGAGGGAGAGTTTGACTGCTTCTTTGCCAATTTGATGGCCTTCAAGGTCTCTTCGTCGTCTGATTGCTGAGGCTAGAACTTCCAGGACTCTTGTGGAATAGCAGTGGTGAGTGTGGACCTCCCTGTCTCCTTCCTGATCTTAGGGGAAAGGCTCCCAGTGCTTCCGCATTGAGAATATTTGCTGTGGGATTTTCGTACCAGGCTTTGAGGATGTTGTGGAATGATCCCTCTATCCCTACACTCTGAAGAGTTTTATCATGAATGAATGCTGTGTTTTCTTAAATGCTTTCTCTGCGTCTAACGAGAGGATCATGCGGTTCTTGTTTCGTCTGTTGCTGATATGATGAATCACATTGATTTTTTAATTTATATATATATATATATATATATATGTTTATATATATATATATTTTTTTTTTTCGTGTTGAACCAGCCTTGTGTCCCAGGGATGAATCCTATTTGCTCATGGTGAACAGTTAGTTTTCTTAATGTACTGTTGGATCCTATTGGCCAGTGTCTTGTTGAGAACTTTTGCATCCATGTTCATCAGGGATATTGGTCTCTAATTCTCCTTTTCGGTGGGGTCTTGGTCTGGTTTTAGAAATAAAGTGATGCTGGCCTCAAGAACGAATTTGGAAGTACTCCATCTCTTCCTGTCTTTCGAAACAGATGTAGTAGAATAGGTATGGTTTCTTCTTTAAAGGTTTGATAGAATTCCCCTGGGAAGCCATCTGGCCCTGGACTTGCGTGTCTTGGGAGGTTTCTGATGACTGCTTCAAATTCCTCCCTGGTTTTCGGCCCGTTCGGGTTTTCTATTTCTTCCCCTTTCCAATTTTGGTAGTCTGTGGCCTTCCAGGAATGCGTCCGCTTCCTCTAGATTGCCTAACTTATTGGCGTATAGCTCTTCCTACTATGTTTACCATTTTATTATTTATTTTTTTAATAATAAATTTATTTATTTATTGGTGTTCCATTTACCAACATACAGAATAACACATGCCAGTGCTCATCCCGTGAAGTGTCCCTGTCAGTGCCCGTCACCCACTCACCCCACCCCCGCCCTCCTCCCCTTCCACCACCCCTTGTTCGTTTCCCAGAGTTAGGAGTCTTTACGTTCTGTCTCCCGTTCTGATATTTCCCACACATTTCTCCTCCCTTCCCTTAGAATCCCTTTCACTATTATTTATATTCCCAAAACGAATGAGAACATACACTGTTTGTCCTTCTCCGATTGACTCACTTCACTCAGCGTAATACCATCCACTTCCATCCACGTGGAAGCAAATGCTGGGTATCTGTCGTTTCTAATGCCTGAGTAATATTCCATTGTGTACGTGAACCTCATCTATCTTCTTTAGCCATTTATCTTTCGATGGAAACCGAGGCTCCTTCCACAGTTTGGCTATTGTGGACATTGCTGCTGGAAACATCGGGGTGCAGGTGTCCCGCCGTTTCAATGCATCTGAAACTCTGGGGTCAATCCCCAGCAGTGCAATTGCTGGGTCGTAGACCAGGTCTATCTGTAACTCTTCTAGGATCCTCCACACAGTTTTCCAGAGTGGCTGCACCAGTTCACATTCCCACCAACAGGGTAAGAGCGTTCCCTTTTCTCCGCATCCTCTCCAACATTTGTGGTCTCCTGCCTTGTTTATTTTCCACATTCTCACTGGTGTGAGGTGGTATGTCATTGAGGTTTTGATTTGTATTTCCCTGATGGCAAGTGATGCAGAGCATTTTCTCATGTGCATGTTGGCCATGCGTATGACTTCCTCTGTGAGATCTCTCTTCACGTCTTTTGCCCATTTCATGATCGGATTGATTGTTTCTCTGGTGTCGAGTTTAAGAAGTTCTTCGTAGATCCTGGAAACTAGCCCTTTATCTGATACGTCATTTGCAAATATCTTCTCCCACTGTGTAGGTTGTCTTTTAGTTTTGTTGATGGTATCCTTTGCTGTGCGAAAGCTTCTTGTCTTGATGAAGTCCCAATAGTTCCTTTTTGCTTTTGTTTCTTTGGCCTTCATGGATGTATCTTGGCAAGAAGTTACTGTGGCCGATTTCCAAAGAGGCGTTTGTTGCCTGTGTTCTCCTCTGGGATTTTGATGGACTCTTGTCTCCCATTTAGATCTTTCATCCATTTTGAGTTATCTCGAAATGTGTATGGTGCAAGAAGAGAGTGGTCTAGTTTCATTCATTCTTCTGCCTATGGATGTGCAATGTTCCAGGCCACCATTTCCTGAAGAGACTGTCTTGCTTCCAGTGGATAGTCTTTCCTCCTTTATCGAATATTAGGTGACCATGAAGTTCAGGGGCCACTTCTGGGTTCTCTATTGTGTTCCACTGATCCATGTGTCTGTTTTTGTGCCAGTACCACACTGTCTCGATGACCGCAGCTTTGTAGTACAACCTGAAATCTGGCATTGTGGTGATGCCCCCAGATATGGTTTTCTTTTCTAAAATTCCCCTGGCTATTCGCGGTCTTTTCTGATTCCATACAGATCTTAAAATAACATGTTCTAACTCTCTCAAGGGAGTCCATGGTATTTTGATAGGGAGCGCATTAAACGTGTAAATGGCCCTGGGTAACATGGACACTTTCAAAAGGTTAATTCTGCCAATCCATGAGCATGGAATACGTTTCCATCTCTTTGTGTCTTCCTCGATAGCTTTCAGAAGTGCTCTATAGCTTTTAGGGTATAGCTCCTTTGCCTCTTCGGTTAGGTTTATTCCTAGGTATCTTACGCTTCTGGGTGCAGTTGTCAATGGGATTGGCGCCTTAATTTCTCTTTCTTCAGTCTCATTGTCAGTGTATGGAAATGCCACTGATTTCTGGCATTGACCTTGTATCCTGCCAAGCTACCAAACTGCCATATGAGTACTAGCAATCTTGGGGTGGATGCTTCTGGGTTTTCTGCGTAGACTGTCATGTCATTCGGCGAAGAGGGAGAGTTTGACTGCTTCTTTGCCAATTTGATGGCCTTCAAGGTCTCTTCGTCGTCTGATTGCTGAGGCTAGAACTTCCAGGACTCTTGTGGAATAGCAGTGGTGAGTGTGGACCTCCCTGTCTCCTTCCTGATCTTAGGGGAAAGGCTCCCAGTGCTTCCGCATTGAGAATATTTGCTGTGGGATTTTCGTACCAGGCTTTGAGGATGTTGTGGAATGATCCCTCTATCCCTACACTCTGAAGAGTTTTATCATGAATGAATGCTGTGTTTTCTTAAATGCTTTCTCTGCGTCTAACGAGAGGATCATGCGGTTCTTGTTTCGTCTGTTGCTGATATGATGAATCACATTGATTTTTTAATTTATATATATATATATATATATGTATATATATATATATTTTTTTTTTCGTGTTGAACCAGCCTTGTGTCCCAGGGATGAATCCTATTTGCTCATGGTGAACAGTTAGTTTTCTTAATGTACTGTTGGATCCTATTGGCCAGTGTCTTGTTGAGAACTTTTGCATCCATGTTCATCAGGGATATTGGTCTCTAATTCTCCTTTTCGGTGGGGTCTTGGTCTGGTTTTAGAAATAAAGTGATGCTGGCCTCAAGAACGAATTTGGAAGTACTCCATCTCTTCCTGTCTTTCGAAACAGATGTAGTAGAATAGGTATGGTTTCTTCTTTAAAGGTTTGATAGAATTCCCCTGGGAAGCCATCTGGCCCTGGACTTGCGTGTCTTGGGAGGTTTCTGATGACTGCTTCAAATTCCTCCCTGGTTTTCGGCCCGTTCGGGTTTTCTATTTCTTCCCCTTTCCAATTTTGGTAGTCTGTGGCCTTCCAGGAATGCGTCCGCTTCCTCTAGATTGCCTAACTTATTGGCGTATAGCTCTTCCTACTATGTTTACCATTTTATTATTTATTTTTTTAATAATAAATTTATTTATTTATTGGTGTTCCATTTACCAACATACAGAATAACACATGCCAGTGCTCATCCCGTGAAGTGTCCCTGTCAGTGCCCGTCACCCACTCACCCCACCCCCGCCCTCCTCCCCTTCCACCACCCCTTGTTCGTTTCCCAGAGTTAGGAGTCTTTACGTTCTGTCTCCCGTTCTGATATTTCCCACACATTTCTCCTCCCTTCCCTTAGAATCCCTTTCACTATTATTTATATTCCCAAAACGAATGAGAACATACACTGTTTGTCCTTCTCCGATTGACTCACTTCACTCAGCGTAATACCATCCACTTCCATCCACGTGGAAGCAAATGCTGGGTATCTGTCGTTTCTAATGCCTGAGTAATATTCCATTGTGTACGTGAACCTCATCTATCTTCTTTAGCCATTCATCTTTCGATGGAAACCGAGGCTCCTTCCACAGTTTGGCTATTGTGGACATTGCTGCTGGAAACATCGGGGTGCAGGTGTCCCGCCGTTTCAATGCATCTGAAACTCTGGGGTCAATCCCCAGCAGTGCAATTGCTGGGTCGTAGACCAGGTCTATCTGTAACTCTTCTAGGATCCTCCACACAGTTTTCCAGAGTGGCTGCACCAGTTCACATTCCCACCAACAGGGTAAGAGGGTTCCCTTTTCTCCGCATCCTCTCCAACATTTGTGGTCTCCTGCCTTGTTTATTTTCCACATTCTCACTGGTGTGAGGTGGTATGTCATTGAGGTTTTGATTTGTATTTCCCTGATGGCAAGTGATGCAGAGCATTTTCTCATGTGCATGTTGGCCATGCGTATGACTTCCTCTGTGAGATCTCTCTTCACGTCTTTTGCCCATTTCATGATCGGATTGATTGTTTCTCTGGTGTCGAGTTTAAGAAGTTCTTCGTAGATCCTGGAAACTAGCCCTTTATCTGATACGTCATTTGCAAATATCTTCTCCCACTGTGTAGGTTGTCTTTTAGTTTTGTTGATGGTATCCTTTGCTGTGCGAAAGCTTCTTGTCTTGATGAAGTCCCAATAGTTCCTTTTTGCTTTTGTTTCTTTGGCCTTCATGGATGTATCTTGGCAAGAAGTTACTGTGGCCGATTTCCAAAGAGGCGTTTGTTGCCTGTGTTCTCCTCTGGGATTTTGATGGACTCTTGTCTCCCATTTAGATCTTTCATCCATTTTGAGTTATCTCGAAATGTGTATGGTGCAAGAAGAGAGTGGTCTAGTTTCATTCATTCTTCTGCCTATGGATGTGCAATGTTCCAGGCCACCATTTCCTGAAGAGACTGTCTTGCTTCCAGTGGATAGTCTTTCCTCCTTTATCGAATATTAGGTGACCATGAAGTTCAGGGGCCACTTCTGGGTTCTCTATTGTGTTCCACTGATCCATGTGTCTGTTTTTGTGCCAGTACCACACTGTCTCGATGACCGCAGCTTTGTAGTACAACCTGAAATCTGGCATTGTGGTGATGCCCCCAGATATGGTTTTCTTTTCTAAAATTCCCCTGGCTATTCGCGGTCTTTTCTGATTCCATACAGATCTTAAAATAACATGTTCTAACTCTCTCAAGGGAGTCCATGGTATTTTGATAGGGAGCGCATTAAACGTGTAAATGGCCCTGGGTAACATGGACACTTTCAAAAGGTTAATTCTGCCAATCCATGAGCATGGAATACGTTTCCATCTCTTTGTGTCTTCCTCGATAGCTTTCAGAAGTGCTCTATAGCTTTTAGGGTATAGCTCCTTTGCCTCTTCGGTTAGGTTTATTGCTAGGTATCTTACGCTTCTGGGTGCAGTTGTCAATGGGATTGGCGCCTTAATTTCTCTTTCTTCAGTCTCATTGTCAGTGTATGGAAATGCCACTGATTTCTGGCATTGACCTTGTATCCTGCCATGCTACCAAACTGCCATATGAGTACTAGCAATCTTGGGGTGGATGCTTCTGGGTTTTCTGCGTAGACTGTCATGTCAGTCGGCGAAGAGGGAGAGTTTGACTGCTTCTTTGCCAATTTGATGGCCTTCAAGGTCTCTTCGTCGTCTGATTGCTGAGGCTAGAACTTCCAGGACTCTTGTGGAATAGCAGTGGTGAGTGTGGACCTCCCTGTCTCGTTCCTGATCTTAGGGGAAAGGCTCCCAGTGCTTCCGCATTGAGAATATTTGCTGTGGGCTTTTCGTACCAGGCTTTGAGGATGTTGTGGAATGATCCCTCTATCCCTACACTCTGAAGAGTTTTATCATGAATGGATGCTGTGTTTTCTTAAATGCTTTCTCTGCGTCTAACGAGAGGATCATGCGGTTCTTGTTTCGTCTGTTGCTGATATGATGAATCACATTGATTTTTTAATTTATATATATATATATATATATATGTATATATATATATATTTTTTTTTTTTTCGTGTTGAACCAGCCTTGTGTCCCAGGGATGAATCCTATTTGCTCATGGTGAACAGTTAGTTTTCTTAATGTACTGTTGGATCCTATTGGCCAGTGTCTTGTTGAGAACTTTTGCATCCATGTTCATCAGGGATATTGGTCTCTAATTCTCCTTTTCGGTGGGGTCTTGGTCTGGTTTTAGAAATAAAGTGATGCTGGCCTCAAGAACGAATTTGGAAGTACTCCATCTCTTCCTGTCTTTCGAAACAGATGTAGTAGAATAGGTATGGTTTCTTCTTTAAAGGTTTGATAGAATTCCCCTGGGAAGCCATCTGGCCCTGGACTTGCGTGTCTTGGGAGGTTTCTGATGACTGCTTCAAATTCCTCCCTGGTTTTCGGCCCGTTCGGGTTTTCTATTTCTTCCCCTTTCCAATTTTGGTAGTCTGTGGCCTTCCAGGAATGCGTCCGCTTCCTCTAGATTGCCTAACTTATTGGCGTATAGCTCTTCCTACTATGTTTATCATTTTATTATTTATTTTTTTAATAATAAATTTATTTATTTATTGGTGTTCCATTTACCAACATACAGAATAACACATGCCAGTGCTCATCCCGTGAAGTGTCCCTGTCAGTGCCCGTCACCCACTCACCCCACCCCCGCCCTCCTCCCCTTCCACCACCCCTTGTTCGTTTCCCAGAGTTAGGAGTCTTTACGTTCTGTCTCCCGTTCTGATATTTCCCACACATTTCTCCTCCCTTCCCTTAGAATCCCTTTCACTATTATTTATATTCCCCAAACGAATGAGAACATACACTGTTTGTCCTTCTCCGATTGACTCACTTCACTCAGCGTAATACCCTCCACTTCCATCCACGTGGAAGCAAATGCTGGGTATCTGTCGTTTCTAATGCCTGAGTAATATTCCATTGTGTACGTGAACCTCATCTATCTTCTTTAGCCATTCATCTTTCGATGGAAACCGAGGCTCCTTCCACAGTTTGGCTATTGTGGACATTGCTGCTGGAAACATCGGGGTGCAGGTGTCCCGCCGTTTCAATGCATCTGAAACTCTGGGGTCAATCCCCAGCAGTGCAATTGCTGGGTCGTAGACCAGGTCTATCTGTAACTCTTCTAGGATCCTCCACACAGTTTTCCAGAGTGGCTGCACCAGTTCACATTCCCACCAACAGGGTAAGAGCGTTCCCTTTTCTCCGCATCCTCTCCAACATTTGTGGTCTCCTGCCTTGTTTATTTTCCACATTCTCACTGGTGTGAGGTGGTATGTCATTGAGGTTTTGATTTGTATTTCCCTGATGGCAAGTGATGCAGAGCATTTTCTCATGTGCATGTTGGCCATGCGTATGACTTCCTCTGTGAGATCTCTCTTCACGTCTTTAGCCCATTTCATGATCGGATTGATTGTTTCTCTGGTGTCGAGTTTAAGAAGTTCTTCGTAGATCCTGGAAACTAGCCCTTTATCTGATACGTCATTTGCAAATATCTTCTCCCACTGTGTAGGTTGTCTTTTAGTTTTGTTGATGGTATCCTTTGCTGTGCGAAAGCTTCTTGTCTTGATGAAGTCCCAATAGTTCCTTTTTGCTTTTGTTTCTTTGGCCTTCATGGATGTATCTTGGCAAGAAGTTACTGTGGCCGATTTCCAAAGAGGCGTTTGTTGCCTGTGTTCTCCTCTGGGATTTTGATGGACCCTTGTCTCCCATTTAGATCTTTCATCCATTTTGAGTTATCTCGAAATGTGTATGGTGCAAGAAGAGAGTGGTCTAGTTTCATTCATTCTTCTGCCTGTGGATGTGCAATGTTCCAGGCCACCATTTCCTGAAGAGACTGTCTTGCTTCCAGTGGATAGTCTTTCCTCCTTTATCGAATATTAGGTGACCATGAAGTTCAGGGGCCACTTCTGGGTTCTCTATTGTGTTCCACTGATCCATGTGTCTGTTTTTGTGCCAGTACCACACTGTCTCGATGACCGCAGCTTTGTAGTACAACCTGAAATCTGGCATTGTGGTGATGCCCCCAGATATGGTTTTCTTTTCTAAAATTCCCCTGGCTATTCGCGGTCTTTTCTGATTCCATACAGATCTTAAAATAACATGTTCTAACTCTCTCAAGGGAGTCCATGGTATTTTGATAGGGAGCGCATTAAACGTGTAAATGGCCCTGGGTAACATGGACACTTTCAAAAGGTTAATTCTGCCAATCCATGAGCATGGAATACGTTTCCATCTCTTTGTGTCTTCCTCGATAGCTTTCAGAAGTGCTCTATAGCTTTTAGGGTATAGCTCCTTTGCCTCTTCGGTTAGGTTTATTCCTAGGTATCTTACGCTTCTGGGTGCAGTTGTCAATGGGATTGGCGCCTTAATTTCTCTTTCTTCAGTCTCATTGTCAGTGTATGGAAATGCCACTGATTTCTGGCATTGATCTTGTATCCTGCCATGCTACCAAACTGCCGTATGAGTTCTAGCAATCTTGGGGTGGATGCTTCTGGGTTTTCTGCGTAGACTGTCATGTCATTCGGCGAAGAGGGAGAGTTTGACTGCTTCTTTGCCAATTTGATGGCCTTCAAGGTCTCTTCGTCGTCTGATTGCTGAGGCTAGAAATTCCAGGACTCTTGTGGAATAGCAGTGGTGAGTGTGGACCTCCCTGTCTCGTTCCTGATCTTAGGGGAAAGGCTCCCAGTGCTTCCGCATTGAGAATATTTGCTGTGGGCTTTTCGTACCAGGCTTTGAGGATGTTGTGAAATGATCCCTCTATCCCTACACTCTAAAGAGTTTTATCAGGAATGGATGCTGTGTTTTCTTAAATGCTTTCTCTGCGTCTAACGAGAGGATCATGCGGTTCTTGTTTCGTCTGTTGCTGATATGATGAATCACATTGTTTTTTTAATTTATATATATATATATATATGTATATATATATATATATATTTTATTATTTTCGTGTTGAACCAGCCTTGTGTCCCAGGGATGAATCCTATTTGCTCATGGTGAACAGTTAGTTTTCTTAATGTACTGTTGGATCCTATTGGCCAGTGTCTTGTTGAGAACTTTTGCATCCATGTTCATCAGGGATATTGGTCTCTAATTCTCCTTTTCGGTGGGGTCTTGGTCTGGTTTTAGAAATAAAGTGATGCTGGCCTCAAGAACGAATTTGGAAGTACTCCATCTCTTCCTGTCTTTCGAAACAGATGCAGTAGAATAGGTATGGTTTCTTCTTTAAAGGTTTGATAGAATTCCCCTGGGAAGCCATCTGGCCCTGGACTTGCGTGTCTTGGGAGGTTTCTGATGACTGCTTCAAATTCCTCCCTGGTTTTCGGCCCGTTCGGGTTTTCTATTTCTTCCCCTTTCCAATTTTGGTAGTCTGTGGCCTTCCAGGAATGCGTCCGCTTCCTCTAGATTGCCTAACTTATTGGCGTATAGCTCTTCCTACTATATTTATCATTTTATTATTTATTTTTTTAATAATAAATTTATTTATTTATTGGTGTTCCATTTACCAACATACAGAATAACACATGCCAGTGCTCATCCCGTGAAGTGTCCCTGTCAGTGCCCGTCACCCACTCACCCCACCCCCGCCCTCCTCCCCTTCCACCACCCCTTGTTCGTTTCCCAGAGTTAGGAGTCTTTACGTTCTGTCTCCCGTTCTGATATTTCCCACACATTTCTCCTCCCTTCCCTTAGAATCCCTTTCACTATTATTTATATTCCCAAAACGAATGAGAACATACACTGTTTGTCCTTCTCCGATTGACTCACTTCACTCAGCGTAATACCCTCCAGTTCCATCCACGTGGAAGCAAATGCTGGGTATCTGTCGTTTCTAATGCCTGAGTCATATTCCATTGTGTACGTGAACCTCATCTCTCTTCTTTACCATTCATCTTTCGATGGAAACCGAGGCTCCTTCCACAGTTTGGCTATTGTGGACATTGCTGCTGGAAACATCGGGGTGCAGGTGTCCCGCCGTTTCAATGCATCTGAAACTCTGGGGTCAATCCCCAGCAGTGCAATTGCTGGGTCGTAGACCAGGTCTATCTGTTACTCTTCTAGGATCCTCCACACAGTTTTCCAGAGTGGCTGCACCAGTTCACATTCCCACCAACAGGGTAAGAGGGTTCCCTTTTCTCCGCATCCTCTCCAACATTTGTGGTCTCCTGACTTGTTTGTTTTCCACATTCTCACTGGTGTGAGGTGGTATGTCATTGAGGTTTTGATTTGTATTTCCCTGATGGCAAGTGATGCAGAGCATTTTCTCATGTGCATGTTGGCCATGCGTATGACTTCCTCTGTGAGATCTCTCTTCACGTCTTTAGCCCATTTCATGATCGGATTGTTTGTTTCTCTGGTGTCGAGTTTAAGAAGTTCTTCGTAGATCCTGGAAACTAGCCCTTTATCTGATACGTCATTTGCAAATATCTTCTCCCACTGTGTAGGTTGTCTTTTAGTTTTGTTGATGGTATCCTTTGCTGTGCGAAAGCTTCTTGTCTTGATGAAGTCCCAATAGTTCCTTTTTGCTTTTGTTTCTTTGGCCTTCATGGATGTATCTTGGCAAGAAGTTACTGTGGCCGATTTCCAAAAAGGCGTTTGTTGCCTGTGTTCTCCTCTGGGATTTTGATGGACTCTTGTCTCCCATTTAGATCTTTCATCCATTGTGAGTTATCTCGAAATGTGTATGGTGCAAGAAGAGAGTGGTCTAGTTTCATTCATTCTTCTGCCTGTGGATGTGCAATTTTCCAGGCCACCATTTCCTGAAGAGACTGTCTTGCTTCCAGTGGATAGTCTTTCCTCCTTTATCGAATATTAGGTGACCATGAAGTTCAGGGGCCACTTCTGGGTTCTCTATTGTGTTCCACTGATCCATGTGTCTGTTTTTGTGCCAGTACCACACTGTCTCGATGACCGCAGCTTTGTAGTACAACCTGAAATCTGGCATTGTGGTGATGCCCCCAGATATGGTTTTCTTTTCTAAAATTCCCCTGGCTATTCGCGGTGTTTTCTGATTCCATACAGATCTTAAAATAACATGTTCTAACTCTCTCAAGGGAGTCCATGGTATTTTGATAGGGAGCGCATTAAACGTGTAAATGGCCCTGGGTAACATGGACACTTTCAAAAGGTTAATTCTGCCAATCCATGAGCATGGAATACGTTTCCATCTCTTTGTGTCTTCCTCGATAGCTTTCAGAAGTGCTCTATAGCTTTTAGGGTATAGCTCCTTTGCCTCTTCGGTTAGGTTTATTGCTAGGTATCTTACGCTTCTGGGTGCAGTTGTCAATGGGATTGGCGCCTTAATTTCTCTTTCTTCAGTCTCATTGTCAGTGTATGGAAATGCCACTAATTTCTGGCATTGATCTTGTATCCTGCCATGCTACCAAACTGCCGTATGAGTTCTAGCAATCTTGGGGTGGATGCTTCTGGGTTTTCTGCGTAGACTGTCATGTCAGTCAGCGAAGAGGGAGAGTTTGACTGATTCTTTGCCAATTTGATGGCCTTCAAGGTCTCTTCGTCGTCTGATTGCTGAGGCTAGAACTTCCAGGACTCTTGTGGAATAGCAGTGGTGAGTGTGGACCTCCCTGTCTCGTTCCTGATCTTAGGGGAAAGGCTCCCAGTGCTTCCGCATTGAGAATATTTGCTGTGGGCTTTTCGTACCAGGCTTTGAGGATGTTGTGGAATGATCCCTCTATCCCTACACTCTGAAGAGTTTTATCATGAATGGATGCTGTGTTTTCTTAAATGCTTTCTCTGCGTCTAACGAGAGGATCATGCGGTTCTTGTTTCGTCTGTTGCTGATATGATGAATAACATTGATTTTTTAATTTATATATATATATATGTGTATATATATATATATATTTTTTTTTTTTCGAGTTGAACCAGCATTGTGTCCCAGGGATGAATCCTATTTGCTCATGGTGAACAGTTAGTTTTCTTAATGTACTGTTGGATCCTATTGGCCAGCGTCTTGTTGAGAACTTTTGCATCCATGTTCATCAGGGATATTGGTCTCTAATTCTCCTTTTCGGTGGGGTCTTGGTCTGGTTTTAGAAATAAAGTGATGCTGGCCTCAAGAACGAATTTGGAAGTACTCCATCTCTTCCTGTCTTTCGAAACAGATGTAGTAGAATAGGTATGGTTTCTTCTTTAAAGGTTTGATAGAATTCCCCTGGGAAGCCATCTGGCCCTGGACCTGCGTGTCTTGGGAGGTTTCTGATGACTGCTTCAAATTCCTCTCTGGTTTTCGGCCCGTTCGGGTTTTCTATTTCTTCCCCTTTCCAATTTTGGTAGTCTGTGGCCTTCCAGGAATGCGTCCGCTTCCTCTAGATTGCCTAACTTATTGGCGTATAGCTCTTCCTACTATGTTTATCATTTTATTATTTATTTTTTTAATAATAAATTTATTTATTTATTGGTGTTCCATTTACCAACATACAGAATAACACATGCCAGTGCTCATTCCGTGAAGTGTCCCTGTCAGTGCCCGTCACCCCCTCACCCCACCCCCGCCCTCCTCCCCTTCCACCACCCCTTGTTCGTTTCCCAGAGTTAGGAGTCTTTACGTTCTGTGTCCCGTTCTGATATTTCCCACACATTTCTCCTCCCTTCCCTTAGAATCCCTTTCACTATTATTTATATTCCCCAAACGAATGAGAACATACACTGTTTGTCCTTCTCCGATTGACTCACTTCACTCAGCGTAATACCCTCCACTTCCATCCACGTGGAAGCAAATGCTGGGTATCTGTCGTTTCTAATGCCTGAGTAATATTCCATTGTGTACGTGAACCTCATCTATCTTCTTTAGCCATTCATCTTTCGATGGAAACCGAGGCTCCTTCCACAGTTTGGCTATTGTGGACATTGCTGCTGGAAACATCGGGGTGCAGGTGTCCCGCCGTTTCAATGCATCTGAAACTCTGGGGTCAATCCCCAGCAGTGCAATTGCTGGGTCGTAGACCAGGTCTATCTGTAACTCTTCTAGGATCCTCCACACAGTTTTCCAGAGTGGCTGCACCAGTTCACATTCCCACCAACAGAGTAAGAGGGTTCCCTTTTCTCCGCATCCTCTCCAACATTTGCGGTCTCCTGCCTTGTTTATTTTCCACATTCTCACTGGTGTGAGATGGTATGTCATTGAGGTTTTGATTTGTATTTCCCTGATGGCATGTGATGCAGAGCATTTTCTCATGTGCATGTTGGCCATGCGTATGACTTCCTCTGTGAGATCTCTCTTCACGTCTTTTGCCCATTTCATGACCGGATTGTGTGTTTCTCTGGTGTCGAGTTTAAGAAGTTCTTCGTAGATCCTGGAAACTAGCCCTTTATCTGATACGTCATTTGCAAATATCTTCTCCCACTGTGTAGGTTGTCTTTTAGTTTTGTTGATGGTATCCTTTGCTGTGCGAAAGCTTCTTGTCTTTATGAAGTCCCAATAGTTCCTTTTTGCTTTTGTTTCTTTGGCCTTCATGGATGTATCTTGGCAAGAAGTTACTGTGGCCGATTTCCAAAAAGGCGTTTGTTGCCTGTGTTCTCCTCTGGGATTTTGATGGACTCTTGTCTCCCATTTAGATCTTTCATCCATTTTGAGTTATCTCGAAATGTGTATGGTGCAAGAAGAGAGTGGTCTAGTTTCATTCATTCTTCTGCGTGTGGATGTGCAATTTTCCAGGCCACCATTTCCTGAAGAGACTGTCTTGCTTCCAGTGGATAGTCTTTCCTCCTTTATCGAATATTAGGTGACCATGAAGTTCAGGGGCCACTTCTGGGTTCTCTATTGTGTTCCACTGATCCATGTGTCTGTTTTTGTGCCAGTACCACACTGTCTCGATGACCGCAGCTTTGTAGTACCACCTGAAATCTGGCATTGTGGTGATGCCCCCAGATATGGTTTTCTTTTCTAAAATTCCCCTGGCTATTCGCGGTCTTTTCTGATTCCATACAGATCTTAAAATAACATGTTCTAACTCTCTCAAGGGAGTCCATGGTATTTTGATAGGGAGCGCATTAAACGTGTAAATGGCCCTGGGTAACATGGACACTTTCAAAAGGTTAATTCTGCCAATCCATGAGCATGGAATACGTTTCCATCTCTTTGTGTCTTCCTCGATAGCTTTCAGAAGTGCTCTATAGCTTTTAGGGTATAGCTCCTTTGCCTCTTCGGTTAGGTTTATTCCTAGGTGTCTTACGCTTCTTTTTTTTTTTAATTTTATTTATTTATGATACTCACATAGAGAGAGAGAGAGGGAGGCAGAGACATAGGCAGAGGGAGAAGCAGGCTCCATGCACCGGGAGCCTGACGTGGGATTCGATCCGGGGTCTCCAGGATCGCGCCCTCTGCCAAAGGCAGGCGCGAAACCGCTGCGCCACCCAGGGATCCCTATATCTTACGCTTCTGGGTGCAGTTGTCAATGGGGTTGGCGCCTTAATTTCTCTTTCTTCAGTCTCATTGTCAGTGTATGGAAATGCCACTGATTTCTGGCATTGACCTTGTATCCTGCTATGCTACCAAACTGCCGTATGAGTTCTAGCAATCTTGGGGTGGATGCTTCTGGGTTTTCTGCGTAGACTGTCATGTCATTCGGCGAAGAGGGAGAGTTTGACTGCTTCTTTGCCAATTTGATGGCCTTCAAGGTCTCTTCGTCGTCTGATTGCTGAGGCTAGAACTTCCAGGACTCTTGTGGAATAGCAGTGGTGAGTGTGGACCTCCCTGTCTTGTTCCTGATCTTAGGGGAAAGGCTCCCAGTGCTTCCGCATTGAGAATATTTGCTGTGGGCTTTTCGTACCAGGCTTTGAAGATGTTGTGGAATGATCCCTCTATCCCTACACTCTGAAGAGTTTTATCATGAATGGATGCTGTGTTTTCTTAAATGCTTTCTCTGCGTCTAATGAGAGGATCATGCGGTTCTTGTTTCGTCTGTTGCTGATATGATGAATCACATTGATTTTTTATTTTATATATATATATATATATATATATATATATATGTATATATATATATATATTTTTTTTTTCGTGTTGAACCAGCCTTGTGTCCCAGGGATGAATCCTATTTGCTCATGGTGAACAGTTAGTTTTCTTAATGTACTGTTGGATCCTATTGGCCAGCGTCTTGTTGAGAACTTCTGCATCCATGTTCATCAGGGATATTGGTCTCTAATTCTCCTTTTCGGTGGGGTCTTGGTCTGGTTTTAGGAACAAAGTGATGCTGGCCTCAAGAACGAATTTGGAAGTACTCCATCTCTTCCTGTCTTTCGAAACAGATGTAGTAGAATAGGTATGGTTTCTTCTTTAAAGGTTTGATAGAATTCCCCTGGGAAGCCTTCTGGCCCTGGACCTGTGTGTCTTGGGAGGTTTCTGATGACTGCTTCAAATTCCTCCCTGGTTTTCGGCCCGTTCGGGTTTTCTATTTCTTCCCCTTTCCAATTTTGGTAGTCTGTGGCCTTCCAGGAATGCGTCCGCTTCCTCTAGATTGCCTAACTTATTGGCGTATAGCTCTTCCTACTATGTTTATCATTTTATTATTTATTTTTTTAATAATAAATTTATTTATTTATTGGTGTTCCATTTACCAACATACAGAATAACACATGCCAGTGCTCATCCCGTGAAGTGTCCCTGTCAGTGCCCGCCACCCACTCACCCCACCCCCGCCCTCCTCCCCTTCCACCACCCCTTGTTCGTTTCCCAGAGTTAGGAGTCTTTACGTTCTGTCTCCCGTTCTGATATTTCCCACACATTTCTCCTCCCTTCCCTTAGAATCCCTTTCACTATTATTTATATTCCCAAAACGAATGAGAACATACACTGTTTGTCCTTCTCCGATTGACTCACTTCACTCAGCGTAATACCCTCCAGTTCCATCCACGTGGAAGCAAATGCTGGGTATCTGTCGTTTCTAATGCCTGAGTAATATTCCATTGTGTACGTGAACCTCATCTATCTTCTTTAGCCATTCATCTTTCGATGGAAACCGAGGCTCCTTCCACAGTTTGGCTATTGTGGACATTGCTGCTGGAAACATCGGGGTGCAGGTGTCCCGCCATTTCAATGCATCTGAAACTCTGGGGTCAATCCCCAGCAGTGCAATTGCTGGGTCGTAGACCAGGTCTATCTGTAACTCTTCTAGGATCCTCCACACAGTTTTCCAGAGTGGCTGCACCAGTTCACATGCCCACCAACAGGGTAAGAGGGTTCCCTTTTCTCCGCATCCTCTCCAACATTTGTGGTCTCCTGCCTTGTTTATTTTCCACATTCTCACTGGTGTGAGGTGGTATGTCATTGAGGTTTTGATTTGTATTTCCCTGATGGCAAGTGATGCAGAGCATTTTCTCATGTGCATGTTGGTCATGCGTATGACTTCCTCTGTGAGATCTCTCTTCACGTCTTTTGCCCATTTCATGATCGGATTGTTTGTTTCTCTGGTGTCGAGTTTAAGAAGTTCTTCGTAGATCCTGGAAACTAGCCCTTTATCTGATACGTCATTTGCAAATATCTTCTCCCACTGTGTAGGTTGTCTTTTAGTTTTGTTGATGGTATCCTTTGCTGTGCGAAAGCTTCTTGTCTTGATGAAGTCCCAATAGTTCCTTTTTGCTTTTGTTTCTTTGGCCTTCATGGATGTATCTTGGCAAGAAGTTACTGTGGCCGATTTCCAAAAAGGCGTTTGTTGCCTGTGTTCTCCTCTGGGATTTTGATGGACTCTTGTCTCCCATTTAGATCTTTCATCCATTTTGAGTTATCTCGAAATGTGTATGGTGCAAGAAGAGAGTGGTCTAGTTTCATTCATTCTTCTGCCTGTGGATGTGCAATGTTCCAGGCCACCATTTCCTGAAGAGACTGTCTTGCTTCCAGTGGATAGTCTTTCCTCCTTTATCGAATATTAGGTGACCATGAAGTTCAGGGGCCACTTCTGGGTTCTCTATTGTGTTCCACTGATCCATGTGTCTGTTTTTGTGCCAGTACCACACTGTCTCGATGTCCGCAGCTTTGTAGTACAACCTGAAATCTTGCATTGTGGTGATGCCTCCAGATATGGTTTTCTTTTCTAAAATTCCCCTGGCTATTCGCGGTCTTTTCTGATTCCATACAGATCTTAAAATAACATGTTCTAACTCTCTCAAGGGAGTCCATGGTATTTTGATAGGGAGCGCATTAAACGTGTAAATGGCCCTGAGTAACATGGACACTTTCAAAAGGTTAATTCTGCCAATCCATGAGCATGGAATACGTTTCCATCTCTTTGTGTCTTCCTCGATAGCTCTCAGAAGTGCTCTATAGCTTTTAGGGTATAGCTCCTTTGCCTCTTCGGTTAGGTTTATTCCTAGGTATCTTACGCTTCTGGGTGCAGTTGTCAATGGGATTGGCGCCTTAATTTCTCTTTCTTCAGTCTCATTGTCAGTGTATGGAAATGCCACTGATTTCTGGCATTGATCTTGTATCCTGCCATGCTACCAAACTGCCGTATGAGTTCTAGCAATCTTGGGGTGGATGCTTCTGGGTTTTCTGCGTAGACTGTCATGTCATTCGGCGAAGAGGGAGAGTTTGACTGCTTCCTTGACAATTTGATGGCCTTCAAGGTCTCTTCGTCGTCTGATTGCTGAGGCTAGAACTTCCAGGACTCTTGTGGAATAGCAGTGGTGAGTGTGGACCTCCCTGTCTTGTTCCTGATCTTAGGGGAAAGGCTCCCAGTGCTTCCGCATTGAGAATATTTGCTGTGGGCTTTTCGTACCAGGCTTTGAAGATGTTGTGGAATGATCCCTCTATCCCTACACTCTGAAGAGTTTTATCATGAATGGATGCTGTGTTTTCTTAAATGCTTTCTCTGCGTCTAACGAGAGAATCATGCGGTTCTTGTTTCGTCTGTTGCTGATATGATGAATCACATTGATTTTTTAATATATATATATATACATGTATATATATATATATTTTTTTTTTTTTTCGTGTTGAACCAGCCTTGTGTCCCAGGGATGAATCCTATTTGCTCATGGTGAACAGTTAGTTTTCTTAATGTACTGTTGGATCCTATTGGCCAGCGTCTTGTTCAGAACTTTTGCATCCATGTTCATCAGGGATATTGGTCTCTAATTCTCCTTTTCGGTGGGGTCTTGGTCTGGTTTTAGACATAAAGTGATGCTGGCCTCAAGAACGAATTTGGAAGTACTCCATCTCTTCCTGTCTTTCGAAACAGATGTAGTAGAATAGGTATGGTTTCTTCTTTAAAGGTTTGATAGAATTCCCCTGGGAAGCCATCTGGCCCTGGACTCGCGTGTCTTGGGAGGTTTCTGATGACTGCTTCAAATTCCTCCCTGGTTTTCGGCCCGTTCGGGTTTTCTATTTCTTCCCCTTTCCAATTTTGGTAGTCTGTGGCCTTCCAGGAATGCGTCCGCTTCCTCTAGATTGCTTAACTTATTGGCGTATCGCTCTTCCTACTATGTTTATCATTTTATTATTTATTTTTTTAATAATAAATTTATTTATTTATTGGTGTTCCATTTACCAACATACAGAATAACACATGCCAGTGCTCATCCCGTGAAGTGTCCCTGTCAGTGCCCGTCACCCACTCACCCCACCCCCGCCCTCCTCCCCTTCCACCACCCCTTGTTCGTTTCCCAGAGTTAGGAGTCTTTACGTTCTGTCTCCCGTTTGATATTTCCCACACATTTCTCCTCCCTTCCCTTAGAATCCCTTTCACTATTATTTATATTCCCCAAACGAATGAGAACATACACTGTTTGTCCTTCTCCGATTGACTCACTTCACTCAGCGTAATACCCTCCAGTTCCATCCACGTGGAAGCAAATGCTGGGTATCTGTCGTTTCTAGGGCCTGAGTAATATTCCATTGTGTACGTGAACCTCATCTATCTTCTTTAGCCATTCATCTTTCGATGGAAACCGAGGCTCCTTCCACAGTTTGGCTATTGTGGACATTGCTGCTCGAAACATCGGGGTGCAGGTGTCCCGCCATTTCAATGCATCTGAAACTCTGGGGTCAATCCCCAGCAGTGCAATTGCTGGGTCGTAGACCAGGTCTATCTGTAACTCTTCGAGGAACCTCCACACAGTTTTCCAGAGTGGCTGCACCAGTTCACATTCCCACCAACAGGGTAAGAGGGTTCCCTTTTCTCCGCATCCTCTCCAACATTTGTGGTCTCCTGCCTTGTTTATTTTCAACATTCTCACTGGTGTGAGGTGGTATGTCATTGAGGTTTTGATTTGTATTTCCCTGATGGCAAGTGATGCAGAGCATTTTCTCATGTGCATGTTGGCCATGCGTATGACTTCCTCTGTGAGATCTCTCTTCACGTCTTTTGCCCTTTTCATGATCGGATTGTTTGTTTCTCTGGTGTCGAGTTTAAGATGTTCTTCGTAGATCCTGGAAACTAGCCCTTTATCTGATACGTCATTTGCAAATATCTTCTCCCACTGTGTGGGTTGCCTTTTAGTTTTGTTGATGGTATCCTTTGCTGTGCGAAAGCTTCTTGTCTTGATGAAGTCCCAATAGTTCCTTTTTGCTTTTGTTTCTTTGGCCTTCATGGATGTATCTTGGCAAGAAGTTACTGTGGCCGATTTCCAAAAAGGCGTTTGTTGCCTGTGTTCTCCTCTGGGATTTTGATGGACTCTTGTCTCCCATTTAGATCTTTCATCCATTTTGAGTTATCTCGAAATGTGTACGGTGCAAGAAGAGAGTGGTCTAGTTTCATTCATTCTTCTGCCTGTGGATGTGCAATGTTCCAGGCCACCATTTCCTGAAGAGACTGTCTTGCTTCCAGTGGATAGTCTTTCCTCCTTTATCGAATATTAGGTGACCATGAAGTTCAGGGGCCACTTCTGGGTTCTCTATTGTGTTCCACTGATCCATGTGTCTGTTTTTGTGCCAGTACCACACTGTCTCGATGTCCGCAGCTTTGTAGTACAACCTGAAATCTTGCATTGTGGTGATGTCTCCAGATATGGTTTTCTTTTCTAAAATTCGCCTGGCTATTCGCGGTCTTTTCTGATTCCATACAGATCTTAAAATAACATGTTCTAACTCTCTCAAGGGAGTCCATGGTATTTTGATAGGGAGCGCATTAAACGTGTAAATGGCCCTGGGTAACATGGACACTTTCAAAAGGTTAATTCTGCCAATCCATGAGCATGGAATACGTTTCCATCTCTTTGTGTCTTCCTCGATAGCTCTCAGAAGTGCTCTATAGCTTTTAGGGTATAGCTCCTTTGCCTCTTCGGTTAGGTTTATTCCTAGGTATCTTACGCTTCTGGGTGCAGTTGTCAATGGGATTGGCGCCTTAATTTCTCTTTCTTCAGTCTCATTGTCAGTGTATGGAAATGCCACTGATTTCTGGCATTGATCTTGTATCCTGCCATGCTACCAAACTGCCGTATGAGTTCTAGCAATCTTGGGGTGGATGCTTCTGTGTTTTCTGCGTAGACTGTCATGTCATTCGGCGAAGAGGGAGAGTTTGACTGCTTCCTTGACAATTTGATGGCCTTCAAGGTCTCTTCGTCGTCTGATTGCTGAGGCTAGAACTTCCAGGACTCTTGTGGAATAGCAGTGGTGAGTGTGGACCTCCCTGTCTTGTTCCTGATCTTAGGGGAAAGGCTCCCAGTGCTTCCGCATTGAGAATATTTGCTGTGGGCTTTTCGTACCAGGCTTTGAAGATGTTGTGCAATGATCCCTCTATCCCTACACTCTGAAGAGTTTTATCATGAATGGATGCTGTGTTTTCTTAAATGCTTTCTCTGCGTCTAACGAGGGAATCATGCGGTTCTTGTTTCGTCTGTTGCTGATATGATGAATCACATTGATTTTTTAATTTATATATATATATATGTATATATATATATTTTTTTTTTTTCGTGTTGAACCAGCCTTGTGTCCCAGGGATGAATCCTATTTGCTCATGGTGAACAGTTAGTTTTCTTAATGTACTGTTGGATCCTATTGGCCAGCGTCTTGTTGAGAACTTTTGCATCCATGTTCATCAGGGATATTGGTCTCTAATTCTCCTTTTCGGTGGGGTCTTGGTCTGGTTTTAGACATAAAGTGATGCTGGCCTCAAGAACGAATTTGGAAGTACTCCATCTCTTCCTGTCTTTCGAAACAGATGTAGTAGAATAGGTATGGTTTCTTCTTTAAAGGTTTGATAGAATTCCCCTGGGAAGCCATCTGGCCCTGGACTTGCGTGTCTTGGGAGGTTTCTGATGACTGCTTCAAATTCCTCCCTGGTTTTCGGCCCGTTCGGGTTTTCTATTTCTTCCCCTTTCCAATTTTGGTAGTCTGTGGCCTTCCAGGAATGCGTCCGCTTCCTCTAGATTGCCTAACTTATTGGCGTATAGCTCTTCCTACTATGTTTATCATTTTATTATTTATTTTTTTAATAATAAATTTATTTATTTATTGGTGTTCCATTTACCAACATACAGAATAACACATGCCAGTGCTCATCCCGTGAAGTGTCCCTGTCAGTGCCCGCCACCCACTCACCCCACCCCCGCCCTCCTCCCCTTCCACCACCCCTTGTTCGTTTCCCAGAGTTAGGAGTCTTTACGTTCTGTCTCCCGTTTGATATTTCCCACACATTTCTCCTCCCTTCCCTTAGAATCCCTTTCACTATTATTTATATTCCCCAAACGAATGAGAACATACACTGTTTGTCCTTCTCCGATTGACTCACTTCACTCAGCGTAATACCCTCCACTTCCATCCACGTGGAAGCAAATGCTGGGTATCTGTCGTTTCTAATGCCTGAGTAATATTCCATTGTGTACGTGAACCTCATCTATCTTCTTTAGCCATTCATCTTTCGATGGAAACCGAGGCTCCTTCCACAGTTTGGCTATTGTGGACATTGCTGCTGGAAACATCGGGGTGCAGGTGTCCCGCCGTTTCAATGCATCTGAAACTCTGGGGTCAATCCCCAGCAGTGCAATTGCTGGGTCGTAGACCAGGTCTATCTGTAACTCTTCTAGGATCCTCCACACAGTTTTCCAGAGTGGCTGCACCAGTTCACATTCCCACCAACAGGGTAAGAGGGTTCCCTTTTCTCCGCATCCTCTCCAACATTTGTGGTCTCCTGCCTTGTTTATTTTCCACATTCTCACTGGTGTGAGGTGGTATGTCATTGAGGTTTTGATTTGTATTTCCCTGATGGCAAGTGATGCAGAGCATTTTCTCATGTGCATGTTGGCCATGCGTATGACTTCCTCTGTGAGATCTCTCTTCACGTCTTTTGCCCATTTCATGATCGGATTGTTTGTTTCTCTGGTGTCGAGTTTAAGAAGTTCTTCGTAGATCCTGGAAACTAGCCCTCTATCGGATACGTCATTTGGAAATATCTTCTCCCACTGTGTAGGTTGTCTTTTAGTTTTGTTGATGGTATCCTTTGCTGTGCGAAAGCTTCTTGTCTTGATGAAGTCCCAATAGTTCCTTTTTGCTTTTGTTTCTTTGGCCTTCATGGATGTATCTTGGCAAGAAGTTACTGTGGCCGATTTCCAAAAAGGCGTTTGTTGCCTGTGTTCTCCTCTGGGATTTTGATGGACCCTTGTCTCCCATTTAGATCTTTCATCCATTTTGAGTTATCTCGAAATGTGTATGGTGCAAGAAGAGAGTGGTCTAGTTTCATTCATTCTTCTGCGTGTGGATGTGCAATTTTCCAGGCCACCATTTCCTGAAGAGACTGTCTTGCTTCCAGTGGATAGTCTTTCTTCCTTTATCGAATATTAGGTGACCATGAAGTTCAGGGGCCACTTCTGGGTTCTCTATTGTGTTCCACTGATCCATGTGTCTGTTTTTGTGCCAGTACCACACTGTCTCGATGACCGCAGCTTTGTAGTACCACCTGAAATCTGGCATTGTGGTGATTCCCCCAGATATGGTTTTCTTTTCTAAAATTCCCCTGGCTATTCGCGGTCTTTTCTGATTCCATACAGATCTTAAAATAACTTGTTCTAACTCTCTCAAGGGAGTCCATGGTATTTTGATAGGGAGCGCATTAAACGTGTAAATGGCCCTGGGTAACATGGACACTTTCAAAAGGTTAATTCTGCCAATCCATGAGCATGGAATACGTTTCCATCTCTTTGTGTCTTCCTCGATAGCTCTCAGAAGTGCTCTATAGCTTTTAGGGTATAGCTCCTTTGCCTCTTCGGTTAGGTTTATTCCTAGGTATCTTACGCTTCTGGGTGCAGTTGTCAATGGGATTGGCGCCTTAATTTCCCTTTCTTCAGTCTCATTGTCAGTGTATGGAAATGCCACTGATTTCTGGCATTGACCTTGTATCCTGCCATGTTACCAAACTGCCGTATGAGTTCTAGCAATCTTGGGGTGGATGCTTCTGGGTTTTCTGCGTAGACTGTCATGTCATTCGGCGAAGAGGGAGAGTTTGACTGCTTCTTTGCCAATTTGATGGCCTTCAAGGTCTCTTCGTCGTCTGATTGCTGAGGCTAGAACTTCCAGGACTCTTGTGGAATAGCAGTGGTGAGTGTGGACCTCCCTGTCTTGTTCCTGATCTTAGGGGAAAGGCTCCCAGTGCTTCCGCATTGAGAATATTTGCTGTGGGCTTTTCATACCAGGCTTTGAAGATGTTGTGGAATGATCCCTCTATCCCTACACTCTGAAGAGTTTTATCATGAATGGATGCTGTGTTTTCTTAAATGCTTTCTCTGCGTCTAACGAGATGATCATGCGGTTCTTGTTTCGTCTGTTGCTGATATGATGAATCACATTGATTTTTTATTTTATATATATATATATTTTTTCGTGTTGAACCAGCCTTGTGTCCCAGGGATGAATCCTATTTGCTTATGGTGAACAGTTAGTTTTCTTAATGTACTGTTGGATCCTATTGGCCAGTGTCTTGTTGAGAACTTTTGCATCCATGTTCATCAGGGATATTGGTCTCTAATTCTCCTTTTCGGTGGGGTCTTGGTCTGGTTTTAGAAATAAAGTGATGCTGGCCTCAAGAACGAATTTGGAAGTACTCCATCTCTTCCTGTCTTTCGAAACAGATGTAGTAGAATAGGTATGGTTTCTTCTTAAAGGTTTGATAGAATTCCCCTGGGAAGCCATCTGGCCCTGGACTTGCGTGTCTTGGGAGGTTTCTGATGACTGCTTCAAATTCCTCCCTGGTTTTCGGCCCGTTCGGGTTTTCTATTTCTTCCCCTTTCCAATTTTGGTAGTCTGTGGCCTTCCAGGAATGCGTCCGCTTCCTCTAGATTGCCTAACTTATTGGCGTATAGCTCTTCCTACTATGTTTACCATTTTATTATTTATTTTTTTAATAATAAATTTATTTATTTATTGGTGTTCCATTTACCAACATACAGAATAACACATGCCAGTGCTCATCCCGTGAAGTGTCCCTGTCAGTGCCCGTCACCCACTCACCCCACCCCCGCCCTCCTCCCCTTCCACCACCCCTTGTTCGTTTCCCAGAGTTAGGAGTCTTTACGTTCTGTCTCCCGTTCTGATATTTCCCACACATTTCTCCTCCCTTCCCTTAGAATCCCTTTCACTATTATTTATATTCCCCAAACGAATGAGAACATACACTGTTTGTCCTTCTCCGATTGACTCACTTCACTCAGCGTAATACCCTCCACTTCCATCCACGTGGAAGCAAATGCTGGGTATCTGTCGTTTCTAATGCCTGAGTAATATTCCATTGTGTACGTGAACCTCATCTATCTTCTTTAGCCATTCATCTTTCGATGGAAACCGAGGCTCCTTCCACAGTTTGGCTATTGTGGACATTGCTGCTGGAAACATCGGGGTGCAGGTGTCCCGCCGTTTCAATGCATCTGAAACTCTGGGGTCAATCCCCAGCAGTGCAATTGCTGGGTCGTAGACCAGGTCTATCTGTAACTCTTCTAGGATCCTCCACACAGTTTTCCAGAGTGGCTGCACCAGTTCACATTCCCACCAACAGGGTAAGAGGGTTCCCTTTTCTCCGCATCCTCTCCAACATTTGTGGTCTCCTGCCTTGTTTATTTTCCACATTCTCACTGGTGTGAGATGGTATGTCATTGAGGTTTTGATTTGTATTTCCCTGATGGCAAGTGATGCAGAGCATTTTCTCATGTGCATGTTGGCCATGCGTATGACTTCCTCTGTGAGATCTCTCTTCACGTCTTTTGCCCATTTCATGATCGGATTGTTTGTTTCTCTGGTGTCGAGTTTAAGAAGTTCTTCGTAGATCCTGGAAACTAGCCCTTTATCTGATACGTCATTTGCAAATATCTTCTCCCACTGTGTAGGTTGTCTTTTAGTTTTGTTGATGGTATCCTTTGCTGTGCGAAAGCTTCTTGTCTTGATGAAGTCCCAATAGTTCCTTTTTGCTTTTGTTTCTTTGGCCTTCATGGATGTATCTTGGCAAGAAGTTACTGTGGCCGATTTCCAAAAAGGCGTTTGTTGCCTGTGTTCTCCTCTGGGATTTTGATGGACCCTTGTCTCCCATTTAGATCTTTCATCCATTTTGAGTTATCTCGAAATGTGTATGGTGCAAGAAGAGAGTGTTCTAGTTTCATTCATTCTTCTGCGTGTGGATGTGCAATTTTCCAGGCCACCATTTCCTGAAGAGACTGTCTTGCTTCCAGTGGATAGTCTTTCCTCCTTTATCGAATATTAGGTGACCATGAAGTTCAGGGGCCACTTCTGGGTTCTCTATTGTGTTCCACTGATCCATGTGTCTGTTTTTGTGCCAGTACCACACTGTCTCGATGACCGCAGCTTTGTAGTACCACCTGAAATCTGGCATTGTGGTGATGCCCCCAGATATGGTTTTCTTTTCTAAAATTCCCCTGGCAATAGCGGTCTTTTCTGATTCCATACAGATCTTAAAATAACTTGTTCTAACTCTCTCAAGGGAGTCCATGGTATTTTGATAGGGAGCGCATTAAACGTGTAAATGGCCCTGGGTAACATGGACACTTTCAAAAGGTTAATTCTGCCAATCCATGAGCATGGAATACGTTTCCATCTCTTTGTGTCTTCCTCGATAGCTCTCAGAAGTGCTCTATAGCTTTTAGGGTATATCTCCTTTGCCTCTTCGGTTAGGTTTATTCCTAGGTATCTTACGCTTCTGGGTGCAGTTGTCAATGGGATTGGCGCCTTAATTTCCCTTTCTTCAGTCTCATTGTCAGTGTATGGATATGCAACTGAATTCTGGCATTGACCTTGTATCCTGCCATGCTACCAAACTGCCGTATGAGTTCTAGCAATCTTGGGGTGGATGCTTCTGGGTTTTCTGCGTAGACTGTCATGTCATTCGGCGAAGAGGGAGAGTTTGACTGCTTCTTTGCCAATTTGATGGCCTTCAAGGTCTCTTCGTCGTCTGATTGCTGAGGCTAGAACTTCCAGGACTCTTGTGGAATAGCAGTGGTGAGTGTGGACCTCCCTGTCTTGTTCCTGATCTTAGGGGAAAGGCTCCCAGTGCTTCCGCATTGAGAATATTTGCTGTGGGCTTTTCATACCAGGCTTTGAAGATGTTGTGGAATGATCCCTCTATCCCTACACTCTGAAGAGTTTTATCATGAATGGATGCTGTGTTTTCTTAAATGCTTTCTCTGCGTCTAACGAGAGGATCATGCGGTTCTTGTTTCGTCTGTTGCTGATATGATGAATCACATTGATTTTTTAATTTATATATATATATATATATATGTATATATATATATATATTTTTTTTTTTTTTCGTGTTGAACCAGTCTTGTGTCCCAGGGATGAATCCTATTTGCTCATGGTGAACAGTTAGTTTTCTTAATGTACTGTTGGATCCTATTGGCCAGTGTCTTGTTGAGAACTTTTGCATCCATGTTCATCAGGGATATTGGTCTCTAATTCTCCTTTTCGGTGGGGTCTTGGTCTGGTTTTAGAAATAAAGTGATGCTGGCCTCAAGAACGAATTTGGAAGTACTCCATCTCTTCCTGTCTTTCGAAACAGATGTAGTAGAATAGGTATGGTTTCTTCTTTAAAGGTTTGATAGAATTCCCCTGGGAAGCCATCTGGCCCTGGACTTGCGTGTCTTGGGAGGTTTCTGATGACTGCTTCAAATTCCTCCCTGGTTTTCGGCCCGTTCGGGTTTTCTATTTCTTCCCCTTTCCAATTTTGGTAGTCTGTGGCCTTCCAGGAATGCGTCCGCTTCCTCTAGATTGCCTAACTTATTGGCGTATAGCTCTTCCTACTATGTTTATCATTTTATTATTTATTTTTTTAATAATAAATTTATTTATTTATTGGTGTTCCATTTACCAACATACAGAATAACACATGCCAGTGCTCATCCCGTGAAGTGTCCCTGTCAGTGCCCGTCACCCACTCACCCCACCCCCGCCCTCCTCCCCTTCCACCACCCCTTGTTCGTTTCCCAGAGTTAGGAGTCTTTACGTTCTGTCTCCCGTTCTGATATTTCCCACACATTTCTCCTCCCTTCCCTTAGAATCCCTTTCACTATTATTTATATTCCCCAAACGAATGAGAACATACACTGTTTGTCCTTCTCCGATTGACTCACTTCACTCAGCGTAATACCCTCCACTTCCATCCACGTGGAAGCAAATGCTGGGTATCTGTCGTTTCTAATGCCTGAGTAATATTCCATTGTGTACGTGAACCTCATCTATCTTCTTTAGCCATTCATCTTTCGATGGAAACCGAGGCTCCTTCCACAGTTTGGCTATTGTGGACATTGCTGCTGGAAACATCGGGGTGCAGGTGTCCCGCCGTTTCAATGCATCTGAAACTCTGGGGTCAATCCCCAGCAGTGCAATTGCTGGGTCGTAGACCAGGTCTATCTGTAACTCTTCTAGGATCCTCCACACAGTTTTCCAGAGTGGCTGCACCAGTTCACATTCCCAGCAAAAGGGTAACAGGGTTCCCTTTTCTCCGCATCCTCTCCAACATTTGTGGTCTCCTGCCTTGTTTATTTTCCACATTCTCACTGGTGTGAGGTGGTATGTCATTGAGGTTTTGATTTGTATTTCCCTGATGGCAAGTGATGCAGAGCATTTTCTCATGTGCATGTTGGCCATGCGTATGACTTCCTCTGTGAGATCTCTCTTCACGTCTTTAGCCCATTTCATGATCGGATTGATTGTTTCTCTGGTGTCGAGTTTAAGAAGTTCTTCGTAGATCCTGGAAAATAGCCCTTTATCTGATACGTCATTTGCAAATATCTTCTCCCACTGTGTAGGTTGTCTTTTAGTTTTGTTGATGGTATCCTTTGCTGTGCGAAAGCTTCTTGTCTTGATGAAGTCCCAATAGTTCCTTTTTGCTTTTGTTTCTTTGGCCTTCATGGATGTATCTTGGCAAGAAGTTACTGTGGCCGATTTCCAAAGAGGCGTTTGTTGCCTGTGTTCTCCTCTGGGATTTTGATGGACTCTTGTCTCCCATTTAGATCTTTCATCCATTTTGAGTTATCTCGAAATGTGTATGGTGCAAGAAGAGAGTGGTCTAGTTTCATTCATTCTTCTGCCTGTGGATGTGCAATGTTCCAGGCCACCATTTCCTGAAGAGACTGTCTTACTTCCAGTGGATAGTCTTTCCTCCTTTATCGAATATTAGGTGACCATGAAGTTCAGGGGCCACTTCTGGGTTCTCTATTGTGTTCCACTGATCCATGTGTCTGTTTTTGTGCCAGTACCACACTGTCTCGATGACCGCAGCTTTGTAGTACAACCTGAAATCTTGCATTGTGGTGATGCCCCCAGATATGGTTTTCTTTTCTAAAATTCCCCTGGCTATTCGCGGTCTTTTCTGATTCCATACAGATCTTAAAATAACATGTTCTAACTCTCTCAAGGGAGTCCATGTTATTTTGATAGGGAGCGCATTAAACGTGTAAATGGCCCTGGGTAACATGGACACTTTCAAAAGGTTAATTCTGCCAATCCATGAGCATGGAATACATTTCCATCTCTTTGTGTCTTCCTCGATAGCTTTCAGAAGTGCTCTATAGCTTTTAGGGTATAGCTCCTTTGCCTCTTCGGTTAGGTTTATTCCTAGGTATCTTACGCTTCTGGGTGCAGTTGTCAATGGGATTGGCGCCTTAATTTCTCTTTCTTCAGTCTCATTGTCAGTGTATGGAAATGCCACTGATTTCTGGCATTGATCTTGTATCCTGCCATGTTACCAAACTGCCGTATGAGTTCTAGCAATCTTGGGGTGGATGCTTCTGGGTTTTCTGCGTAGACTGTCATGTCAGTCGGCGAAGAGGGAGAGTTTGACTGCTTCTTTGCCAATTTGATGGCCTTCAAGGTCTCTTCGTCGTCTGATTGCTGAGGCTAGAACTTCCAGGACTCTTGTGGAATAGCAGTGGTGAGTGTGGACCTCCCTGTCTCCTTCCTGATCTTAGGGGAAAGGCTCCCAGTGCTTCCGCATTGAGAATATTTGCTGTGGGCTTTTCGTACCAGGCTTTGAGGATGTTGTGGAATGATCCCTCTATCCCTACACTCTGAAGAGTTTTATCATGAATGAATGCTGTGCTTTCTTAAATGCTTTCTCTGCGTCTAACGAGAGGATCATGCGGTTCTTGTTTCGTCTGTTGCTGATATGATGAATCACATTGATTTTTTAATTTATATATATATATATATATATGTATATATATATATATATATTTTTTTTTTTTCGTGTTGAACCAGTCTTGTGTCCCAGGGATGAATCCTATTTGCTCATGGTGAACAGTTAGTTTTCTTAATGTACTGTTGGATCCTATTGGCCAGTGTCTTGTTGAGAACTTTTGCATCCATGTTCATCAGGGATATTGGTCTCTAATTCTCCTTTTCGGTGGGGTCTTGGTCTGGTTTTAGAAATAAAGTGATGCTGGCCTCAAGAACGATTTTGGAAGTACTCCATCTCTTCCTGTCTTTCGAAACAGATGTAGTAGAATAGGTATGGTTTCTTCTTTAAAGGTTTGATAGAATTCCCCTGGGAAGCCATCTGGCCCTGGACTTGCGTGTCTTGGGAGGTTTCTGATGACTGCTTCAAATTCCTCCCTGGTTTTCGGCCCGTTCGGGTTTTCTATTTCTTCCCCTTTCCAATTTTGGTAGTCTGTGGCCTTCCAGGAATGCGTCCGCTTCCTCTAGATTGCCTAACTTATTGGCGTATAGCTCTTCCTACTATGTTTATCATTTTATTATTTATTTTTTTAATAATAAATTTATTTATTTATTGGTGTTCCATTTACCAACATACAGAATAACACATGCCAGTGCTCATCCCGTGAAGTGTCCCTGTCAGTGCCCGTCACCCACTCACCCCACCCCCGCCCTCCTCCCCTTCCACCACCCCTTGTTCGTTTCCCAGAGTTAGGAGTCTTTACGTTCTGTCTCCCGTTCTGATATTTCCCACACATTTCTCCTCCCTTCCCTTAGAATCCCTTTCACTATTATTTATATTCCCCAAACGAATGAGAACATACACTGTTTGTCCTTCTCCGATTGACTCACTTCACTCAGCGTAATACCCTCCACTTCCATCCACGTGGAAGCAAATGCTGGGTATCTGTCGTTTCTAATGCCTGAGTAATATTCCATTGTGTACGTGAACCTCATCTATCTTCTTTAGCCATTCATCTTTCGATGGAAACCGAGGCTCCTTCCACAGTTTGGCTATTGTGGACATTGCTGCTGGAAACATCGGGGTGCAGGTGTCCCGCCGTTTCAATGCATCTGAAACTCTGGGGTCAATCCCCAGCAGTGCAATTGCTGGGTCGTAGACCAGGTCTATCTGTAACTCTTCTAGGATCCTCCACACAGTTTTCCAGAGTGGCTGCACCAGTTCACATTCCCAGCAAAAGGGTAACAGGGTTCCCTTTTCTCCGCATCCTCTCCAACATTTGTGGTCTCCTGCCTTGTTTATTTTCCACATTCTCACTGGTGTGAGGTGGTATGTCATTGAGGTTTTGATTTGTATTTCCCTGATGGCAAGTGATGCAGAGCATTTTCTCATGTGCATGTTGGCCATGAGTATGACTTCCTCTGTGAGATCTCTCTTCACGTCTTTAGCCCATTTCATGATCGGATTGATTGTTTCTCTGGTGTCGAGTTTAAGAAGTTCTTCGTAGATCCTGGAAAATAGCCCTTTATCTGATACGTCATTTGCAAATATCTTCTCCCACTGTGTAGGTTGTCTTTTAGTTTTGTTGATGGTATCCTTTGCTGTGCGAAAGCTTCTTGTCTTGATGAAGTCCCAATAGTTCCTTTTTGCTTTTGTTTCTTTGGCCTTCATGGATGTATCTTGGCAAGAAGTTACTGTGGCCGATTTCCAAAGAGGCGTTTGTTGCCTGTGTTCTCCTCTGGGATTTTGATGGACTCTTGTCTCCCATTTAGATCTTTCATCCATTTTGAGTTATCTCGAAATGTGTATGGTGCAAGAAGAGAGTGGTCTAGTTTCATTCATTCTTCTGCCTGTGGATGTGCAATGTTCCAGGCCACCATTTCCTGAAGAGACTGTCTTACTTCCAGTGGATAGTCTTTCCTCCTTTATCGAATATTAGGTGACCATGAAGTTCAGGGGCCACTTCTGGGTTCTCTATTGTGTTCCACTGATCCATGTGTCTGTTTTTGTGCCAGTACCACACTGTCTCGATGACCGCAGCTTTGTAGTACAACCTGAAATCTTGCATTGTGGTGATGCCCCCAGATATGGTTTTCTTTTCTAAAATTCCCCTGGCTATTCGCGGTCTTTCTGATTCCATACAGATCTTAAAATAACATGTTCTAACTCTCTCAAGGGAGTCCATGTTATTTTGATAGGGAGCGCATTAAACGTGTAAATGGCCCTGGGTAACATGGACACTTTCAAAAGGTTAATTCTGCCAATCCATGAGCATGGAATACATTTCCATCTCTTTGTGTCTTCCTCGATAGCTTTCAGAAGTGCTCTATAGCTTTTAGGGTATAGCTCCTTTGCCTCTTCGGTTAGGTTTATTCCTAGGTATCTTACGCTTCTGGGTGCAGTTGTCAATGGGATTGGCGCCTTAATTTCTCTTTCTTCAGTCTCATTGTCAGTGTATGGAAATGCCACTGATTTCTGGCATTGATCTTGTATCCTGCCATGTTACCAAACTGCCGTATGAGTTCTAGCAATCTTGGGGTGGATGCTTCTGGGTTTTCTGCGTAGACTGTCATGTCAGTCGGCGAAGAGGGAGAGTTTGACTGCTTCTTTGCCAATTTGATGGCCTTCAAGGTCTCTTCGTCGTCTGATTGCTGAGGCTAGAACTTCCAGGACTCTTGTGGAATAGCAGTGGTGAGTGTGGACCTCCCTGTCTCCTTCCTGATCTTAGGGGAAAGGCTCCCAGTGCTTCCGCATTGAGAATATTTGCTGTGGGCTTTTCGTACCAGGCTTTGAGGATGTTGTGGAATGATCCCTCTATCCCTACACTCTGAAGAGTTTTATCATGAATGAATGCTGTGCTTTCTTAAATGCTTTCTCTGCGTCTAACGAGAGGATCATGCGGTTCTTGTTTCGTCTGTTGCTGATATGATGAATCACATTGATTTTTTAATTTATATATATATATATATATATGTATATATATATATATATATTTTTTTTTTTTCGTGTTGAACCAGTCTTGTGTCCCAGGGATGAATCCTATTTGCTCATGGTGAACAGTTAGTTTTCTTAATGTACTGTTGGATCCTATTGGCCAGTGTCTTGTTGAGAACTTTTGCATCCATGTTCATCAGGGATATTGGTCTCTAATTCTCCTTTTCGGTGGGGTCTTGGTCTGGTTTTAGAAATAAAGTGATGCTGGCCTCAAGAACGAATTTGGAAGTACTCCATCTCTTCCTGTCTTTCGAAACAGATGTAGTAGAATAGGTATGGTTTCTTCTTTAAAGGTTTGATAGAATTCCCCTGGGAAGCCATCTGGCCCTGGACTTGCGTGTCTTGGGAGGTTTCTGATGACTGCTTCAAATTCCTCCCTGGTTTTCGGCCCGTTCGGGTTTTCTATTTCTTCCCCTTTCCAATTTTGGTAGTCTGTGGCCTTCCAGGAATGCGTCCGCTTCCTCTAGATTGCCTAACTTATTGGCGTATAGCTCTTCCTACTATGTTTATCATTTTATTATTTATTTTTTTAATAATAAATTTATTTATTTATTGGTGTTCCATTTACCAACATACAGAATAACACATGCCAGTGCTCATCCCGTGAAGTGTCCCTGTCAGTGCCCGTCACCCACTCACCCCACCCCCGCCCTCCTCCCCTTCCACCACCCCTTGTTCGTTTCCCAGAGTTAGGAGTCTTTACGTTCTGTCTCCCGTTCTGATATTTCCCACACATTTCTCCTCCCTTCCCTTAGAATCCCTTTCACTATTATTTATATTCCCCAAACGAATGAGAACATACACTGTTTGTCCTTCTCCGATTGACTCACTTCACTCAGCGTAATACCCTCCACTTCCATCCACGTGGAAGCAAATGCTGGGTATCTGTCGTTTCTAATGCCTGAGTAATATTCCATTGTGTACGTGAACCTCATCTATCTTCTTTAGCCATTCATCTTTCGATGGAAACCGAGGCTCCTTCCACAGTTTGGCTATTGTGGACATTGCTGCTGGAAACATCGGGGTGCAGGTGTCCCGCCGTTTCAATGCATCTGAAACTCTGGGGTCAATCCCCAGCAGTGCAATTGCTGGGTCGTAGACCAGGTCTATCTGTAACTCTTCTAGGATCCTCCACACAGTTTTCCAGAGTGGCTGCACCAGTTCACATTCCCAGCAAAAGGGTAACAGGGTTCCCTTTTCTCCGCATCCTCTCCAACATTTGTGGTCTCCTGCCTTGTTTATTTTCCACATTCTCACTGGTGTGAGGTGGTATGTCATTGAGGTTTTGATTTGTATTTCCCTGATGGCAAGTGATGCAGAGCATTTTCTCATGTGCATGTTGGCCATGCGTATGACTTCCTCTGTGAGATCTCTCTTCACGTCTTTAGCCCATTTCATGATCGGATTGATTGTTTCTCTGGTGTCGAGTTTAAGAAGTTCTTCGTAGATCCTGGAAAATAGCCCTTTATCTGATACGTCATTTGCAAATATCTTCTCCCACTGTGTAGGTTGTCTTTTAGTTTTGTTGATGGTATCCTTTGCTGTGCGAAAGCTTCTTGTCTTGATGAAGTCCCAATAGTTCCTTTTTGCTTTTGTTTCTTTGGCCTTCATGGATGTATCTTGGCAAGAAGTTACTGTGGCCGATTTCCAAAGAGGCGTTTGTTGCCTGTGTTCTCCTCTGGGATTTTGATGGACTCTTGTCTCCCATTTAGATCTTTCATCCATTTTGAGTTATCTCGAAATGTGTATGGTGCAAGAAGAGAGTGGTCTAGTTTCATTCATTCAACTGCCTATGGATGTGCAATGTTCCAGGCCACCATTTCCTGAAGAGACTGTCTTGCTTCCAGTGGATAGTCTTTCCTCCTTTATCGAATATTAGGTGACCATGAAGTTCAGGGGCCACTTCTGGGTTCTCTATTGTGTTCCACTGATCCATGTGTCTGTTTTTGTGCCAGTACCACACTGTCTCGATGACCGCAGCTTTGTAGTACAACCTGAAATCTGGCATTGTGGTGATGCCCCCAGATATGGTTTTCTTTTCTAAAATTCCCCTGGCTATTCGCGGTCTTTTCTGATTCCATACAGATCTTAAAATAACATGTTCTAACTCTCTCAAGGGAGTCCATGGTATTTTGATAGGGAGCGCATTAAACGTGTAAATGGCCCTGGGTAACATGGACACTTTCAAAAGGTTAATTCTGCCAATCCATGAGCATGGAATACGTTTCCATCTCTTTGTGTCTTCCTCGATAGCTTTCAGAAGTGCTCTATAGCTTTTAGGGTATAGCTCCTTTGCCTCTTCGGTTAGGTTTATTCCTAGGTATCTTACGCTTCTGGGTGCAGTTGTCAATGGGATTGGCGCCTTAATTTCTCTTTCTTCAGTCTCATTGTCAGTGTATGGAAATGCCACTGATTTCTGGCATTGACCTTGTATCCTGCCATGCTACCAAACTGCCATATGAGTACTAGCAATCTTGGCGTGGATGCTTCTGGGTTTTCTGCGTAGACTGTCATGTCAGTCGGCGAAGAGGGAGAGTTTGACTGCTTCTTTGCCAATTTGATGGCCTTCAAGGTCTCTTCGTCGTCTGATTGCTGAGGCTAGAACTTCCAGGACTCTTGTGGAATAGCAGTGGTGAGTGTGGACCTCCCTGTCTCGTTCCTGATCTTAGGGGAAAGGCTCCCAGTGCTTCCGCATTGAGAATATTTGCTGTGGGCTTTTCGTACCAGGCTTTGAGGATGTTGTGGAATGATCCCTCTATCCCTACACTCTGAAGAGTTTTATCATGAATGGATGCTGTGTTTTCTTAAATGCTTTCTCTGCGTCTAACGAGAGGATCATGCGGTTCTTGTTTCGTCTGTTGCTGATATGATGAATCACATTGATTTTTTAATTTATATATATATATATATATATGTATATATATATATATATTTTTTTTTTTTCGTGTTGAACCAGCCTTGTGTCCCAGGGATGAATCCTATTTGCTCATGGTGAACAGTTAGTTTTCTTAATGTACTGTTGGATCCTATTGGCCAGTGTCTTGTTGAGAACTTTTGCATCCATGTTCATCAGGGATATTGGTCTCTAATTCTCCTTTTCGGTGGGGTCTTGGTCTGGTTTTAGAAATAAAGTGATGCTGGCCTCAAGAACGAATTTGGAAGTACTCCATCTCTTCCTGTCTTTCGAAACACATGTAGTAGAATAGGTATGGTTTCTTCTTTAAAGGTTTGATAGAATTCCCCTGGGAAGCCATCTGGCCCTGGACTTGCGTGTCTTGGGAGGTTTCTGATGACTGCTTCAAATTCCTCCCTGGTTTTCGGCCCGTTCGGGTTTTCTATTTCTTCCCCTTTCCAATTTTGGTAGTCTGTGGCCTTCCAGGAATGCGTCCGCTTCCTCTAGATTGCCTAACTTATTGGCGTATAGCTCTTCCTACTATGTTTATCATTTTATTATTTATTTTTTTAATAATAAATTTATTTATTTATTGGTGTTCCATTTACCAACATACAGAATAACACATGCCAGTGCTCATCCCGTGAAGTGTCCCTGTCAGTGCCCGTCACCCACTCACCCCACCCCCGCCTTCCTCCCCTTCCACCACCCCTTGTTCGTTTCCCAGAGTTAGGAGTCTTTACGTTCTGTCTCCCGTTCTGATATTTCCCACACATTTCTCCTCCCTTCCCTTAGAATCCCTTTCACTATTATTTATATTCCCCAAACGAATGAGAACATACACTGTTTGTCCTTCTCCGATTGACTCACTTCACTCAGCGTAATACCCTCCAGTTCCATCCACGTGGAAGCTAATGCTGGGTATCTGTCGTTTCTAATGCCTGAGTAATATTCCATTGTGTACGTGAACCTCATCTATCTTCTTTAGCCATTCATCTTTCGATGGAAACCGAGGCTCCTTCCACAGTTTGGCTATTGTGGACATTGCTGCTGGAAACATCGGGGTGCAGGTGTCCCGCCGTTTCAATGCATCTGAAACTCTGGGGTCAATCCCCAGCAGTGCAATTGCTGGGTCGTAGACCAGGTCTATCTGTAACTCTTCTAGGATCCTCCACACAGTTTTCCAGAGTGGCTGCACCAGTTCACATTCCCAGCAACAGGGTAACAGGGTTCCCTTTTCTCCGCATCCTCTCCAACATTTGTGGTCTCCTGCCTTGTTTATTTTCCACATTCTCACTGGTGTGAGGTGGTATGTCATTGAGGTTTTGATTTGTATTTCCCTGATGGCAAGTGATGCAGAGCATTTTCTCATGTGCATGTTGGCCATGCGTATGACTTCCTCTGTGAGATCTCTCTTCAGGTCTTTAGCCCATTTCATGATCGGATTGTTTGTTTCTCTGGTGTCGAGTTTAAGAAGTTCTTCGTAGATCCTGGAAACTAGCCCTTTATCTGATACGTCATTTGCAAATATCTTCTCCCACTGTGTAGGTTGTCTTTTAGTTTTGTTGATGGTATCCTTTGCTGTGCGAAAGCTTCTTGTCTTGATGAAGTCCCAATAGTTCCTTTTTGCTTTTGTTTCTTTGGCCTTCATGGATGTATCTTGGCAAGAAGTTACTGTGGCCGATTTCCAAAAAGGCGTTTGTTGCCTGTGTTCTCCTCTGGGATTTTGATGGACCCTTGTCTCCCATTTAGATCTTTCATCCATTTTGAGTTATCTCGAAATGTGTATGGTGCAAGAAGAGAGTGGTCTAGTTTCATTCATTCTTCTGCGTGTGGATGTGCAATTTTCCAGGCCACCATTTCCTGAAGAGACTGTCTTGCTTCCAGTGGATAGTCTTTCCTCCTTTATCGAATATTAGGTGACCATGAAGTTCAGGGGCCACTTCTGGGTTCTCTATTGTGTTCCACTGATCCATGTGTCTGTTTTTGTGCCAGTACCACACTGTCTCGATGACCGCAGCTTTGTAGTACCACCTGAAATCTGGCATTGTGGTGATTCCCCCAGATATGGTTTTCTTTTCTATAATTCCCCTGGCTATAGCGGTCTTTTCTGATTCCATACAGATCTTAAAATAACTTGTTCTAACTCTCTCAAGGGAGTCCATGGTATTTTGATAGGGAGCGCATTAAACGTGTAAATGGCCCTGGGTAACATGGACACTTTCAAAAGGTTAATTCTGCCAATCCATGAGCATGGAATACGTTTCCATCTCTTTGTGTCTTCCTCGATAGCTCTCAGAAGTGCTCTATAGCTTTTAGGGTATAGCTCCTTTGCCTCTTCGGTTAGGTTTATTCCTAGGTATCTTACGCTTCTGGGTGCAGTTGTCAATGGGATTGGCGCCTTAATTTCCCTTTCTTCAGTCTCATTGTCAGTGTATGGATATGCAACTGATTTCTGGCATTGACCTTGTATCCTGCCATGCTACCAAACTGCCGTATGAGTTCTAGCAATCTTGGGGTGGATGCTTCTGGGTTTTCTGCGTAGACTGTCATGTCATTCGGCGAAGAGGGAGAGTTTGACTGCTTCTTTGCCAATTTGATGGCCTTCAAGGTCTCTTCGTCGTCTGATTGCTGAGGCTAGAACTTCCAGGACTCTTGTGGAATAGCAGTGGTGAGTGTGGACCTCCCTGTCTCGTTCCTGATCTTAGGGGAAAGGCTCCCAGTGCTTCCGCATTGAGAATATTTGCTGTGGGCTTTTCGTACCAGGCTTTGAGGATGTTGTGGAATGATCCCTCTATCCCTACACTCTGAAGAGTTTTATCATGAATGGATGCTGTGTTTTCTTAAATGCTTTCTCTGCGTCTAACGAGAGGATCATGCGGTTCTTGTTTCGTCTGTTGCTGATATGATGAATCACATTGATTTTTTAATTTATATATATATATATGTGTATATATATATATATATATTTTTTTTTTTTTCGAGTTGAACCAGCATTGTGTCCCAGTGATGAATCATATTTGCTCATGGTGAACAGTTAGTTTTCTTAATGTACTGTTGGATGCTATTGGCCAGCGTCTTGTTGAGAACTTTTGCATCCATGTTCATCAGGGATATTGGTCTCTAATTCTCCTTTTCGGTGGGGTCTTGGTCTGGTTTTAGAAATAAAGTGATGCTGGCCTCAAGAACGAATTTGGAAGTACTCCATCTCTTCCTGTCTTTCGAAACAGATGTAGTAGAATAGGTATGGTTTCTTCTTTAAAGGTTTGATAGAATTCCCCTGGGAAGCCATCTGGCCCTGGACCTGCGTGTCTTGGGAGGTTTCTGATGACTGCTTCAAATTCCTCCCTGGTTTTCGGCCCGTTCGGGTTTTCTATTTCTTCCCCTTTCCAATTTTGGTAGTCTGTGGCCTTCCAGGAATGCGTCCGCTTCCTCTAGATTGCCTAACTTATTGGCGTATAGCTCTTCCTACTATGTTTATCATTTTATTATTTATTTTTTTAATAATAAATTTATTTATTTATTGGTGTTCCATTTACCAACATACAGAATAACACATGCCAGTGCTCATCCCGTGAAGTGTCCCTGTCAGTGCCCGTCACCCACTCACCCCACCCCCGCCTTCCTCCCCTTCCACCACCCCTTGTTCGTTTCCCAGAGTTAGGAGTCTTTACGTTCTGTCTCCCGTTCTGATATTTCCCACACATTTCTCCTCCCTTCCCTTAGAATCCCTTTCACTATTATTTATATTCCCCAAACGAATGAGAACATACACTGTTTGTCCTTCTCCGATTGACTCACTTCACTCAGCGTAATACCCTCCACTTCCATCCACGTGGAAGCAAATGCTGGGTATCTGTCGTTTCTAATGCCTGAGTAATATTCCATTGTGTACGTGAACCTCATCTATCTTCTTTAGCCATTCATCTTTCGATGGAAACCGAGGCTCCTTCCACAGTTTGGCTATTGTGGACATTGCTGCTGGAAACATCGGGGTGCAGGTGTCCCGCCGTTTCAATGCATCTGAAACTCTGGGGTCAATCCCCAGCAGTGCAATTGCTGGGTCGTAGACCAGGTCTATCTGTAACTCTTCTAGGATCCTCCACACAGTTTTCCAGAGTGGCTGCACCAGTTCACATTCCCAGCAACAGGGTAACAGGGTTCCCTTTTCTCCGCATCCTCTCCAACATTTGTGGTCTCCTGCCTTGTTTATTTTCCACATTCTCACTGGTGTGAGGTGGTATGTCATTGAGGTTTTGATTTGTATTTCCCTGATGGCAAGTGATGCAGAGCATTTTCTCATGTGCATGTTGGCCATGCGTATGACTTCCTCTGTGAGATCTCTCTTCAGGTCTTTAGCCCATTTCATGATCGGATTGTTTGTTTCTCTGGTGTCGAGTTTAAGAAGTTCTTCGTAGATCCTGGAAACTAGCCCTTTATCTGATACGTCATTTGCAAATATCTTCTCCCACTGTGTAGGTTGTCTTTTAGTTTTGTTGATGGTATCCTTTGCTGTGCGAAAGCTTCTTGTCTTGATGAAGTCCCAATAGTTCCTTTTTGCTTTTGTTTCTTTGGCCTTCATGGATGTATCTTGGCAAGAAGTTACTGTGGCCGATTTCCAAAAAGGCGTTTGTTGCCTGTGTTCTCCTCTGGGATTTTGATGGACCCTTGTCTCCCATTTAGATCTTTCATCCATTTTGAGTTATCTCGAAATGTGTATGGTGCAAGAAGAGAGTGGTCTAGTTTCATTCATTCTTCTGCGTGTGGATGTGCAATTTTCCAGGCCACCATTTCCTGAAGAGACTGTCTTGCTTCCAGTGGATAGTCTTTCCTCCTTTATCGAATATTAGGTGACCATGAAGTTCAGGGGCCACTTCTGGGTTCTCTATTGTGTTCCACTGATCCATGTGTCTGTTTTTGTGCCAGTACCACACTGTCTCGATGACCGCAGCTTTGTAGTACCACCTGAAATCTGGCATTGTGGTGATTCCCCCAGATATGGTTTTCTTTTCTAAAATTCCCCTGGCTATAGCGGTCTTTTCTGATTCCATACAGATCTTAAAATAACTTGTTCTAACTCTCTCAAGGGAGTCCATGGTATTTTGATAGGGAGCGCATTAAACGTGTAAATGGCCCTGGGTAACATGGACACTTTCAAAAGGTTAATTCTGCCAATCCATGAGCATGGAATACGTTTCCATCTCTTTGTGTCTTCCTCGATAGCTCTCAGAAGTGCTCTATAGCTTTTAGGGTATAGCTCCTTTGCCTCTTCGGTTAGGTTTATTCCTAGGTATCTTACGCTTCTTTTTTTTTAATTTTATTTATTTATGATACTCACATAGAGAGAGAGAGAGAGAGAGAGAGAGAGAGGCAGAGACATAGGCAGAGGGAGAAGCAGGCTCCATGCACCAGGAGCCTGACGTGGGATTCGATCCGGGGCCTCCAGGATCGCGCCCTGGGCCAAAGGCAGGCGCCAAACCGCTGCGCCACCCAGGGATCCCTGTATCTTACCCTTCTGGGTGCAGTTGTCAATGGGGTTGGCGCCTTAATTTCTCTTTCTTCAGTCTCATTGTCAGTGTATGGAAATGCCACTGATTTCTGGCATTGACCTTGTATCCTGCCATGCTACCAAACTGCCGTATGAGTTCTAGCAATCTTGGGGTGGATGCTTCTGGGTTTTCTGCATAGACTGTCATGTCATTCGGCGAAGAGGGAGAGTTTGACTGCTTCTTTGCCAATTTGATGGCCTTCAAGGTTTCTTCGTCGTCTGATTGCTGAGGCTAGAACTTCCAGGACTCTTGTGGAATAGCAGTGGTGAGTGTGGACCTCCCTGTCTTGTTCCTGATCTTAGGGGAAAGGCTCCCAGTGCTTCCGCATTGAGAATATTTGCTGTGGGCTTTTCGTACCAGGCTTTGAAGATGTTGTGGAATGATCCCTCTATCTCTACACTCTGAAGAGTTTATCATGAATGGATGCTGTGTTTTCTTAAATGCTTTCTCTGCGTCTAACGAGAGGATCATGCGGTTCTTGTTTCGTCTGTTGCTGATATGATGAATCACATTGATTTTTTATTAAAAATATATATATATATATATTTTTTTTTTTTCGTGTTGAACCAGCCTTGTGTCCCAGGGATGAATCCTATTTGCTCATGGTGAACAGTTAGTTTTCTTAATGTACTGTTGGATCCTATTGGCCAGCGTCTTGTTGAGAACTTTTGCATCCATGTTCATCAGGGATATTGGTCTCTAATTCTCCTTTTCGGTGGGGTCTTGGTCTGGTTTTAGAAACAAAGTGATGCTGGCCTCAAGAACGAATTTGGAAGTACTCCATCTCTTCCTGTCTTTCGAAACAGATGTAGTAGAATAGGTATGGTTTCTTCTTTAAAGGTTTGATAGAATTCCCCTGGGAAGCCTTCTGGCCCTGGACCTGTGTGTCTTGGGAGGTTTCTGATGACTGCTTCAAATTCCTCCCTGGTTTTCGGCCCGTTCGGGTTTTCTATTTCTTCCCCTTTCCAATTTTGGTAGTCTGTGGCCTTCCAGGAATGCGTCCGCTTCCTCTAGATTGCCTAACTTATTGGCGTATAGCTCTTCCTACTATGTTTATCATTTTATTATTTATTTTTTTAATAATAAATTTATTTATTTATTGGTGTTCCATTTACCAACATACAGAATAACACATGCCAGTGCTCATCCCGTGAAGTGTCCCTGTCAGTGCCCGCCACCCACTCACCCCAGCCCGGCCTCCTCCCCTTCCACCACCCCTTGTTCGTTTCCCAGAGTTAGGAGTCTTTACGTTCTGTCTCCCGTTTGATATTTCCCACACATTTCTCCTCCCTTCCCTTAGAATCCCTTTCACTATTATTTATATTCCCCAAACGAATGAGAACATACACTGTTTGTCCTTCTCCGATTGACTCACTTCACTCAGCGTAATACCCTCCAGTTCCATCCACGTGGAAGCAAATGCTGGGTATCTGTCGTTTCTAATGCCTGAGTAATATTCCATTGTGTACGTGAACCTCATCTATCTTCTTTAGCCATTCATCTTTCGATGGAAACCGAGGCTCCTTCCACAGTTTGGCTATTGTGGACATTGCTGCTGGAAACATCGGGGTGCAGGTGTCCCGCCATTTCAATGCATCTGAAACTCTGGGGTCAATCCCCAGCAGTGCAATTGCTGGGTCGTAGACCAGGTCTATCTGTAACTCTTCTAGGATCCTCCACACAGTTTTCCAGAGTGGCTGCACCAGTTCACATGCCCACCAACAGGGTAAGAGGGTTCCCTTTTCTCCGCATCCTCTCCAACATTTGTGGTCTCCTGCCTTGTTTATTTTCCACATTCTCACTGGTGTGAGGTGGTATGTCATTGAGGTTTTGATTTGTATTTCCCTGATGGCAAGTGATGCAGAGCATTTTCTCATGTGCATGTTGGCCATGCGTATGACTTCCTCTGTGAGATCTCTCTTCACGTCTTTTGCTCATTTCATGATCGGATTGTTTGTTTCTCTGGTGTCGAGTTTAAGAAGTTCTTCGTAGATCCTGGAAACTAGCCCTTTATCTGATACGTCATTTGCAAATATCTTCTCCCACTGTGTAGGTTGTCTTTTAGTTTTGTTGATGGTATCCTTTGCTGTGCGAAAGCTTCTTGTCTTGATGAAGTCCCAATAGTTCCTTTTTGCTTTTGTTTCTTTGGCCTTCATGGATGTATCTTGGCAAGAAGTTACTGTGGCCGATTTCCAAAAAGGCGTTTGTTGCCTGTGTTCTCCTCTGGGATTTTGATGGACTCTTGTCTCCCATTTAGATCTTTCATCCATTTTGAGTTATCTCGAAATGTGTATGGTGCAAGAAGAGAGTGGTCTAGTTTCATTCATTCTTCTGCGTGTGGATGTGCAATGTTCCAGGCCACCATTTCCTGAAGAGACTGTCTTGCTTCCAGTGGATAGTCTTTCCTCCTTTATCGAATATTAGGTGACCATGAAGTTCAGGGGCCACTTCTGGGTTCTCTATTGTGTTCCACTGATCCATGTGTCTGTTTTTGTGCCAGTACCACACTGTCTCGATGACCGCAGCTTTGTAGTACAACCTGAAATCTGGCATTGTGGTGATGCCCCCAGATATGGTTTTCTTTTCTAAAATTCCCCTGGCTATTCGCGGTCTTTTCTGATTCCATACAGATCTTAAAATAACATGTTCTAACTCTCTCAAGGGAGTCCATGGTATTTTGATAGGGAGCGCATTAAACGTGTAAATGGCCCTAGGTAACAAGGACACTTTCAAAAGGTTAATTCTGCCAATCCATGAGCATGGAATACGTTTCCATCTCTTTGTGTCTTCCTCGATAGCTTTCAGAAGTGCTCTATAGCTTTTAGGGTATAGCTCCTTTGCCTCTTCGGTTAGGTTTATTCCTAGGTATCTTACGCTTCTTTTTTTTTTTAATTTTATTTATTTATGATACTCACATAGAGAGAGAGAGAGAGAGAGAGAGAGAGGCAGAGACATAGGCAGAGGGAGGAGCAGGCTCCATGCACCAGGAGCCTGACGTGGGATTCGATCCGGGGCCTCCAGGATCGCGCCCTGGGCCAAAGGCAGGCGCCAAACCGCTGCGCCACCCAGGGATCCCTGTATCTTACCCTTCTGGGTGCAGTTGTCAATGGGGTTGGCGCCTTAATTTCTCTTTCTTCAGTCTCATTGTCAGTGTATGGAAATGCCACTGATTTCTGGCATTGATCTTGTATCCTGCCATGCTACCAAACTGCCGTATGAGTTCTAGCAATCTTGGGGTGGATGCTTCTGGGTTTTCTGCGTAGACTGTCATGTCATTCGGCGAAGAGGGAGAGTTTGACTGCTTCCTTGACAATTTGATGGCCTTCAAGGTCTCTTCGTCGTCTGATTGCTGAGGCTAGAACTTCCAGGACTCTTGTGGAATAGCAGTGGTGAGTGTGGACCTCCCTGTCTTGTTCCTGATCTTAGGGGAAAGGCTCCCAGTGCTTCCGCATTGAGAATATTTGCTGTGGGCTTTTCGTACCAGGCTTTGAAGATGTTGTGGAATGATCCCTCTATCCCTACACTCTGAAGAGTTTTATCATGAATGGATGCTGTGTTTTCTTAAATGCTTTCTCTGCGTCTAACGAGAGAATCATGCGGTTCTTGTTTCGTCTGTTGCTGATATGATGAATCACATTGATTTTTTAATTTATATATATATATGTATATATATATATATATTTTTTTTTTTTCGTGTTGAACCAGCCTTGTGTCCCAGGGATGAATCCTATTTGCTCATGGTGAACAGTTAGTTTTCTTAATGTACTGTTGGATCCTATTGGCCAGCGTCTTGTTGAGAACTTTTGCATCCATGTTCATCTGGGATATTGGTCTCTAATTCTCCTTTTCGGTGGGGTCTTGGTCTGGTTTTAGACATAAAGTGATGCTGGCCTCAAGAACGAATTTGGAAGTACTCCATCTCTTCCTGTCTTTCGAAACAGATGTAGTAGAATAGGTATGGTTTCTTCTTTAAAGGTTTGATAGAATTCCCCTGGGAAGCCATCTGGCCCTGGACTTGCGTGTCTTGGGAGGTTTCTGATGACTGCTTCAAATTCCTCCCTGGTTTTCGGCCCGTTCGGGTTTTCTATTTCTTCCCCTTTCCAATTTTGGTAGTCTGTGGCCTTCCAGGAATGCGTCCGCTTCCTCTAGATTGCTTAACTTATTGGCGTATAGCTCTTCCTACTATGTTTATCATTTTATTATTTATTTTTTTAATAATAAATTTATTTATTTATTGGTGTTCCATTTACCAACATACAGAATAACACATGCCAGTGCTCATCCCGTGAAGTGTCCCTGTCAGTGCCCGTCACCCACTCACCCCACCCCCGCCCTCCTCCCCTTCCACCACCCCTTGTTCGTTTCCCAGAGTTAGGAGTCTTTACGTTCTGTCTCCCGTTTGATATTTCCCACACATTTCTACTCCCTTCCCTTAGAATCCCTTTCACTATTATTTATATTCCCCAAACGAATGAGAACATACACTGTTTGTCCTTCTCCGATTGACTCACTTCACTCAGCGTAATACCCTCCAGTTCCATCCACGTGGAAGCAAATGCTGGGTATCTGTCGTTTCTAATGCCTGAGTAATATTCCATTGTGTACGTGAACCTCATCTATCTTCTTTAGCCATTCATTTTTCGATGGAAACCGAGGCTCCTTCCACAGTTTGGCTATTGTGGACATTGCTGCTGGAAACATCGGGGTGCAGGTGTCCCGCCATTTCAATGCATCTGAAACTCTGGGGTCAATCCCCAGCAGTGCAATTGCTGGGTCGTAGACCAGGTCTATCTGTAACTCTTCGAGGAACCTCCACACAGTTTTCCAGAGTGGCTGCACCAGTTCACATTCCCACCAAGAGGATAAGAGGGTTCCCTTTACTCCGCATCCTCTCCAACATTTGTGGTCTCCTGCCTTGTTTATTTTCCACATTCTCACTGGTGTGAGGTGGTATGTCATTGAGGTTTTGATTTGTATTTCCCTGATGGCAAGTGATGCAGAGCATTTTCTCATGTGCATGTTGGCCATGCGTATGACTTCCTCTGTGAGATCTCTCTTCACGTCTTTTGCCCATTTCATGATCGGATTGTTTGTTTCTCTGGTGTCGAGTTTAAGAAGTTCTTCGTAGATCCTGGAAACTAGCCCTTTATCTGATACGTCATTTGCAAATATCTTCTCCCACTGTGTAGGTTGTCTTTTAGTTTTGTTGATGGTATCCTTTGCTGTGCGAAAGCTTCTTGTCTTGATGAAGTCCCAATAGTTCCTTTTTGCTTTTGTTTCTTTGGCCTTCATGGATGTATCTTGGCAAGAAGTTACTGTGGCCGATTTCCAAAAAGGCGTTTGTTGCCTGTGTTCTCCTCTGGGATTTTGATGGACTCTTGTCTCCCATTTAGATCTTTCATCCATTTTGAGTTATCTCGAAATGTGTATGGTGCAAGAAGAGAGTGGTCTAGTTTCATTCATTCTTCTGCCTGTGGATGTGCAATGTTCCAGGCCACCATTTCCTGAAGAGACTGTCTTGCTTCCAGTGGATAGTCTTTCCTCCTTTATCGAATATTAGGTGACCATGAAGTTCAGGGGCCACTTCTGGGTTCTCTATTGTGTTCCACTGATCCATGTGTCTGTTTTTGTGCCAGTACCACACTGTCTCGATGTCCGCAGCTTTGTAGTACAACCTGAAATCTTGCATTGTGGTGATGCCTCCAGATATGGTTTTCTTTTCTAAAATTCGCCTGGCTATTCGCGGTCTTTTCTGATTCCATACAGATCTTAAAATAACATGTTCTAACTCTCTCAAGGGAGTCCATGGTATTTTGATAGGGAGCGCATTAAACGTGTAAATGGCCCTGGGTAACATGGACACTTTCAAAAGGTTAATTCTGCCAATCCATGAGCATGGAATACGTTTCCATCTCTTTGTGTCTTCCTCGATAGCTCTCAGAAGTGCTCTATAGCTTTTAGGGTATAGCTCCTTTGCCTCTTCGGTTAGGTTTATTCCTAGGTATCTTACGCTTCTGGGTGCAGTTGTCAATGGGATTGGCGCCTTAATTTCTCTTTCTTCAGTCTCATTGTCAGTGTATGGAAATGCCACTGATTTCTGGCATTGATCTTGTATCCTGCCATGCTACCAAACTGCCGTATGAGTTCTAGCAATCTTGGGGTGGATGCTTCTGGGTTTTCTGCGTAGACTGTCATGTCATTCGGCGAAGAGGGAGAGTTTGACTGCTTCCTTGACAATTTGATGGCCTTCAAGGTCTCTTCGTCGTCTGATTGCTGAGGCTAGAACTTCCAGGACTCTTGTGGAATAGCAGTGGTGAGTGTGGACCTCCCTGTCTTGTTCCTGATCTTAGGGGAAAGGCTCCCAGTGCTTCCGCATTGAGAATATTTGCTGTGGGCTTTTCGTACCAGGCTTTGAAGATGTTGTGGAATGATCCGTCTATCCCTACACTCTGAAGAGTTTTATCATGAATGGATGCTGTGTTTTCTTAAATGCTTTCTCTGCGTCTAACGAGAGGATCATGCGGTTCTTGTTTCCTCTGTTGCTGATATGATGAATCACATTGATTTTTTAATTTATATATATATAATTATATGTATATATATATATATATTTTTTTTTTTTCGTGTTGAACCAGCCTTGTGTCCCAGGGATGAATCCTATTTGCTCATGGTGAACAGTTAGTTTTCTTAATGTACTGTTGGATCCTATTGGCCAGCGTCTGGTTGAGAACTTTTGCATCCATGTTCATCAGGGATATTGGTCTCTAATTCTCCTTTTCGGTGGGGTCTTGGTCTGGTTTTAGAAATAAAGTGATGCTGGCCTCAAGAACGAATTTGGAAGTACTCCATCTCTTCCTGTCTTTCGAAACAGATGCAGTAGAATAGGTATGGTTTCTTCTTTAAAGGTTTGATAGAATTCCCCTGGGAAGCCATCTGGCCCTGGACTTGCGTGTCTTGGGAGGTTTCTGATGACTGCTTCAAATTCCTCCCTGGTTTTCGGCCCGTTCGGGTCTTCTATTTCTTCCCCTTTCCAATTTTGGTAGTCTGTGGCCTTCCAGGAATGCGTCCGCTTCCTCTAGATTGCTTAACTTATTGGCGTATCGCTCTTCCTACTATGTTTATCATTTTATTATTTATTTTTTTAATAATAAATTTATTTATTTATTGGTGTTCCATTTACCAACATACAGAATAACACATGCCAGTGCTCATCCCGTGAAGTGTCCCTGTCAGTGCCCGTCACCCACTCACCCCACCCCCGCCCTCCTCCCCTTCCACCACCCCTTGTTCGTTTCCCAGAGTTAGGAGTCTTTACGTTCTGTCTCCCGTTTGATATTTCCCACACATTTCTCCTCCCTTCCCTTAGAATCCCTTTCACTATTATTTATATTCCCCAAACGAATGAGAACATACACTGTTTGTCCTTCTCCGATTGACTCACTTCACTCAGCGTAATACCCTCCAGTTCCATCCACGTGGAAGCAAATGCTGGGTATCTGTCGTTTCTAATGCCTGAGTAATATTCCATTGTGTACGTGAACCTCATCTATCTTCTTTAGCCATTCATCTTTCGATGGAAACCGAGGCTCCTTCCACAATTTGGCTATTGTGGACATTGCTGCTGGAAACATCGGGGTGCAGGTGTCCCGCCATTTCAATGCATCTGAAACTCTGGGGTCAATCCCCAGCAGTGCAATTGCTGGGTCGTAGACCAGGTCTATCTGTAACTCTTCGAGGAACCTCCACACAGTTTTCCAGAGTGGCTGCACCAGTTCACATTCCCACCAACAGGGTAAGAGGGTTCCCTTTTCTCCGCATCCTCTCCAACATTTGTGGTCTCCTGCCTTGTTTATTTTCCACATTCTCACTGGTGTGAGGTGGTATGTCATTGAGGTTTTGATTTGTATTTCCCTGATGGCAAGTGATGCAGAGCATTTTCTCATGTGCATGTTGGCCATGCGTATGACTTCCTCTGTGAGATCTGTCTTCACGTCTTTTGCCCATTTCATGATCGGATTGTTTGTTTCTCTGGTGTCGAGTTTAAGAAGTTCTTCGTAGATCTTGGAAACTAGCCCTTTATCTGATACGTCATTTGCAAATATCTTCTCCCACTGTGTAGGTTGTCTTTTAGTTTTGTTGATGGTATCCTTTGCTGTGCGAAAGCTTCTTGTCTTGATGAAGTCCCAATAGTTCCTTTTTGCTTTTGTTTCTTTGGCCTTCATGGATGTATCTTGGCAAGAAGTTACTGTGGCCGATTTCCAAAAAGGCGTTTGTTGCCTGTGTTCTCCTCTGGGATTTTGATGGACTCTTGTCTCCCATTTAGATCTTTCATCCATTTTGAGTTATCTCGAAATGTGTATGGTGCAAGAAGAGAGTGGTCTAGTTTCATTCATTCTTCTGCCTGTGGATGTGCAATGTTCCAGGCCACCATTTCCTGAAGAGACTGTCTTGCTTCCAGTGGATAGTCTTTCCTCCTTTATCGAATATTAGGTGACCATGAAGTTCAGGGGCCACTTCTGGGTTCTCTATTGTGTTCCACTGATCCATGTGTCTGTTTTTGTGCCAGTACCACACTGTCTCGATGTCCGCAGCTTTGTAGTACAACCTGAAATCTTGCATTGTGGTGATGCCTCCAGATATGGTTTTCTTTTCTAAAATTCCCCTGGCTATTCGCGGTCTTTTCTGATTCCATACAGATCTTAAAATAACATGTTCTAACTCTCTCAAGGGAGTCCATGGTATTTTGATAGGGAGCGCATTAAACGTGTAAATGGCCCTGGGTAACATGGACACTTTCAAAAGGTTAATTCTGCCAATCCATGAGCATGGAATACGTTTCCATCTCTTTGTGTCTTCCTCGATAGCTCTCAGAAGTGCTCTATAGCTTTTAGGGTATAGCTCCTTTGCCTCTTCGGTTAGGTTTATTCCTAGGTATCTTACGCTTCTGGGTGCAGTTGTCAATGGGATTGGCGCCTTAATTTCTCTTTCTTCAGTCTCATTGTCAGTGTATGGAAATGCCACTGATTTCTGGCATTGATCTTGTATCCTGCCATGCTACCAAACTGCCGTATGAGTTCTAGCAATCTTGGGGTGGATGCTTCTGGGTTTTCTGCGTAGACTGTCATGTCATTCGGCGAAGAGGGAGAGTTTGACTGCTTCCTTGACAATTTGATGGCCTTCAAGGTCTCTTCGTCGTCTGATTGCTGAGGCTAGAACTTCCAGGACTCTTGTGGAATAGCAGTGGTGAGTGTGGACCTCCCTGTCTTGTTCCTGATCTTAGGGGAAAGGCTCCCAGTGCTTCCGCATTGAGAATATTTGCTGTGGGCTTTTCGTACCAGGCTTTGAAGATGTTGTGGAATGATCCCTCTATCCCTACACTCTGAAGAGTTTTATCATGAATGGATGCTGTGTTTTCTTAAATGCTTTCTCTGCGTCTAACGAGAGAATCATGCGGTTCTTGTTTCGTCTGTTGCTGATATGATGAATCACATTGATTTTTTAATTTATATATATATATGTATATATATATATATTTTTTTTTTTTTCGTGTTGAACCAGCCTTGTGTCCCAGGGATGAATCCTATTTGCTCATGGTGAACAGTTAGTTTTCTTAATGTACTGTTGGATCCTATTGGCCAGCGTCTGGTTGAGAACTTTTGCATCCATGTTCATCAGGGATATTGGTCTCTAATTCTCCTTTTCGGTGGGGTCTTGGTCTGGTTTTAGACATAAAGTGATGCTGGCCTCAAGAACGAATTTGGAAGTACTCCATCTCTTCCTGTCTTTCGAAACAGATGTAGTAGAATAGGTATGGTTTCTTCTTTAAAGGTTTGATAGAATTCCCCTGGGAAGCCATCTGGCCCTGGACTTGCGTGTCTTGGGAGGTTTCTGATGACTGCTTCAAATTCCTCCCTGGTTTTCGGCCCGTTCGGGTTTTCTATTTCTTCCCCTTTCCAATTTTGGTAGTCTGTGGCCTTCCAGGAATGCGTCCGCTTCCTCTAGATTGCTTAACTTATTGGCGTATCGCTCTTCCTACAATGTTTATCATTTTATTATTTATTTTTTTAATAATAAATTTATTTATTTATTGGTGTTCCATTTACCAACATACAGAATAACACATGCCAGTGCTCATCCCGTGAAGTGTCCCTGTCAGTGCCCGTCACCCACTCACCCCACCCCCGCCCTCCTCCCCTTCCACCACCCCTTGTTCGTTTCCCAGAGTTAGGAGTCTTTACGTTCTGTCTCCCGTTTGATATTTCCCACACATTTCTACTCCCTTCCCTTAGAATCCCTTTCACTATTATTTATATTCCCCAAACGAATGAGAACATACACTGTTTGTCCTTCTCCGATTGACTCACTTCACTCAGCGTAATACCCTCCAGTTCCATCCACGTGGAAGCAAATGCTGGGTATCTGTCGTTTCTAATGCCTGAGTAATATTCCATTGTGTACGTGAACCTCATCTATCTTCTTTAGCCATTCATTTTTCGATGGAAACCGAGGCTCCTTCCACAGTTTGGCTATTGTGGACATTGCTGCTGGAAACATCGGGGTGCAGGTGTCCCGCCATTTCAATGCATCTGAAACTCTGGGGTCAATCCCCAGCAGTGCAATTGCTGGGTCGTAGACCAGGTCTATCTGTAACTCTTCGAGGAACCTCCACACAGTTTTCCAGAGTGGCTGCACCAGTTCACATTCCCACCAAGAGGATAAGAGGTTTCCCTTTTCTCCGCATCCTCTCCAACATTTGTGGTCTCCTGCCTTGTTTATTTTCCACATTCTCACTGGTGTGAGGTGGTATGTCATTGAGGTTTTGATTTGTATTTCCCTGATGGCAAGTGATGCAGAGCATTTTCTCATGTGCATGTTGGCCATGCGTATGACTTCCTCTGTGAGATCTCTCTTCACGTCTTTTGCCCATTTCATGATCGGATTGTTTGTTTCTCTGGTGTCGAGTTTAAGAAGTTCTTCGTAGATCCTGGAAACTAGCCCTTTATCTGATACGTCATTTGCAAATATCTTCTCCCACTGTGTAGGTTGTCTTTTAGTTTTGTTGATGGTATCCTTTGCTGTGCGAAAGCTTCTTGTCTTGATGAAGTCCCAATAGTTCCTTTTTGCTTTTGTTTCTTTGGCCTTCATGGATGTATCTTGGCAAGAAGTTACTGTGGCCGATTTCCAAAAAGGCGTTTGTTGCCTGTGTTCTCCTCTGGGATTTTGATGGACTCTTGTCTCCCATTTAGATCTTTCATCCATTTTGAGTTATCTCGAAATGTGTATGGTGCAAGAAGAGAGTGGTCTAGTTTCATTCATTCTTCTGCCTGTGGATGTGCAATGTTCCAGGCCACCATTTCCTGAAGAGACTGTCTTGCTTCCAGTGGATAGTCTTTCCTCCTTTATCGAATATTAGGTGACCATGAAGTTCAGGGGCCACTTCTGGGTTCTCTATTGTGTTCCACTGATCCATGTGTCTGTTTTTGTGCCAGTACCACACTGTCTCGATGTCCGCAGCTTTGTAGTACAACCTGAAATCTTGCATTGTGGTGATGCCTCCAGATATGGTTTTCTTTTCTAAAATTCGCCTGGCTATTCGCGGTCTTTTCTGATTCCATACAGATCTTAAAATAACATGTTCTAACTCTCTCAAGGGAGTCCATGGTATTTTGATAGGGAGCGCATTAAACGTGTAAATGGCCCTGGGTAACATGGACACTTTCAAAAGGTTAATTCTGCCAATCCATGAGCATCGAATACGTTTCCATCTCTTTGTGTCTTCCTCGATAGCTCTCAGAAGTGCTCTATAGCTTTTAGGGTATAGCTCCTTTGCCTCTTCGGTTAGGTTTATTCCTAGGTATCTTACGCTTCTGGGTGCAGTTGTCAATGGGATTGGCGCCTTAATTTCTCTTTCTTCAGTCTCATTGTCAGTGTATGGAAATGCCACTGATTTCTGGCATTGATCTTGTATCCTGCCATGCTACCAAACTGCCGTATGAGTTCTAGCAATCTTGGGGTGGATGCTTCTGGGTTTTCTGCGTAGACTGTCATGTCATTCGGCGAAGAGGGAGAGTTTGACTGCTTCCTTGACAATTTGATGGCCTTCAAGGCCTCTTCGTCGTCTGATTGCTGAGGCTAGAATTTCCAGGACTCTTGTGGAATAGCAGTGGTGAGTGTGGACCTCCCTGTCTTGTTCCTGATCTTAGGGGAAAGGCTCCCAGTGCTTCCGCATTGAGAATATTTGCTGTGGGCTTTTCGTACCAGGCTTTGAAGATGTTGTGGAATGATCCGTCTATCCCTACACTCTGAAGAGTTTTATCATGAATGGATGCTGTGTTTTCTTAAATGCTTTCTCTGCGTCTAACGAGAGGATCATGCGGTTCTTGTTTCCTCTGTTGCTGATATGATGAATCACATTGATTTTTTATTTTATATATATATAATTATATTCATATATATATATATATATATTTTTTTTCGTGTTGAACCAGCCTTGTGTCCGAGGGATGAATCCTATTTGCTCATGGTGAACAGTTAGTTTTCTTAATGTACTGTTGGATCCTATTGGCCAGCGTCTGGTTGAGAACTTTTGCATCCATGTTCATCAGGGATATTGGTCTCTAATTCTCCTTTTCGGTGGGGTCTTGGTCTGGTTTTAGAAATAAAGTGATGCTGGCCTCAAGAACGAATTTGGAAGTACTCCATCTCTTCTTGTATTTCGAAACAGATGTAGTAGAATAGGTATGGTTTCTTCTTTAAAGGTTTGATAGAATTCCCCTGGGAAGCCATCTGGCCCTGGACTTGCGTGTCTTGGGAGGTTTCTGATGACTGCTTCAAATTCCTTCCTGGTTTTCGGCCCGTTCGAGTTTTCTATTTCTTCCCCTTTCCAATTTTGCTAGTCTGTGGCCTTCCAGGAATGCGTCCGCTTCCTCTAGATTGCCTAACTTATTGGCGAATCGCTCTTCCTACTATGTTTATCATTTTATTATTTATTTTTTTAATAATAAATTTATTTATTTATTGGTGTTCCATTTACCAACATACAGAATAACACATGCCAGTGCTCATCCCGTGAAGTGTCCCTGTCAGTGCCCGTCACCCACTCACCCCACCCCCGCCCTCCTCCCCTTCCACCACCCCTTGTTCGTTTCCCAGAGTTAGGAGTCTTTACGTTCTGTCTCCCGTTTGATATTTCCCACACATTTCTACTCCCTTCCCTTAGAATCCCTTTCACTATTATTTATATTCCCCAAACGAATGAGAACATACACTGTTTGTCCTTTTCCGATTGACTCACTTCACTCAGCGTAATACCCTCCAGTTCCATCCACGTGGAAGCAAATGCTGGGTATCTGTCGTTTCTAATGCCTGAGTAATATTCCATTGTGTACGTGAACCTCATCTATCTTCTTTAGCCATTCATCTTTCGATGGAAACCGAGGCTCCTTCCACAGTTTGGCTATTGTGGACATTGCTGCTGGAAACATCGGGGTGCAGGTGTCCCGCCATTTCAATGCATCTGAAACTCTGGGGTCAATCCCCAGCAGTGCAATTGCTGGGTCGTAGACCAGGTCTATCTGTAACTCTTCGAGGAACCTCCACACAGTTTTCCAGAGTGGCTGCACCAGTTCACATTCCCACCAACAGGGTAAGAGGGTTCCCTTTTCTCCGCATCCTCTCCAACATTTGTGGTCTCCTGCCTTGTTTATTTTCCACATTCTCACTGGTGTGAGGTGGTATGTCATTGAGGTTTTGATTTGTATTTCCCTGATGGCAAGTGATGCAGAGCATTTTCTCATGTGCATGTTGGCCATGCGTATGACTTCCTCTGTGAGATCTCTCTTCACGTCTTTTGCCCATTTCATGATCGGATTATTTGTTTCTCTGGTGTCGAGTTTAAGAAGTTCTTCGTAGATCCTGGAAACTAGCCCTTTATCTGATACGTCATTTGCAAATATCTTCTCCCACTGTGTAGGTTGTCTTTTAGTTTTGTTGATGGTATCCTTTGCTGTGCGAAAGCTTCTTGTCTTGATGAAGTCCCAATAGTTCCTTTTTGCTTTTGTTTCTTTGGCCTTCATGGATGTATCTTGGCAAGAAGTTACTGTGGCCGATTTCCAAAAAGGCGTTTGTTGCCTGTGTTCTCCTCTGGGATTTTGATGGACTCTTGTCTCCCATTTAGATCTTTCATCCATTTTGAGTTATCTCGAAATGTGTATGGTGCAAGAAGAGAGTGGTCTAGTTTCATTCATTCTTCTGCCTGTGGATGTGCAATGTTCCAGGCCACCATTTCCTGAAGAGACTGTCTTGCTTCCAGTGGATAGTCTTTCCTCCTTTATCGAATATTAGGTGACCATGAAGTTCAGGGGCCACTTCTGGGTTCTCTATTGTGTTCCACTGATCCATGTGTCTGTTTTTGTGCCAGTACCACACTGTCTCGATGTCCGCAGCTTTGTAGTACAACCTGAAATCTTGCATTGTGGTGATGCCTCCAGATATGGTTTTCTTTTCTAAAATTCCCCTGGCTATTCGCGGTCTTTTCTGATTCCATACAGATCTTAAAATAACATGTTCTAACTCTCTCAAGGGAGTCCATGGTATTTTGATAGGGAGCGCATTAAACGTGTAAATGGCCCTGGGTAACATGGACACTTTCAAAAGGTTAATTCTGCCAATCCATGAGCATGGAATACGTTTCCATCTCTTTGTGTCTTCCTCGATAGCTCTCAGAAGTGCTCTATAGCTTTTAGGGTATAGCTCCTTTGCCTCTTCGGTTAGGTTTATTCCTAGGTATCTTACGCTTCTGGGTGCAGTTGTCAATGGGATTGGCGCCTTAATTTCTCTTTCTTCAGTCTCATTGTCAGTGTATGGAAATGCCACTGATTTCTGGCATTGATCTTGTATCCTGCCATGCTACCAAACTGCCGTATGAGTTCTAGCAATCTTGGGGTGGATGCTTCTGGGTTTTCTGCGTAGACTGTCATGTCATTCGGCGAAGAGGGAGAGTTTGACTGCTTCCTTGACAATTTGATGGCCTTCAAGGTCTCTTCGTCGTCTGATTGCTGAGGCTAGAACTTCCAGGACTCTTGTGGAATAGCAGTGGTGAGTGTGGACCTCCCTGTCTTGTTCCTGATCTTAGGGGAAAGGCTCCCAGTGCTTCCGCATTGAGAATATTTGCTGTGGGCTTTTCGTACCAGGCTTTGAAGATGTTGTGGAATGATCCCTCTATCCCTACACTCTGAAGAGTTTTATCATGAATGGATGCTGTGTTTTCTTAAATGCTTTCTCTGCGTCTAACGAGAGGATCATGCGGTTCTTGTTTCCTCTGTTGCTGATATGATGAATCACATTGATTTTTTAATTTATATATATATAATTATATGTATATATATATATATATTTTTTTTTTTTCGTGTTGAACCAGCCTTGTGTCCCAGGGATGAATCCTATTTGCTCATGGTGAACAGTTAGTTTTCTTAATGTACTGTTGGATCCTATTGGCCAGCGTCTGGTTGAGAACTTTTGCATCCATGTTCATCAGGGATATTGGTCTCTAATTCTCCTTTTCGGTGGGGTCTTGGTCTGGTTTTAGAAATAAAGTGATGCTGGCCTCAAGAACGAATTTGGAAGTACTCCATCTCTTCCTGTCTTTCGAAACAGATGCAGTAGAATAGGTATGGTTTCTTCTTTAAAGGTTTGATAGAATTCCCCTGGGAAGCCATCTGGCCCTGGACTTGCGTGTCTTGGGAGGTTTCTGATGACTGCTTCAAATTCCTCCCTGGTTTTCGGCCCGTTCGGGTTTTCTATTTCTTCCCCTTTCCAATTTTGGTAGTCTGTGGCCTTCCAGGAATGCGTCCGCTTCCTCTAGATTGCTTAACTTATTGGCGTATCGCTCTTCCTACTATGTTTATCATTTTATTATTTATTTTTTTAATAATAAATTTATTTATTTATTGGTGTTCCATTTACCAACATACAGAATAACACATGCCAGTGCTCATCCCGTGAAGTGTCCCTGTCAGTGCCCGTCACCCACTCACCCCACCCCCGCCCTCCTCCCCTTCCACCACCCCTTGTTCGTTTCCCAGAGTTAGGAGTCTTTACGTTCTGTCTCCCGTTTGATATTTCCCACACATTTCTCCTCCCTTCCCTTAGAATCCCTTTCACTATTATTTATATTCCCCAAACGAATGAGAACATACACTGTTTGTCCTTCTCCGATTGACTCACTTCACTCAGCGTAATACCCTCCAGTTCCATCCACGTGGAAGCAAATGCTGGGTATCTGTCGTTTCTAATGCCTGAGTAATATTCCATTGTGTACGTGAACCTCATCTATCTTCTTTAGCCATTCATCTTTCGATGGAAACCGAGGCTCCTTCCACAATTTGGCTATTGTGGACATTGCTGCTGGAAACATCGGGGTGCAGGTGTCCCGCCATTTCAATGCATCTGAAACTCTGGGGTCAATCCCCAGCAGTGCAATTGCTGGGTCGTAGACCAGGTCTATCTGTAACTCTTCGAGGAACCTCCACACAGTTTTCCAGAGTGGCTGCACCAGTTCACATTCCCACCAACAGGGTAAGAGGGTTCCCTTTTCTCCGCATCCTCTCCAACATTTGTGGTCTCCTGCCTTGTTTATTTTCCACATTCTCACTGGTGTGAGGTGGTATGTCATTGAGGTTTTGATTTGTATTTCCCTGATGGCAAGTGATGCAGAGCATTTTCTCATGTGCATGTTGGCCATGCGTATGACTTCCTCTGTGAGATCTGTCTTCACGTCTTTTGCCCATTTCATGATCGGATTGTTTGTTTCTCTGGTGTCGAGTTTAAGAAGTTCTTCGTAGATCTTGGAAACTAGCCCTTTATCTGATACGTCATTTGCAAATATCTTCTCCCACTGTGTAGGTTGTCTTTTAGTTTTGTTGATGGTATCCTTTGCTGTGCGAAAGCTTCTTGTCTTGATGAAGTCCCAATAGTTCCTTTTTGCTTTTGTTTCTTTGGCCTTCATGGATGTATCTTGGCAAGAAGTTACTGTGGCCGATTTCCAAAAAGGCGTTTGTTGCCTGTGTTCTCCTCTGGGATTTTGATGGACTCTTGTCTCCCATTTAGATCTTTCATCCATTTTGAGTTATCTCGAAATGTGTATGGTGCAAGAAGAGAGTGGTCTAGTTTCATTCATTCTTCTGCCTGTGGATGTGCAATGTTCCAGGCCACCATTTCCTGAAGAGACTGTCTTGCTTCCAGTGGATAGTCTTTCCTCCTTTATCGAATATTAGGTGACCATGAAGTTCAGGGGCCACTTCTGGGTTCTCTATTGTGTTCCACTGATCCATGTGTCTGTTTTTGTGCCAGTACCACACTGTCTCGATGTCCGCAGCTTTGTAGTACAACCTGAAATCTTGCATTGTGGTGATGCCTCCAGATATGGTTTTCTTTTCTAAAATTCGCCTGGCTATTCGCGGTCTTTTCTGATTCCATACAGATCTTAAAATAACATGTTCTAACTCTCTCAAGGGAGTCCATGGTATTTTGATAGGGAGCGCATTAAACGTGTAAATGGCCCTGGGTAACATGGACACTTTCAAAAGGTTAATTCTGCCAATCCATGAGCATGGAATACGTTTCCATCTCTTTGTGTCTTCCTCGATAGCTCTCAGAAGTGCTCTATAGCTTTTAGGGTATAGCTCCTTTGCCTCTTCGGTTAGGTTTATTCCTAGGTATCTTACGCTTCTGGGTGCAGTTGTCAATGGGATTGGCGCCTTAATTTCTCTTTCTTCAGTCTCATTGTCAGTGTATGGAAATGCCACTGATTTCTGGCATTGATCTTGTATCCTGCCATGCTACCAAACTGCCGTATGAGTTCTAGCAATCTTGGGGTGGATGCTTCTGGGTTTTCTGCGTAGACTGTCATGTCATTCGGCGAAGAGGGAGAGTTTGACTGCTTCCTTGACAATTTGATGGCCTTCAAGGTCTCTTCGTCGTCTGATTGCTGAGGCTAGAACTTCCAGGACTCTTGTGGAATAGCAGTGGTGAGTGTGGACCTCCCTGTCTTGTTCCTGATCTTAGGGGAAAGGCTCCCAGTGCTTCCGCATTGAGAATATTTGCTGTGGGCTTTTCGTACCAGGCTTTGAAGATGTTGTGCAATGATCCCTCTATCCCTACACTCTGAAGAGTTTTATCATGAATGGATGCTGTGTTTTCTTAAATGCTTTCTCTGCGTCTAACGAGAGAATCATGCGGTTCTTGTTTCGTCTGTTGCTGATATGATGAATCACATTGATTTTTTAATTTATATATATATGTATATGTATATATATATATATATATATTTTTTTTTTTCGTGTTGAACCAGCCTTGTGTCCCAGGGATGAATCCTATTTGCTCATGGTGAACAGTTAGTTTTCTTAATGTACTGTTGGATCCTATTGGCCAGCGTCTTGTTGAGAACTTTTGCATCCATGTTCATCAGGGATATTGGTCTCTAATTCTCCTTTTCGGTGGGGTCTTGGTCTGGTTTTAGACATAAAGTGATGCTGGCCTCAAGAACGAATTTGGAAGTACTCCATCTCTTCCTGTCTTTCGAAACAGATGCAGTAGAATAGGTATGGTTTCTTCTTTAAAGGTTTGATAGAATTCCCCTGGGAAGCCATCTGGCCCTGGACTCGCGTGTCTTGGGAGGTTTCTGATGACTGCTTCAAATTCCTCCCTGGTTTTCGGCCCGTTCGGGTTTTCTATTTCTTCCCCTTTCCAATTTTGGTAGTCTGTGGCCTTCCAGGAATGCGTCCGCTTCCTCTAGATTGCTTAACTTATTGGCGTATCGCTCTTCCTACTATGTTTATCATTTTATTATTTATTTTTTTAATAATAAATTTATTTATTTATTGGTGTTCCATTTACCAACATACAGAATAACACATGCCAGTGCTCATCCCGTGAAGTGTCCCTGTCAGTGCCCGTCACCCACTCACCCCACCCCCGCCCTCCTCCCCTTCCACCACCCCTTGTTCGTTTCCCAGAGTTAGGAGTCTTTACGTTCTGTCTCCCGTTTGATATTTCCCACACATTTCTCCTCCCTTCCCTTAGAATCCCTTTCACTATTATTTATATTCCCCAAACGAATGAGAACATACACTGTTTGTCCTTCTCCGATTGACTCACTTCACTCAGCGTAATACCCTCCAGTTCCATCCACGTGGAAGCAAATGCTGGGTATCTGTCGTTTCTAATGCCTGAGTAATATTCCATTGTGTACGTGAACCTCATCTATCTTCTTTAGCCATTCATCTTTCGATGGAAACCGAGGCTCCTTCCACAGTTTGGCTATTGTGGACATTGCTGCTGGAAACATCGGGGTGCAGGTGTCCCGCCATTTCAATGCATCTGAAACTCTGGGGTCAATCCCCAGCAGTGCAATTGCTGGGTCGTAGACCAGGTCTATCTGTAACTCTTCGAGGAACCTCCACACAGTTTTCCAGAGTGGCTGCACCAGTTCACATTCCCACCAAGAGGGTAAGAGGGTTCCCTTTACTCCGCATCCTCTCCAACATTTGTGGTCTCCTGCCTTGTTTATTTTCCACATTCTCACTGGTGTGAGGTGGTATGTCATTGAGGTTTTGATTTGTATTTCCCTGATGGCAAGTGATGCAGAGCATTTTCTCATGTGCATGTTGGCCATGCGTATGACTTCCTCTGTGAGATCTCTCTTCACGTCTTTTGCCCATTTCATGATCGGATTGTTTGTTTCTCTGGTGTCGAGTTTAAGAAGTTCTTCGTAGATCCTGGAAACTAGCCCTTTATCTGATACGTCATTTGCAAATATCTTCTCCCACTGTGTAGGTTGTCTTTTAGTTTTGTTGATGGTATCCTTTGCTGTGCGAAAGCTTCTTGTCTTGATGAAGTCCCAATAGTTCCTTTTTGCTTTTGTTTCTTTGGCCTTCATGGATGTATCTTGGCAAGAAGTTACTGTGGCCGATTTCCAAAAAGGCGTTTGTTGCCTGTGTTCTCCTCTGGGATTTTGATGGACTCTTGTCTCCCATTTAGATCTTTCATCCATTTTGAGTTATCTCGAAATGTGTATGGTGCAAGAAGAGAGTGGTCTAGTTTCATTCATTCTTCTGCCTGTGGATGTGCAATGTTCCAGGCCACCATTTCCTGAAGAGACTGTCTTGCTTCCAGTGGATAGTCTTTCCTCCTTTATCGAATATTAGGTGACCATGAAGTTCAGGGGCCACTTCTGGGTTCTCTATTGTGTTCCACTGATCCATGTGTCTGTTTTTGTGCCAGTACCACACTGTCTCGATGTCCGCAGCTTTGTAGTACAACCTGAAATCTTGCATTGTGGTGATGCCTCCAGATATGGTTTTCTTTTCTAAAATTCCCCTGGCTATTCGCGGTCTTTTCTGATTCCATACAGATCTTAAAATAACATGTTCTAACTCTCTCAAGGGAGTCCATGGTATTTTGATAGGGAGCGCATTAAACGTGTAAATGGCCCTGGGTAACATGGACACTTTCAAAAGGTTAATTCTGCCAATCCATGAGCATGGAATACGTTTCCATCTCTTTGTGTCTTCCTCGATAGCTCTCAGAAGTGCTCTATAGCTTTTAGGGTATAGCTCCTTTGCCTCTTCGGTTAGGTTTATTCCTAGGTATCTTACGCTTCTGGGTGCAGTTGTCAATGGGATTGGCGCCTTAATTTCTCTTTCTTCAGTCTCATTGTCAGTGTATGGAAATGCCACTGATTTCTGGCATTGATCTTGTATCCTGCCATGCTACCAAACTGCCGTATGAGTTCTAGCAATCTTGGGGTGGATGCTTCTGGGTTTTCTGCGTAGACTGTCATGTCATTCGGCGAAGAGGGAGAGTTTGACTGCTTCCTTGACAATTTGATGGCCTTCAAGGTCTCTTCGTCGTCTGATTGCTGAGGCTAGAACTTCCAGGACTCTTGTGGAATAGCAGTGGTGAGTGTGGACCTCCCTGTCTTGTTCCTGATCTTAGGGGAAAGGCTCCCAGTGCTTCCGCATTGAGAATATTTGCTGTGGGCTTTTCGTACCAGGCTTTGAAGATGTTGTGGAATGATCCGTCTATCCCTACACTCTGAAGAGTTTTATCATGAATGGATGCTGTGTTTTCTTAAATGCTTTCTCTGCATCTAACGAGAGGATCATGCGGTTCTTGTTTCGTCTGTTGCTGATATGATGAATCACATTGATTTTTTAATTTATATATATATAATTATATGTATATATATATATATATATATTTTTTTTTTCGTGTTGAACCAGCCTTGTGTCCCAGGGATGAATCCTATTTGCTCATGGTGAACAGTTAGTTTTCTTAATGTACTGTTGGATCCTATTGGCCAGCGTCTTGTTGAGAACTTTTGCATCCATGTTCATCAGGGATATTGGTCTCTAATTCTCCTTTTCGGTGGGGTCTTGGTCTGGTTTTAGACATAAAGTGATGCTGGCCTCAAGAACGAATTTGGAAGTACTCCATCTCTTCCTGTCTTTCGAAACAGATGCAGTAGAATAGGTATGGTTTCTTCTTTAAAGGTTTGATAGAATTCCCCTGGGAAGCCATCTGGCCCTGGACTTGCGTGTCTTGGGAGGTGTCTGATGACTGCTTCAAATTCCTCCCTGGTTTTCGGCCCGTTCGGGTTTTCTATTTCTTCCCCTTTCCAATTTTGGTAGTCTGTGGCCTTCCAGGAATGCGTCCGCTTCCTCTAGATTGCTTAACTTATTGGCGTATCGCTCTTCCTACTATGTTTATCATTTTATTATTTATTTTTTTAATAATAAATTTATTTATTTATTGGTGTTCCATTTACCAACATACAGAATAACACATGCCAGTGCTCATCCCGTGAAGTGTCCCTGTCAGTGCCCGTCACCCACTCACCCCACCCCCGCCCTCCTCCCCTTCCACCACCCCTTGTTCGTTTCCCAGAGTTAGGAGTCTTTACGTTCTGTCTCCCGTTTGATATTTCCCACACATTTCTCCTCCCTTCCCTTAGAATCCCTTTCACTATTATTTATATTCCCCAAACGAATGAGAACATACACTGTTTGTCCTTCTCCGATTGACTCACTTCACTCAGCGTAATACCCTCCAGTTCCATCCACGTGGAAGCAAATGCTGGGTATCTGTCGTTTCTAATGCCTGAGTAATATTCCATTGTGTACGTGAACCTCATCTATCTTCTTTAGCCATTCATCTTTCGATGGAAACCGAGGCTCCTTCCACAATTTGGCTATTGTGGACATTGCTGCTGGAAACATCGGGGTGCAGGTGTCCCGCCATTTCAATGCATCTGAAACTCTGGGGTCAATCCCCAGCAGTGCAATTGCTGGGTCGTAGACCAGGTCTATCTGTAACTCTTCGAGGAACCTCCACACAGTTTTCCAGAGTGGCTGCACCAGTTCACATTCCCACCAACAGGGTAAGAGGGTTCCCTTTTCTCCGCATCCTCTCCAACATTTGTGGTCTCCTGCCTTGTTTATTTTCCACATTCTCACTGGTGTGAGGTGGTATGTCATTGAGGTTTTGATTTGTATTTCCCTGATGGCAAGTGATGCAGAGCATTTTCTCATGTGCATGTTGGCCATGCGTATGACTTCATCTGTGAGATCTGTCTTCACGTCTTTTGCCCATTTCATGATCGGATTGTTTGTTTCTCTGGTGTCGAGTTTAAGAAGTTCTTCGTAGATCTTGGAAACTAGCCCTTTATCTGATACGTCATTTGCAAATATCTTCTCCCACTGTGTAGGTTGTCTTTTAGTTTTGTTGATGGTATCCTTTGCTGTGCGAAAGCTTCTTGTCTTGATGAAGTCCCAATAGTTCCTTTTTGCTTTTGTTTCTTTGGCCTTCATGGATGTATCTTGGCAAGAAGTTACTGTGGCCGATTTCCAAAAAGGCGTTTGTTGCCTGTGTTCTCCTCTGGGATTTTGATGGACTCTTGTCTCCCATTTAGATCTTTCATCCATTTTGAGTTATCTCGAAATGTGTATGGTGCAAGAAGAGAGTGGTCTAGTTTCATTCATTCTTCTGCCTGTGGATGTGCAATGTTCCAGGCCACCATTTCCTGAAGAGACTGTCTTGCTTCCAGTGGATAGTCTTTCCTCCTTTATCGAATATTAGGTGACCATGAAGTTCAGGGGCCACTTCTGGGTTCTCTATTGTGTTCCACTGATCCATGTGTCTGTTTTTGTGCCAGTACCACACTGTCTCGATGTCCGCAGCTTTGTAGTACAACCTGAAATCTTGCATTGTGGTGATGCCTCCAGATATGGTTTTCTTTTCTAAAATTCGCCTGGCTATTCGCGGTCTTTTCTGATTCCATACAGATCTTAAAATAACATGTTCTAACTCTCTCAAGGGAGTCCATGGTATTTTGATAGGGAGCGCATTAAACGTGTAAATGGCCCTGGGTAACATGGACACTTTCAAAAGGTTAATTCTGCCAATCCATGAGCATGGAATACGTTTCCATCTCTTTGTGTCTTCCTCGATAGCTCTCAGAAGTGCTCTATAGCTTTTAGGGTATAGCTCCTTTGCCTCTTCGGTTAGGTTTATTCCTAGGTATCTTACGCTTCTGGGTGCAGTTGTCAATGGGATTGGCGCCTTAATTTCTCTTTCTTCAGTCTCATTGTCAGTGTATGGAAATGCCACTGATTTCTGGCATTGATCTTGTATCCTGCCATGCTACCAAACTGCCGTATGAGTTCTAGCAATCTTGGGGTGGATGCTTCTGGGTTTTCTGCGTAGACTGTCATGTCATTCGGCGAAGAGGGAGAGTTTGACTGCTTCCTTGACAATTTGATGGCCTTCAAGGTCTCTTCGTCGTCTGATTGCTGAGGCTAGAACTTCCAGGACTCTTGTGGAATAGCAGTGGTGAGTGTGGACCTCCCTGTCTTGTTCCTGATCTTAGGGGAAAGGCTCCCAGTGCTTCCGCATTGAGAATATTTGCTGTGGGCTTTTCGTACCAGGCTTTGAAGATGTTGTGCAATGATCCCTCTATCCCTACACTCTGAAGAGTTTTATCATGAATGGATGCTGTGTTTTCTTAAATGCTTTCTCTGCGTCTAACGAGAGAATCATGCGCTTCTTGTTTCGTCTGTTGCTGATATGATGAATCACATTGATTTTTTAATTTATATATATATATATATGTATATATATATATATTTTTTTTTTTTTTCGTGTTGAACCAGCCTTGTGTCCCAGGGATGAATCCTATTTGCTCATGGTGAACAGTTAGTTTTCTTAATGTACTGTTGGATCCTATTGGCCAGCGTCTTGTTGAGAACTTTTGCATCCATGTTCATCAGGGATATTGGTCTCTAATTCTCCTTTTCGGTGGGGTCTTGGTCTGGTTTTAGACATAAAGTGATGCTGGCCTCAAGAACGAATTTGGAAGTACTCCATCTCTTCCTGTCTTTCGAAACAGATGCAGTAGAATAGGTATGGTTTCTTCTTTAAAGGTTTGATAGAATTCCCCTGGGAAGCCATCTGGCCCTGGACTCGCGTGTCTTGGGAGGTTTCTGATGACTGCTTCAAATTCCTCCCTGGTTTTCGGCCCGTTCGGGTTTTCTATTTCTTCCCCTTTCCAATTTTGGTAGTCTGTGGCCTTCCAGGAATGCGTCCGCTTCCTCTAGATTGCTTAACTTATTGGCGTATCGCTCTTCCTACTATGTTTATCATTTTATTATTTATTTTTTTAATAATAAATTTATTTATTTATTGGTGTTCCATTTACCAACATACAGAATACCACATGCCAGTGCTCATCCCGTGAAGTGTCCCTGTCAGTGCCCGTCACCCACTCACCCCACCCCCGCCCTCCTCCCCTTCCACCACCCCTTGTTCGTTTCCCAGAGTTAGGAGTCTTTACGTTCTGTCTCCCGTTTGATGTTTCCCACACATTTCTCCTCCCTTCCCTTAGAATCCCTTTCACTATTATTTATATTCCCCAAACGAATGAGAACATACACTGTTTGTCCTTCTCCGATTGACTCACTTCACTCAGCGTAATACCCTCCAGTTCCATCCACGTGGAAGCAAATGCTGGGTATCTGTCGTTTCTAATGCCTGAGTAATATTCCATTGTGTACGTGAACCTCATCTATCTTCTTTAGCCATTCATCTTTCGATGGAAACCGAGGCTCCTTCCACAGTTTGGCTATTGTGGACATTGCTGCTGGAAACTTCGGGGTGCAGGTGTCCCGCCATTTCAATGCATCTGAAACTCTGTGGTCAATCCCCAGCAGTGCAATTGCTGGGTCGTAGACCAGGTCTATCTGTAACTCTTCGAGGAACCTCCACACAGTTTTCCAGAGTGGCTGCACCAGTTCACATTCCCACCAACAGGGTAAGAGGGTTCCCTTTTCTCCGCATCCTCTCCAACATTTGTGGTCTCCTGCCTTGTTTATTTTCCACATTCTCACTGGTGTGAGGTGGTATGTCATTGAGGTTTTGATTTGTATTTCCCTGATGGCAAGTGATGCAGAGCATTTTCTCATGTGCATGTTGGCCATGCGTATGACTTCATCTGTGAGATCTGTCTTCACGTCTTTTGCCCATTTCATGATCGGATTGTTTGTTTCTCTGGTGTCGAGTTTAAGAAGTTCTTCGTAGATCTTGGAAACTAGCCCTTTATCTGATACGTCATTTGCAAATATCTTCTCCCACTGTGTAGGTTGTCTTTTAGTTTTGTTGATGGTATCCTTTGCTGTGCGAAAGCTTCTTGTCTTGATGAAGTCCCAATAGTTCCTTTTTGCTTTTGTTTCTTTGGCCTTCATGGATGTATCTTGGCAAGAAGTTACTGTGGCCGATTTCCAAAAAGGCGTTTGTTGCCTGTGTTCTCCTCTGGGATTTTGATGGACTCTTGTCTCCCATTTAGATCTTTCATCCATTTTGAGTTATCTCGAAATGTGTATGGTGCAAGAAGAGAGTGGTCTAGTTTCATTCATTCTTCTGCCTGTGGATGTGCAATGTTCCAGGCCACCATTTCCTGAAGAGACTGTCTTGCTTCCAGTGGATAGTCTTTCCTCCTTTATCGAATATTAGGTGACCATGAAGTTCAGGGGCCACTTCTGGGTTCTCTATTGTGTTCCACTGATCCATGTGTCTGTTTTTGTGCCAGTACCACACTGTCTCGATGTCCGCAGCTTTGTAGTACAACCTGAAATCTTGCATTGTGGTGATGCCTCCAGATATGGTTTTCTTTTCTAAAATTCGCCTGGCTATTCGCGGTCTTTTCTGATTCCATACAGATCTTAAAATAACATGTTCTAACTCTCTCAAGGGAGTCCATGGTATTTTGATAGGGAGCGCATTAAACGTGTAAATGGCCCTGGGTAACATGGACACTTTCAAAAGGTTAATTCTGCCAATCCATGAGCATGGAATACGTTTCCATCTCTTTGTGTCTTCCTCGATAGCTCTCAGAAGTGCTCTATAGCTTTTAGGGTATAGCTCCTTTGCCTCTTCGGTTAGGTTTATTCCTAGGTATCTTACGCTTCTGGGTGCAGTTGTCAATGGGATTGGCGCCTTAATTTCTCTTTCTTCAGTCTCATTGTCAGTGTATGGAAATGCCACTGATTTCTGGCATTGATCTTGTATCCTGCCATGCTACCAAACTGCCGTATGAGTTCTAGCAATCTTGGGGTGGATGCTTCTGGGTTTTCTGCGTAGACTGTCATGTCATTCGGCGAAGAGGGAGAGTTTGACTGCTTCCTTGACAATTTGATGGCCTTCAAGGTCTCTTCGTCGTCTGATTGCTGAGGCTAGAACTTCCAGGACTCTTGTGGAATAGCAGTGGTGAGTGTGGACCTCCCTGTCTTGTTCCTGATCTTAGGGGAAAGGCTCCCAGTGCTTCCGCATTGAGAATATTTGCTGTGGGCTTTTCGTACCAGGCTTTGAAGATGTTGTGCAATGATCCCTCTATCCCTACACTCTGAAGAGTTTTATCATGAATGGATGCTGTGTTTTCTTAAATGCTTTCTCTGCGTCTAACGAGAGAATCATGCGCTTCTTGTTTCGTCTGTTGCTGATATGATGAATCACATTGATTTTTTAATTTATATATATATATATATGTATATATATATATATATTTTTTTTTTTCGTGTTGAACCAGCCTTGTGTCCCAGGGATGAATCCTATTTGCTCATGGTGAACAGTTAGTTTTCTTAATGTACTGTTGGATCCTATTGGCCAGCGTCTTGTTGAGAACTTTTGCATCCATGTTCATCAGGGATATTGGTCTCTAATTCTCCTTTTCGGTGGGGTCTTGGTCTGGTTTTAGACATAAAGTGATGCTGGCCTCAAGAACGAATTTGGAAGTACTCCATCTCTTCCTGTCTTTCGAAACAGATGCAGTAGAATAGGTATGGTTTCTTCTTTAAAGGTTTGATAGAATTCCCCTGGGAAGCCATCTGGCCCTGGACTCGCGTGTCTTGGGAGGTTTCTGATGACTGCTTCAAATTCCTCCCTGGTTTTCGGCCCGTTCGGGTTTTCTATTTCTTCCCCTTTCCAATTTTGGTAGTCTGTGGCCTTCCAGGAATGCGTCCGCTTCCTCTAGATTGCTTAACTTATTGGCGTATCGCTCTTCCTACTATGTTTATCATTTTATTATTTATTTTTTTAATAATAAATTTATTTATTTATTGGTGTTCCATTTACCAACATACAGAATACCACATGCCAGTGCTCATCCCGTGAAGTGTCCCTGTCAGTGCCCGTCACCCACTCACCCCACCCCCGCCCTCCTCCCCTTCCACCACCCCTTGTTCGTTTCCCAGAGTTAGGAGTCTTTACGTTCTGTCTCCCGTTTGATGTTTCCCACACATTTCTCCTCCCTTCCCTTAGAATCCCTTTCACTATTATTTATATTCCCCAAACGAATGAGAACATACACTGTTTGTCCTTCTCCGATTGACTCACTTCACTCAGCGTAATACCCTCCAGTTCCATCCACGTGGAAGCAAATGCTGGGTATCTGTCGTTTCTAATGCCTGAGTAATATTCCATTGTGTACGTGAACCTCATCTATCTTCTTTAGCCATTCATCTTTCGATGGAAACCGAGGCTCCTTCCACAGTTTGGCTATTGTGGACATTGCTGCTGGAAACTTCGGGGTGCAGGTGTCCCGCCATTTCAATGCATCTGAAACTCTGTGGTCAATCCCCAGCAGTGCAATTGCTGGGTCGTAGACCAGGTCTATCTGTAACTCTTCGAGGAACCTCCACACAGTTTTCCAGAGTGGCTGCACCAGTTCACATTCCCACCAACAGGGTAAGAGGGTTCCCTTTTCTCCGCATCCTCTCCAACATTTGTGGTCTCCTGCCTTGTTTATTTTCCACATTCTCACTGGTGTGAGGTGGTATGTCATTGAGGTTTTGATTTGTATTTCCCTGATGGCAAGTGATGCAGAGCATTTTCTCATGTGCATGTTGGCCATGCGTATGACTTCATCTGTGAGATCTGTCTTCACGTCTTTTGCCCATTTCATGATCGGATTGTTTGTTTCTCTGGTGTCGAGTTTAAGAAGTTCTTCGTAGATCTTGGAAACTAGCCCTTTATCTGATACGTCATTTGCAAATATCTTCTCCCACTGTGTAGGTTGTCTTTTAGTTTTGTTGATGGTATCCTTTGCTGTGCGAAAGCTTCTTGTCTTGATGAAGTCCCAATAGTTCCTTTTTGCTTTTGTTTCTTTGGCCTTCATGGATGTATCTTGGCAAGAAGTTACTGTGGCCGATTTCCAAAAAGGCGTTTGTTGCCTGTGTTCTCCTCTGGGATTTTGATGGACTCTTGTCTCCCATTTAGATCTTTCATCCATTTTGAGTTATCTCGAAATGTGTATGGTGCAAGAAGAGAGTGGTCTAGTTTCATTCATTCTTCTGCCTGTGGATGTGCAATGTTCCAGGCCACCATTTCCTGAAGAGACTGTCTTGCTTCCAGTGGATAGTCTTTCCTCCTTTATCGAATATTAGGTGACCATGAAGTTCAGGGGCCACTTCTGGGTTCTCTATTGTGTTCCACTGATCCATGTGTCTGTTTTTGTGCCAGTACCACACTGTCTCGATGTCCGCAGCTTTGTAGTACAACCTGAAATCTTGCATTGTGGTGATGCCTCCAGATATGGTTTTCTTTTCTAAAATTCGCCTGGCTATTCGCGGTCTTTTCTGATTCCATACAGATCTTAAAATAACATGTTCTAACTCTCTCAAGGGAGTCCATGGTATTTTGATAGGGAGCGCATTAAACGTGTAAATGGCCCTGGGTAACATGGACACTTTCAAAAGGTTAATTCTGCCAATCCATGAGCATGGAATACGTTTCCATCTCTTTGTGTCTTCCTCGATAGCTCTCAGAAGTGCTCTATAGCTTTTAGGGTATAGCTCCTTTGCCTCTTCGGTTAGGTTTATTCCTAGGTATCTTACGCTTCTGGGTGCAGTTGTCAATGGGATTGGCGCCTTAATTTCTCTTTCTTCAGTCTCATTGTCAGTGTATGGAAATGCCACTGATTTCTGGCATTGATCTTGTATCCTGCCATGCTACCAAACTGCCGTATGAGTTCTAGCAATCTTGGGGTGGATGCTTCTGGGTTTTCTGCGTAGACTGTCATGTCATTCGGCGAAGAGGGAGAGTTTGACTGCTTCCTTGACAATTTGATGGCCTTCAAGGTCTCTTCGTCGTCTGATTGCTGAGGCTAGAACTTCCAGGACTCTTGTGGAATAGCAGTGGTGAGTGTGGACCTCCCTGTCTTGTTCCTGATCTTAGGGGAAAGGCTCCCAGTGCTTCCGCATTGAGAATATTTGCTGTGGGCTTTTCGTACCAGGCTTTGAAGATGTTGTGCAATGATCCCTCTATCCCTACACTCTGAAGAGTTTTATCATGAATGGATGCTGTGTTTTCTTAAATGCTTTCTCTGCGTCTAACGAGAGAATCATGCGCTTCTTGTTTCGTCTGTTGCTGATATGATGAATCACATTGATTTTTTAATTTATATATATATATATATGTATATATATATATATATTTTTTTTTTTCGTGTTGAACCAGCCTTGTGTCCCAGGGATGAATCCTATTTGCTCATGGTGAACAGTTAGTTTTCTTAATGTACTGTTGGATCCTATTGGCCAGCGTCTTGTTGAGAACTTTTGCATCCATGTTCATCAGGGATATTGGTCTCTAATTCTCCTTTTCGGTGGGGTCTTGGTCTGGTTTTAGACATAAAGTGATGCTGGCCTCAAGAACGAATTTGGAAGTACTCCATCTCTTCCTGTCTTTCGAAACAGATGCAGTAGAATAGGTATGGTTTCTTCTTTAAAGGTTTGATAGAATTCCCCTGGGAAGCCATCTGGCCCTGGACTCGCGTGTCTTGGGAGGTTTCTGATGACTGCTTCAAATTCCTCCCTGGTTTTCGGCCCGTTCGGGTTTTCTATTTCTTCCCCTTTCCAATTTTGGTAGTCTGTGGCCTTCCAGGAATGCGTCCGCTTCCTCTAGATTGCTTAACTTATTGGCGTATCGCTCTTCCTACTATGTTTATCATTTTATTATTTATTTTTTTAATAATAAATTTATTTATTTATTGGTGTTCCATTTACCAACATACAGAATACCACATGCCAGTGCTCATCCCGTGAAGTGTCCCTGTCAGTGCCCGTCACCCACTCACCCCACCCCCGCCCTCCTCCCCTTCCACCACCCCTTGTTCGTTTCCCAGAGTTAGGAGTCTTTACGTTCTGTCTCCCGTTTGATGTTTCCCACACATTTCTCCTCCCTTCCCTTAGAATCCCTTTCACTATTATTTATATTCCCCAAACGAATGAGAACATACACTGTTTGTCCTTCTCCGATTGACTCACTTCACTCAGCGTAATACCCTCCAGTTCCATCCACGTGGAAGCAAATGCTGGGTATCTGTCGTTTCTAATGCCTGAGTAATATTCCATTGTGTACGTGAACCTCATCTATCTTCTTTAGCCATTCATCTTTCGATGGAAACCGAGGCTCCTTCCACAGTTTGGCTATTGTGGACATTGCTGCTGGAAACTTCGGGGTGCAGGTGTCCCGCCATTTCAATGCATCTGAAACTCTGTGGTCAATCCCCAGCAGTGCAATTGCTGGGTCGTAGACCAGGTCTATCTGTAACTCTTCGAGGAACCTCCACACAGTTTTCCAGAGTGGCTGCACCAGTTCACATTCCCACCAACAGGGTAAGAGGGTTCCCTTTTCTCCGCATCCTCTCCAACATTTGTGGTCTCCTGCCTTGTTTATTTTCCACATTCTCACTGGTGTGAGGTGGTATGTCATTGAGGTTTTGATTTGTATTTCCCTGATGGCAAGTGATGCAGAGCATTTTCTCATGTGCATGTTGGCCATGCGTATGACTTCCTCTGTGAGATCTCTCTTCACGTCTTTTGCCCTTTTCATGATCGGATTGTTTGTTTCTCTGGTGTCGAGTTTAAGATGTTCTTCGTAGATCCTGGAAACTAGCCCTTTATCTGATACGTCATTTGCAAATATCTTCTCCCACTGTGTAGGTTGTCTTTTAGTTTTGTTGATGGTATCCTTTGCTGTGCGAAACCTTCTTGTCTTGATGAAGTCCCAATAGTTCCTTTTTGCTTTTGTTTCTTTGGCCTTCATGGATGTATCTTGGCAAGAAGTTACTGTGGCCGATTTCCAAAAAGGCGTTTGTTGCCTGTGTTCTCCTCTGGGATTTTGATGGACTCTTGTCTCCCATTTAGATCTTTCATCCATTTTGAGTTATCTCGAAATGTGTACGGTGCAAGAAGAGAGTGGTCTAGTTTCATTCATTCTTCTGCCTGTGGATGTGCAATTTTCCAGGCCACCATTTCCTGAAGAGACTGTCTTGCTTCCAGTGGATAGTCTTTCCTCCTTTATCGAATATTAGGTGACCATGAAGTTCAGGGGCCACTTCTGGGTTCTCTATTGTGTTCCACTGATCCATGTGTCTGTTTTTGTGCCAGTACCACACTGTCTCGATGTCCGCAGCTTTGTAGTACAACCTGAAATCTTGCATTGTGGTGATGCCTCCAGATATGGTTTTCTTTTCTAAAATTCGCCTGGCTATTCGCGGTCTTTTCTGATTCCATACAGATCTTAAAATAACATGTTCTAACTCTCTCAAGGGAGTCCATGGTATTTTGATAGGGAGCGCATTAAACGTGTAAATGGCCCTGGGTAACATGGACACTTTCAAAAGGTTAATTCTGCCAATCCATGAGCATGGAATACGTTTCCATCTCTTTGTGTCTTCCTCGATAGCTCTCAGAAGTGCTCTATAGCTTTTAGGGTATAGCTCCTTTGCCTCTTCGGTTAGGTTTATTCCTAGGTATCTTACGCTTCTGGGTGCAGTTGTCAATGGGATTGGCGCCTTAATTTCTCTTTCTTCAGTCTCATTGTCAGTGTATGGAAATGCCACTGATTTCTGGCATTGATCTTGTATCCTGCCATGCTACCAAACTGCCGTATGAGTTCTAGCAATCTTGGGGTGGATGCTTCTGGGTTTTCTGCGTAGACTGTCATGTCATTCGGCGAAGAGGGAGAGTTTGACTGCTTCCTTGACAATTTGATGGCCTTCAAGGTCTCTTCGTCGTCTGATTGCTGAGGCTAGAACTTCCAGGACTCTTGTGGAATAGCAGTGGTGAGTGTGGACCTCCCTGTCTTGTTCCTGATCTTAGGGGAAAGGTTCCCAGTGCTTCCGCATTGAGAATATTTGCTGTGGGCTTTTCGTACCAGGCTTTGAAGATGTTGTGGAATGATCCGTCTATCCCTACACTCTGAAGAGTTTTATCATGAATGGATGCTGTGTTTTCTTAAATGCTTTCTCTGCGTCTAACGAGGGAATCATGCGGTTCTTGTTTCGTCTGTTGCTGATATGATGAATCACATTGATTTTTTAATTTATATATATATATATGTATATATATATATATATATTTTTTTTTTCGTGTTGAACCAGCCTTGTGTCCCAGGGATGAATCCTATTTGCTCATGGTGAACAGTTAGTTTTCTTAATGTACTGTTGGATCCTATTGGCCAGCGTCTTGTTGAGAACTTTTGCATCCATGTTCATCAGGGATATTGGTCTCTAATTCTCCTTTTCGGTGGGGTCTTGGTCTGGTTTTAGACATAAAGTGATGCTGGCCTCAAGAACGAATTTGGAAGTACTCCATCTCTTCCTGTCTTTCGAAACAGATGTAGTAGAATAGGTATGGTTTCTTCTTTAAAGGTTTGATAGAATTCCCCTGGGAAGCCATCTGGCCCTGGACTTGCGTGTCTTGGGAGGTTTCTGATGACTGCTTCAAATTCCTCCCTGGTTTTCGGCCCGTTCGGGTTTTCTATTTCTTCCCCTTTCCAATTTTGGTAGTCTGTGGCCTGCCAGGAATGCGTCCGCTTCCTCTAGATTGCTTAACTTATTGGCGTATAGTTCTTCCTACTATGTTTATCATTTTATTATTTATTTTTTTAATAATAAATTTATTTATTTATTGGTGTTCCATTTACCAACATACAGAATAACACATGCCAGTGCTCATCCCGTGAAGTGTCCCTGTCAGTGCCCGTCACCCACTCACCCCACCCCCGCCCTCCTCCCCTTCCACCACCCCTTGTTCGTTTCCCAGAGTTAGGAGTCTTTACGTTCTGTCTCCCGTTTGATGTTTCCCACACATTTCTCCTCCCTTCCCTTAGAATCCCTTTCACTATTATTTATATTCCCCAAACGAATGAGAACATACACTGTTTGTCCTTCTCCGATTGACTCACTTCACTCAGCGTAATACCCTCCAGTTCCATCCACGTGGAAGCAAATGCTGGGTATCTGTCGTTTCTAATGCCTGAGTAATATTCCATTGTGTACGTGAACCTCATCTATCTTCTTTAGCCATTCATCTTTCGATGGAAACCGAGGCTCCTTCCACAGTTTGGCTATTGTGGACATTGCTGCTGGAAACATCGGGGTGCAGGTGTCCCGCCATTTCAATGCATCTGAAACTCTGTGGTCAATCCCCAGCAGTGCAATTGCTGGGTCGTAGACCAGGTCTATCTGTAACTCTTCTAGGATCCTCCACACAGTTTTCCAGAGTGGCTGCACCAGTTCACATTCCCACCAACAGGGTAAGAGGGTTCCCTTTTCTCCGCATCCTCTCCAACATTTGTGGTCTCCTGCCTTGTTTATTTTCCACATTCTCACTGGTGTGAGGTGGTATGTCATTGAGGTTTTGATTTGTATTTCCCTGATGGCAAGTGATGCAGAGCATTTTCTCATGTGCATGTTGGCCATGCGTATGACTTCCTCTGTGAGATCTCTCTTCACGTCTTTTGCCCATTTCATGATCGGATTGTTTGTTTCTCTGGTGTCGAGTTTAAGATGTTCTTCGTAGATCCTGGAAACTAGCCCTTTATCTGATACGTCATTTGCAAATATCTTCTCCCACTGTGTAGGTTGTCTTTTAGTTTTGTTGATGGTATCCTTTGCTGTGCGAAAGCTTCTTGTCTTGATGAAGTCCCAATAGTTCCTTTTTGCTTTTGTTTCTTTGGCCTTCATGGATGTATCTTGGCAAGAAGTTACTGTGGCCGATTTCCAAAAAGGCGTTTGTTGCCTGTGTTCTCCTCTGGGATTTTGATGGACTCTTGTCTCCCATTTAGATCTTTCATCCATTTTGAGTTATCTCGAAATGTGTATGGTGCAAGAAGAGAGTGGTCTAGTTTCATTCATTCTTCTGCCTGTGGATGTGCAATGTTCCAGGCCACCATTTCCTGAAGAGACTGTCTTGCTTCCAGTGGATAGTCTTTCCTCCTTTATCGAATATTAGGTGACCATGAAGTTCAGGGGCCACTTCTGGGTTCTCTATTGTGTTCCACTGATCCATGTGTCTGTTTTTGTGCCAGTACCACACTGTCTCGATGTCCGCAGCTTTGTAGTACAACCTGAAATCTTGCATTGTGGTGATGCCCCCAGATATGGTTTTCTTTTCTAAAATTCCCCTGGCTATTCGCGGTCTTTTCTGATTCCATACAGATCTTAAAATAACATGTTCTAACTCTCTCAAGGGAGTCCATGGTATTTTGATAGGGAGCGCATTAAACGTGTAAATGGCCCTGGGTAACATGGACACTTTCAAAAGGTTAATTCTGCCAATCCATGAGCATGGAATACGTTTCCATCTCTTTGTGTCTTCCTCGATAGCTCTCAGAAGTGCTCTATAGCTTTTAGGGTATAGCTCCTTTGCCTCTTCGGTTAGGTTTATTCCTAGGTATCTTACGCTTCTGGGTGCAGTTGTCAATGCGATTGGCGCCTTAATTTCTCTTTCTTCAGTCTCATTGTCAGTGTATGGAAATGCCACTGATTTCTGGCATTGATCTTGTATCCTGCCATGCTACCAAACTGCCGTATGAGTTCTAGCAATCTTGGGGTGGATGCTTCTGTGTTTTCTGCGTAGACTGTCATGTCATTCGGCGAAGAGGGAGAGTTTGACTGCTTCCTTGACAATTTGATGGCCTTCAAGGTCTCTTCGTCGTCTGATTGCTGAGGCTAGAACTTCCAGGACTCTTGTGGAATAGCAGTGGTGAGTGTGGACCTCCATGTCTTGTTCCTGATCTTAGGGGAAAGGCTCCCAGTGCTTCCGCATTGAGAATATTTGCTGTGGGCTTTTCGTACCAGGCTTTGAAGATGTTGTGCAATGATCCCTCTATCCCTACACTCTGAAGAGTTTTATCATGAATGGATGCTGTGTTTTCTTAAATGCTTTCTCTGCGTCTAACGAGAGAATCATGCGGTTCTTGTTTCGTCTGTTGCTGATATGATGAATCACATTGATTTTTTAATTTATATATATATATGTATATATATATATTTTTTTTTTTTTTCGTGTTGAACCAGCCTTGTGTCCCAGGGATGAATCCTATTTGCTCATGGTGAACAGTTAGTTTTCTTAATGTACTGTTGGATCCTATTGGCCAGCGTCTTGTTGAGAACTTTTGCATCCATGTTCATCAGGGATATTGGTCTCTAATTCTCCTTTTCGGTGGGGTCTTGGTCTGGTTTTAGACATAAAGTGATGCTGGCCTCAAAAACGAATTTGGAAGTACTCCATCTCTTCCTGTCTTTCGAAACAGATGTAGTAGAATACGTATGGTTTCTTCTTTAAAGGTTTGATAGAATTCCCCTGGGAAGCCATCTGGCCCTGGACTTGCGTGTCTTGGGAGGTTTCTGATGACTGCTTCAAATTCCTCCCTGGTTTTCGGCCCGTTCGGGTTTTCTATTTCTTCCCCTTTCCAATTTTGGTAGTCTGTGGCCTTCCAGGAATGCGTCCGCTTCCTCTAGATTGCTTAACTTATTGGCGTATAGTCCTTCCTACTATGTTTATCATTTTATTATTTATTTTTTAATAATAAATTTATTTATTTATTGGTGTTCCATTTACCAACATACAGAATACCACATGCCAGTGCTCATCCCGTGAAGTGTCCCTGTCAGTGCCCGTCACCCACTCACCCCACCCCCGCCCTCCTCCCCTTCCACCACCCCTTGTTCGTTTCCCAGAGTTAGGAGTCTTTACGTTCTGTCTCCCGTTTGATATTTCCCACACATTTCTCCTCCCTTCCCTTAGAATCCCTTTCACTATTATTTATATTCCCCAAACGAATGAGAACATACACTGTTTGTCCTTCTCCGATTGACTCACTTCACTCAGCGTAATACCCTCCAGTTCCATCCACGTGGAAGCAAATGCTGGGTATCTGTCGTTTCTAATGCCTGAGTAATATTCCATTGTGTACGTGAACCTCATCTATCTTCTTTAGCCATTCATCTTTCGATGGAAACCGAGGCTCCTTCCACAGTTTGGCTATTGTGGACATTGCTGCTGGAAACATCGGGGTGCAGGTGTCCCGCCATTTCAATGCATCTGAAACTCTGGGGTCAATCCCCAGCAGTGCAATTGCTGGGTCGTAGACCAGGTCTATCTGTAACTCTTCGAGGAACCCCCACACAGTTTTCCAGAGTGGCTGCACCAGTTCACATTCCCACCAACAGGGTAAGAGGGTTCCCTTTTCTCCGCATCCTCTCCAACATTTGTGGTCTCCTGCCTTGTTTATTTTCCACATTCTCACTGGTGTGAGGTGGTATGTCATTGAGGTTTTGATTTGTATTTCCCTGATGGCAAGTGATGCAGAGCATTTTCTCATGTGCATGTTGGCCATGCGTATGACTTCCTCTGTGAGATCTGTCTTCACGTCTTTTGCCCATTTCATGATCGGATTGTTTGTTTCTCTGGTGTCGAGTTTAAGAAGTTCTTCGTAGATCCTGGAAACTAGCCCTTTATCTGATACGTCATTTGCAAATATCTTCTCCCACTGTGTAGGTTGTCTTTTAGTTTTGTTGATGGTATCCTTTGCTGTGCGAAACCTTCTTGTCTTGATGAAGTCCCAATAGTTCCTTTTTGCTTTTGTTTCTTTGGCCTTCATGGATGTATCTTGGCAAGAATTTACTGTGGCCGATTTCCAAAAAGGCGTTTGTTGCCTGTGTTCTCCTCTGGGATTTTGATGGACTCTTGTCTCCCATTTAGATCTTTCATCCATTTTGAGTTATCTCGAAATGTGTATGGTGCAAGAAGAGAGTGGTCTAGTTTCATTCATTCTTCTGCGTGTGGATGTGCAATGTTCCAGGCCACCATTTCCTGAAGAGACTGTCTTGCTTCCAGTGGATAGTCTTTCCTCCTTTATCGAATATTAGGTGACCATGAAGTTCAGGGGCCACTTCTGGGTTCTCTATTGTGTTGCACTGATCCATGTGTCTGTTTTTGTGCCAGTACCACACTGTCTCGATGTCCGCAGCTTTGTAGTACAACCTGAAATCTTGCATTGTGGTGATGCCCCCAGATATGGTTTTCTTTTCTAAAATTCCCCTGGCTATTCGCGGTCTTTTCTGATTCCATACAGATCTTAAAATAACATGTTCTAACTCTCTCAAGGGAGTCCATGGTATTTTGATAGGGAGCGCATTAAACGTGTAAATGGCCCTGGGTAACATGGACACTTTCCAAAGGTTAATTCTGCCAATCCATGAGCATGGAATACGTTTCCATCTCTTTGTGTCTTCCTCGATAGCTCTCAGAAGTGCTCTATAGCTTTTAGGGTATAGCTCCTTTGCCTCTTCGGTTAGGTTTATTCCTAGGTATCTTACGCTTCTGGGTGCAGTTGTCAATGCGATTGGCGCCTTAATTTCTCTTTCTTCAGTCTCATTGTCAGTGTATGGAAATGCCACTGATTTCTGGCATTGATCTTGTATCCTGCCATGCTACCAAACTGCCGTATGAGTTCTAGCAATCTTGGGGTGGATGCTTCTGTGTTTTCTGCGTAGACTGTCATGTCATTCGGCGAAGAGGGAGAGTTTGACTGCTTCCTTGACAATTTGATGGCCTTCAAGGTCTCTTCGTCGTCTGATTGCTGAGGCTAGAACTTCCAGGACTCTTGTGGAATAGCAGTGGTGAGTGTGGACCTCCCTGTCTTGTTCCTGATCTTAGGGGAAAGGCTCCCAGTGCTTCCGCATTGAGAATATTTGCTGTGGGCTTTTCGTACCAGGCATTGAAGATGTTGTGCAATGATCCCTCTATCCCTACACTCTGAAGAGTTTTATCATGAATGGATGCTGTGTTTTCTTAAATGCTTTCTCTGCGTCTAACGAGAGAATCATGCGGTTCTTGTTTCGTCTGTTGCTGATATGATGAATCACATTGATTTTTTAATTTATATATATATATGTATATATATATATATATTTTTTTTTTTTCGTGTTGAACCAGCCTTGTGTCCCAGGGATGAATCCTATTTGCTCATGGTGAACAGTTAGTTTTCTTAATGTACTGTTGCATCCTATTGGCCAGCGTCTTTTTCAGAACTTTTGCATCCATGTTCATCAGGGATATTGGTCTCTAATTCTCCTTTTCGGTGGGGTCTTGGTCTGGTTTTAGACATAAAGTGATGCTGGCCTCAAGAACGAATTTGGAAGTACTCCATCTCTTCCTGTCTTTCGAAACAGATGTAGTAGAATACGTATGTTTTCTTCTTTAAAGGTTTGATAGAATTCCCCTGGGAAGCCATCTGGCCCTGGACTTGCGTGTCTTGGGAGGTTTCTGATGACTGCTTCAAATTCCTCCCTGGTTTTCGGCCCGTTCGGGTTTTCTATTTCTTCCCCTTTCCAATTTTGGTAGTCTGTGGCCTTCCAGGAATGCGTCCGCTTCCTCTAGATTGCTTAACTTATTGGCGTATAGTTCTTCCTACTATGTTTATCATTTTATTATTTATTTTTTAATAATAAATTTATTTATTTATTGGTGTTCCATTTACCAACATACAGAATAACACATGCCAGTGCTCATCCCGTGAAGTGTCCCTGTCAGTGCCCGTCACCCACTCACCCCACCCCCGCCCTCCTCCCCTTCCACCACCCCTTGTTCGTTTCCCAGAGTTAGGAGTCTTTACGTTCTGTCTCCCGTTTGATGTTTCCCACACATTTCTCCTCCCTTCCCTTAGAATCCCTTTCACTATTATTTATATTCCCCAAACGAATGAGAACATACACTGTTTGTCCTTCTCCGATTGACTCACTTCACTCAGCGTAATACCCTCCAGTTCCATCCACGTGGAAGCAAATGCTGGGTATCTGTCGTTTCTAATGCCTGAGTAATATTCCATTGTGTACGTGAACCTCATCTATCTTCTTTAGCCATTCATCTTTCGATGGAAACCGAGGCTCCTTCCACAGTTTGGCTATTGTGGACATTGCTGCTGGAAACATCGGGGTGCAGGTGTCCCGCCATTTCAATGCATCTGAAACTCTGGGGTCAATCCCCAGCAGTGCAATTGCTGGGTCGTAGACCAGGTCTATCTGTAACTCTTCGAGGAACCTCCACACAGTTTTCCAGAGTGGCTGCACCAGTTCACATTCCCACCAACAGGGTAAGAGGGTTCCCTTTTCTCCGCATCCTCTCCAACATTTGTGGTCTCCTGCCTTGTTTATTTTCCACATTCTCACTGGTGTGAGGTGGTATGTCATTGAGGTTTTGATTTGTATTTCCCTGATGGCAAGTGATGCAGAGCATTTTCTCATGTGCATGTTGGCCATGCGTATGACTTCCTCTGTGAGATCTCTCTTCACGTCTTTTGCCCATTTCATGATCGGATTGTTTGTTTCTCTGGTGTCGAGTTTAAGAAGTTCTTCGTAGATCCTGGAAACTAGCCCTTTATCTGATACGTCATTTGCAAATATCTTCTCCCACTGTGTAGGTTGTCTTTTAGTTTTGTTGATGGTATCCTTTGCTGTGCGAAAGCTTCTTGTCTTGATGAAGTCCCAATAGTTCCTTTTTGCTTTTGTTTCTTTGGCCTTCATGGATGTATCTTGGCAAGAAGTTACTGTGGCCGATTTCCAAAAAGGCGTTTGTTGCCTGTGTTCTCCTCTGGGATTTTGATGGACTCTTGTCTCCCATTTAGATCTTTCATCCATTTTGAGTTATCTCGAAATGTGTATGGTGCAAGAAGAGAGTGGTCTAGTTTCATTCATTCTTCTGCGTGTGGATGTGCAATGTTCCAGGCCACCATTTCCTGAAGAGACTGTCTTGCTTCCAGTGGATAGTCTTTCCTCCTTTATCGAATATTAGGTGACCATGAAGTTCAGGGGCCACTTCTGGGTTCTCTATTGTGTTCCACTGATCCATGTGTCAGTTTTTGTACCAGTACCACACTGTCTCGATGTCCGCAGCTTTGTAGTACAACCTGAAATCTTGCATTGTGGTGATGCCCCCAGATATGGTTTTCTTTTCTAAAATTCCCCTGGCTATTCGCGGTCTTTTCTGATTCCATACAGATCTTAAAATAACATGTTCTAACTCTCTCAAGGGAGTCCATGGTATTTTGATAGGGAGCGCATTAAACGTGTAAATGGCCCTGGGTAACATGGACACTTTCCAAAGGTTAATTCTGCCAATCCATGAGCATGGAATACGTTTCCATCTCTTTGTGTCTTCCTCGATAGCTCTCAGAAGTGCTCTATAGCTTTTAGGGTATAGCTCCTTTGCCTCTTCGGTTAGGTTTATTCCTAGGTATCTTACGCTTCTGGGTGCAGTTGTCAATGGGATTGGCGCCTTAATTTCTCTTTCTTCAGTCTCATTGTCAGTGTATGGAAATGCCACTGATTTCTGGCATTGACCTTGTATCCTGCCATGCTACCAAACTGCCGTATGAGTTCTAGCAATCTTGGGGTGGATGCTTCTGGGTTTTCTGCGTAGACTGTCATGTCATTCGGCGAAGAGGGAGAGTTTGACTGCTTCCTTGACAATTTGATGGCCTTCAAGGTCTCTTCGTCGTCTGATTGCTGAGGCTAGAACTTCCAGGACTCTTGTGGAATAGCAGTGGTGAGTGTGGACCTCCCTGTCTTGTTCCTGATCTTAGGGGAAAGGCTCCCAGTGCTTCCGCATTGAGAATATTTGCTGTGGGCTTTTCGTACCAGGCTTTGAAGATGTTGTGGAATGATCCCTCTATCCCTACACTCTGAAGAGTTTTATCATGAATGGATGCTGTGTTTTCTTAAATGCTTTCTCTGCGTCTAACGAGAGAATCATGCGGTTCTTGTTTCGTCTGTTGCTGATATGAATCACATTGATTTTTTAATTTATATATATATATATATGTATATATATATATATTTTTTTTTTTTCGTATTGAACCAGCCTTGTGTCCCAGGGATGAATCCTATTTGCTCATGGTGAACAGTTAGTTTTCTTAATGTACTGTTGGATCCTATTGGCCAGCGTCTTGTTGAGAACTTTTGCATCCATGTTCATCAGGGATATTGGTCTCTAATTCTCCTTTTCGGTGGGGTCTTGGTCTGGTTTTAGACATAAAGTGATGCTGGCCTCAAGAACGAATTTGGAAGTACTCCATCTCTTCCTGTCTTTCGAAACAGATGTAGTAGAATAGGTATGGTTTCTTCTTTAAAGGTTTGATAGAATTCCCCTGGGAAGCCATCTGGCCCTGGACTTGCGTGTCTTGGGAGGTTTCTGATGACTGCTTCAAATTCCTCCCTGGTTTTCGGCCCGTTCGGGTTTTCTATTTCTTCCCCTTTCCAATTTTGGTAGTCTGTGGCCTTCCAGGAATGCGTCCGCTTCCTCTAGATTGCCTAACTTATTGGCGTATAGCTCTTCCTACTATGTTTATCATTTTATTATTTATTTTTTTAATAATAAATTTATTTATTTATTGGTGTTCCATTTACCAACATACAGAATAACACATGCCAGTGCTCATCCCGTGAAGTGTCCCTGTCAGTGCCCGTCACCCACTCACCCCACCCCCGCCCTCCTCCCCTTCCACCACCCCTTGTTCGTTTCCCAGAGTTAGGAGTCTTTACGTTCTGTCTCCCGTTCTGATATTTCCCACACATTTCTCCTCCCTTCCCTTAGAATCCCTTTCACTATTATTTATATTCCCCAAACGAATGAGAACATACACTGTTTGTCCTTCTCCGATTGACTCACTTCACTCAGCGTAATACCCTCCACTTCCATCCACGTGGAAGCAAATGCTGGGTATCTGTCGTTTCTAATGCCTGAGTAATATTCCATTGTGTACGTGAACCTCATCTATCTTCTTTAGCCATTCATCTTTCGATGGAAACCGAGGCTCCTTCCACAGTTTGGCTATTGTGGACATTGCTGCTGGAAACATCGGGGTGCAGGTGTCCCGCCATTTCAATGCATCTGAAACTCTGGGGTCAATCCCCAGCAGTGCAATTGCTGGGTCGTAGACCAGGTCTATCTGTAACTCTTGGAGGAACCTCCACAGTTTTCCAGAGTGGCTGCACCAGTTCACATTCTCACCAACAGGGTAAGAGGGTTCCCTTTTCTCTGCATCCTCTCCAACATTTGTGGTCTCCTGCCTTGTTTATTTTCCACATTCTCACTGGTGTGAGGTGGTATGTCATTGAGGTTTTGATTTGTATTTCCCTGATGGCAAGTGATGCAGAGCATTTTCTCATGTGCATGTTGGCCATGCGTATGACTTCCTCTGTGAGATCTGTCTTCACGTCTTTTGCCCATTTCATGATCGGATTGTTTGTTTCTCTGGTGTCGAGTTTAAGAAGTTCTTCGTAGATCCTGGAAACTAGCCCTTTATCTGATACGTCATTTGCAAATATCTTCTCCACTGTGTAGGTTGTCTTTTAGTTTTGTTGATGGTATCCTTTGCTGTGCGAAAGCTTCTTGTCTTGATGAAGTCCCAATAGTTCCTTTTTGCTTTTGTTTCTTTGGCCTTCATGGATGTATCTTGGCAAGAAGTTACTGTGGCCGATTTCCAAAAAGGCGTTTGTTGCCTGTGTTCTCCTCTGGGATTTTGATGGACTCTTGTCTCCCATTTAGATCTTTCATCCATTTTGAGTTATCTCGAAATGTGTATGGTGCAAGAAGAGAGTGGTCTAGTTTCATTCATTCTTCTGCGTGTGGATGTGCAATTTTCCAGGCCACCATTTCCTGAAGAGACTGTCTTGCTTCCAGTGGATAGTCTTTCCTCCTTTATCGAATATTAGGTGACCATGAAGTTCAGGGGCCACTTCTGGGTTCTCTATTGTGTTCCACTGATCCATGTGTCTGTTTTTGTGCCAGTACCACACTGTCTCGATGTCCGCAGCTTTGTAGTACAACCTGAAATCTTGCATTGTGGTGATGCCTCCAGATATGGTTTTCTTTTCTAAAATTCCCCTGGCTATTCGCGGTCTTTTCTGATTCCATACAGATCTTAAAATAACATGTTCTAACTCTCTCAAGGGAGTCCATGGTATTTTGATAGGGAGCGCATTAAACGTGTAAATGGCCCTGGGTAACATGGACACTTTCAAAAGGTTAATTCTGCCAATCCATGAGCATGGAATACGTTTCCATCTCTTTGTGTCTTCCTCGATAGCTTTCAGAAGTGCTCTATAGCTTTTAGGGTATAGCTCCTTTGCCTCTTCGGTTAGGTTTATTCCTAGGTATCTTACGCTTCTGGGTGAAGTTGTCAATGGGATTGGCGCCTTAATTTCTCTTTCTTCAGTCTCATTGTCAGTGTATGGAAATGCCACTGATTTCTGGCATTGATCTTGTATCCTGCCATGCTACCAAACTGCCGTATGAGTTCTAGCAATCTTGGGGTGGATGCTTCTGGGTTTTCTGCGTAGACTGTCATGTCATTCGGCGAAGAGGGAGAGTTTGACTGCTTCCTTGCCAATTTGATGGCCTTCAAGGTCTCTTCGTCGTCTGATTGCTGAGGCTAGAACTTCCAGGACTCTTGTGGAATAGCAGTGGTGAGTGTGGACCTCCCTGTCTTGTTCCTGATCTTAGGGGAAAGGCTCCCAGTGCTTCCGCATTGAGAATATTTGCTGTGGGCTTTTCGTACCAGGCTTTGAAGATGTTGTGGAATGATCCCTCTATCCCTACACTCTGAAGAGTTTTATCATGAATGGATGCTGTGTTTTCTTAAATGCTTTCTCTGCGTCAAAAGAGAGGATCATGCGGTTCTTGTTTCCTCTGTTGCTGATATGATGAATCACATTGATTTTTTAATTTATATATATATATATATATATGTATATATATATATATTTTTTTTTTTTTTCGTGTTGAACCAGCCTTGTGTCCCAGGGATGAATCCTATTTGCTCATGGTGAACAGTTAGTTTTCTTAATGTACTGTTGCATCCTATTGGCCAGTGTCTTGTTGAGAACTTTTGCATCCATATTCATCAGGGATATTGGTCTCTAATTCTCCTTTTCGGTCGGGTCTTGGTCTGGTTTTAGACATAAAGTGATGCTGGCCTCAAGAACGAATTTGGAAGTACTCCATCTCTTCCTGTCTTTCGAAACAGATGTAGTAGAATAGGTATGGTTTCTTCTTTAAGGTTTGATAGAATTCCCCTGGGAAGCCATCTGGCCCTGGACTTGCGTGTCTTGGGAGGTTTCTGATGACTGCTTCAAATTCCTCCCTGGTTTTCGGCCCGTTCGGGTTTTCTATTTCTTCCCCTTTCCAATTTTGGTAGTCTGTGGCCTTCCAGGAATGCGTCCGCTTCCTCTAGATTGCCTAACTTATTGGCGTATAGCTCTTCCTACTATGTTTATCATTTTATTTATTTTTTTAATAATAAATTTATTTATTTATTGGTGTTCCATTTACCAACATACAGAATAACACATGCCAGTGCCATCCCGTGAAGTGTCCCTGTCAGTGCCCGTCACCCACTCACCCCACCCCCGCCCTCCTCCCCTTCCACCACCCCTTGTTCGTTTCCCAGAGTTAGGAGTCTTTACGTTCTGTCTCCCGTTCTGATATTTCCCACACATTTCTCCTCCCTTCCCTTAGAATCCCTTTCACTATTATTTATATTCCCCAAACGAATGAGTACATACACTGTTTGTCCTTCTCCGATTGACTCACTTCACTCAGCGTAATACCCTCCAGTTCCATCCACGTGGAAGCAAATGCTGGGTATCTGTCGTTTCTAATGCCTGAGTAATATTCCATTGTGTACGTGAACCTCATCTATCTTCTTTAGCCATTCATCTTTCGATGGAAACCGAGGCTCCTTCCACAGTTTGGCTATTGTGGACATTGCTGCTGGAAACATCGGGGTGCAGGTGTCCCGCCATTTCAATGCATCTGAAACTCTGGGGTCAATCCCCAGCAGTGCAATTGCTGGGTCGTAGACCAGGTCTATCTGTAACTCTTCGAGGAACCTCCACACAGTTTTCCAGAGTGGCTGCACCAGTTCACATTCCCACCAACAGGGTAAGAGGGTTCCCTTTTCTCCGCATCCTCTCCAACATTTGTGGTCTCCTGCCTTGTTTATTTTCCACATTCTCACTGGTGTGAGGTGGTATGTCATTGAGGTTTTGATTTGTATTTCCCTGATGGCAAGTGATGCAGAGCATTTTCTCATGTGCATGTTGGCCATGCGTATGACTTCCTCTGTGAAATCTGTCTTCACGTTTTTGCCCATTTCATGATCGGATTGTTTGTTTCTCTGGTGTCGAGTTTAAGAAGTTCTTCGTAGATCCTGGAAACTAGCCCTTTATCTGATACGTCATTTGCAAATATCTTCTCCCACTGTGTAGGTTGTCTTTTAGTTTTGTTGATGGTATCCTTTGCTGTGCGAAAGCTTCTTGTCTTGATGAAGTCCCAATAGTTCCTTTTTGCTTTTGTTTCTTTGGCCTTCATGGATGTATCTTGGCAAGAAGTTACTGTGGCCGATTTCCAAAAAGGCGTTTGTTGCCTGTGTTCTCCTCTGGGATTTTGATGGACCCTTGTCTCCCATTTAGATCTTTCATCCATTTTGAGTTATCTCGAAATGTGTATGGTGCAAGAAGAGAGTGGTCTAGTTTCATTCATTCTTCTGCGTGTGGATGTGCAATTTTCCAGGCCACCATTTCCTGAAGAGACTGTCTTGCTTCCACGGATAGTCTTTCCTCCTTTATCGAATATTAGGTGACCATGAAGTTCAGGGGCCACTTCTGGGTTCTCTATTGTGTTCCACTGATCCATGTGTCTGTTTTTGTGCCAGTACCACACTGTCTCGATGTCCGCAGCTTTGTAGTACAACCTGAAATCTTGCATTGTGGTGATGCCTCCAGATATGGTTTTCTTTTCTAAAATTCCCCTGGCTATTCGCGGTCTTTTCTGATTCCATACAGATCTTAAAATAACATGTTCTAACTCTCTCAAGGGAGTCCATGGTATTTTGATAGGGAGCGCATTAAACGTGTAAATGGCCCTGGGTAACATGGACACTTTCAAAAGGTTAATTCTGCCAATCCATGAGCATGGAATACGTTTCCATCTCTTTGTGTCTTCCTCGATAGCTTTCAGAAGTGCTCTATAGCTTTTAGGGTATAGCTCCTTTGCCTCTTCGGTTAGGTTTATTCCTAGGTATCTTACGCTTCTGGGTGCAGTTGTCAATGGGATTGGCGCCTTAATTTCTCTTTCTTCAGTCTCATTGTCAGTGTATGGAAATGCCACTGATTTCTGGCATTGATCTTGTATCCTGCCATGCTACCAAACTGCCGTATGAGTTCTAGCAATCTTGGGGTGGATGCTTCTGGGTTTTCTGCGTAGACTGTCATGTCAGTCGGCGAAGAGGGAGAGTTTGACTGCTTCCTTGCCAATTTGATGGCCTTCAAGGTCTCTTCGTCGTCTGATTGCTGAGGCTAGAACTTCCAGGACTCTTGTGGAATAGCAGTGGTGAGTGTGGACCTCCCTGTCTTGTTCCTGATCTTAGGGGAAAGGCTCCCAGTGCTTCCGCATTGAGAATATTTGCTGTGGGCTTTTCGTACCAGGCTTTGAAGATGTTGTGGAATGATCCCTCTATCCCTACACTCTGAAGACTTTTATCATGAATGGATGCTGTGTTTTCTTAAATGCTTTCTCTGCGTCTAACGAGAGGATCATGCAGTTCTTGTTTCCTCTGTTGCTGATATGATGAATCACATTGATTTTTTAATTTATATATATATATATATGTATACATATATATATATATATATTTTTTTTTCGTGTTGAACCAGCCTTGTGTCCCAGGGATGAATCCTATTTGCTCATGGTCAACAGTTAGTTTTCTTAATGTACTGTTGCATCCTATTGGCCAGTGTCTTGTTGAGAACTTTTGCATCCATGTTCATCAGGGATATTGGTCTCTAATTCTCCTTTTCGGTCGGGTCTTGGTCTGGTTTTAGACATAAAGTGATGCTGGCCTCAAGAACGAATTTGGAAGTACTCCATCTCTTCCTGTCTTTCGAAACAGATGTAGTAGAATAGGTATGGTTTCTTCTTTAAAGGTTTGATAGAATTCCCCTGGGAAGCCATCTGGCCCTGGACTTGCGTGTCTTGGGAGGTTTCTGATGACTGCTTCAAATTCCTCCCTGGTTTTCGGCCCGTTCGGGTCTTCTATTTCTTCCCCTTTCCAATTTTGGTAGTCTGTGGCCTTCCAGGAATGCGTCCGCTTCCTCTAGATTGCTTAACTTATTGGCGTATCGCTCTTCCTACTATGTTTATCATTTTATTATTTATTTTTTTAATAATAAATTTATTTATTTATTGGTGTTCCATTTACCAACATACAGAATAACACATGCCAGTGCTCATCCCGTGAAGTGTCCCTGTCAGTGCCCGTCACCCACTCACCCCACCCCCGCCCTCCTCCCCTTCCACCACCCCTTGTTCGTTTCCCAGAGTTAGGAGTCTTTACGTTCTGTCTCCCGTTTGATATTTCCCACACATTTCTCCTCCCTTCCCTTAGAATCCCTTTCACTATTATTTATATTCCCCAAACGAATGAGAACATACACTGTTTGTCCTTCTCCGATTGACTCACTTCACTCAGCGTAATACCCTCCAGTTCCATCCACGTGGAAGCAAATGCTGGGTATCTGTCGTTTCTAATGCCTGAGTAATATTCCATTGTGTACGTGAACCTCATCTATCTTCTTTAGCCATTCATCTTTCGATGGAAACCGAGGCTCCTTCCACAGTTTGGCTATTGTGGACATTGCTGCTGGAAACATCGGGGTGCAGGTGTCCCGCCATTTCAATGCATCTGAAACTCTGGGGTCAATCCCCAGCAGTGCAATTGCTGGGTCGTAGACCAGGTCTATCTGTAACTCTTCGAGGAACCTCCACACAGTTTTCCAGAGTGGCTGCACCAGTTCACATTCCCACCAACAGGGTAAGAGGGTTCCCTTTTCTCCGCATCCTCTCCAACATTTGTGGTCTCCTGCCTTGTTTATTTTCCACATTCTCACTGGTGTGAGGTGGTATGTCATTGAGGTTTTGATTTGTATTTCCCTGATGGCAAGTGATGCAGAGCATTTTCTCATGTGCATGTTGGCCATGCGTATGACTTCCTCTGTGAGATCTGTCTTCACGTCTTTTGCCCATTTCATGATCGGATTGTTTGTTTCTCTGGTGTCGAGTTTAAGAAGTTCTTCGTAGATCCTGGAAACTAGCCCTTTATCTGATACGTCATTTGCAAATATCTTCTCCCACTGTGTAGGTTGTCTTTTAGTTTTGTTGATGGTATCCTTTGCTGTGCGAAAGCTTCTTGTCTTGATGAAGTCCCAATAGTTCCTTTTTGCTTTTGTTTCTTTGGCCCTCATTGATGTATCTTGGCAAGAAGTTACTGTGGCCGATTTCCAAAAAGGCGTTTGTTGCCTGTGTTCTCCTCTGGGATTTTGATGGACCCTTGTCTCCCATTTAGATCTTTCATCCATTTTGAGTTATCTCGAAATGTGTATGGTGCAAGAAGAGAGTGGTCTAGTTTCATTCATTCTTCTGCGTGTGGATGTGCAATTTTCCAGGCCACCATTTCCTGAAGAGACTGTCTTGCTTCCACGGATAGTCTTTCCTCCTTTATCGAATATTAGGTGACCATGAAGTTCAGGGGCCACTTCTGGGTTCTCTATTGTGTTCCACTGATCCATGTGTCTGTTTTTGTGCCAGTACCACACTGTCTCGATGTCCGCAGCTTTGTAGTACAACCTGAAATCTTGCATTGTGGTGATGCCTCCAGATATGGTTTTCTTTTCTAAAATTCCCCTGGCTATTCGCGGTCTTTTCTGATTCCATACAGATCTTAAAATAACATGTTCTAACTCTCTCAAGGGAGTCCATGGTATTTTGATAGGGAGCGCATTAAACGTGTAAATGGCCCTGGGTAACATGGACACTTTCAAAAGGTTAATTCTGCCAATCCATGAGCATGGAATACGTTTCCATCTCTTTGTGTCTTCCTCGATAGCTTTCAGAAGTGCTCTATAGCTTTTAGGGTATAGCTCCTTTGCCTCTTCGGTTAGGTTTATTCCTAGGTATCTTACGCTTCTGGGTGCAGTTGTCAATGGGATTGGCGCCTTAATTTCTCTTTCTTCAGTCTCATTGTCAGTGTATGGAAATGCCACTGATTTCTGGCATTGATCTTGTATCCTGCCATGCTACCAAACTGCCGTATGAGTTCTAGCAATCTTGGGGTGGATGCTTCTGGGTTTTCTGCGTAGACTGTCATGTCAGTCGGCGAAGAGGGAGAGTTTGACTGCTTCCTTGCCAATTTGATGGCCTTCAAGGTCTCTTCGTCGTCTGATTGCTGAGGCTAGAACTTCCAGGACTCTTGTGGAATAGCAGTGGTGAGTGTGGACCTCCCTGTCTTGTTCCTGATCTTAGGGGAAAGGCTCCCAGTGCTTCCGCATTGAGAATATTTGCTGTGGGCTTTTCGTACCAGGATTTGAAGATGTTGTGGAATGATCCCTCTATCCCTACACTCTGAAGACTTTTATCATGAATGGATGCTGTGTTTTCTTAAATGCTTTCTCTGCGTCTAACGAGAGGATCATGCAGTTCTTGTTTTCTCTGTTGCTGATATGATGAATCACATTGATTTTTTAATTTATATATATATATATATGTATACATATATATATATATATATTTTTTTTTCGTGTTGAACCAGCCTTGTGTCCCAGGGATGAATCCTATTTGCTCATGGTCAACAGTTAGTTTTCTTAATGTACTGTTGCATCCTATTGGCCAGTGTCTTGTTGAGAACTTTTGCATCCATGTTCATCTGGGATATTGGTCTCTAATTCTCCTTTTCGGTCGGGTCTTGGTCTGGTTTTAGACATAAAGTGATGCTGGCCTCAAGAACGAATTTGGAAGTACTCCATCTCTTCCTGTCTTTCGAAACAGATGTAGTAGAATAGGTATGGTTTCTTCTTTAAAGGTTTGATAGAATTCCCCTGGGAAGCCATCTGGCCCTGGACTTGCGTGTCTTGGGAGGTTTCTGATGACTGCTTCAAATTCCTCCCTGGTTTTCGGCCCGTTCGGGTCTTCTATTTCTTCCCCTTTCCAATTTTGGTAGTCTGTGGCCTTCCAGGAATGCGTCCGCTTCCTCTAGATTGCTTAACTTATTGGCGTATCGCTCTTCCTACTATGTTTATCATTTTATTATTTATTTTTTTAATAATAAATTTATTTATTTATTGGTGTTCCATTTACCAACATACAGAATAACACATGCCAGTGCTCATCCCGTGAAGTGTCCCTGTCAGTGCCCGTCACCCACTCACCCCACCCCCGCCCTCCTCCCCTTCCACCACCCCTTGTTCGTTTCCCAGAGTTAGGAGTCTTTACGTTCTGTCTCCCGTTTGATATTTCCCACACATTTCTCCTCCCTTCCCTTAGAATCCCTTTCACTATTATTTATATTCCCCAAACGAATGAGAACATACACTGTTTGTCCTTCTCCGATTGACTCACTTCACTCAGCGTAATACCCTCCAGTTCCATCCACGTGGAAGCAAATGCTGGGTATCTGTCGTTTCTAATGCCTGAGTAATATTCCATTGTGTACGTGAACCTCATCTATCTTCTTTAGCCATTCATCTTTCGATGGAAACCGAGGCTCCTTCCACAGTTTGGCTATTGTGGACATTGCTGCTGGAAACATCGGGGTGCAGGTGTCCCGCCATTTCAATGCATCTGAAACTCTGGGGTCAATCCCCAGCAGTGCAATTGCTGGGTCGTAGACCAGGTCTATCTGTAACTCTTCGAGGAACCTCCACACAGTTTTCCAGAGTGGCTGCACCAGTTCACATTCCCACCAACAGGGTAAGAGGGTTCCCTTTACTCCGCATCCTCTCCAACATTTGTGGTCTCCTGCCTTGTTTATTTTCCACATTCTCACTGGTGTGAGGTGGTATGTCATTGAGGTTTTGATTTGTATTTCCCTGATGGCAAGTGATGCAGAGCATTTTCTCATGTGCATGTTGGCCATGCGTATGACTTCCTCTGTGAGATCTCTCTTCACGTCTTTTGCCCATTTCATGATCGGATTGTTTGTTTCTCTGGTGTCGAGTTTAAGAAGTTCTTCGTAGATCCTGGAAACTAGCCCTTTATCTGATACGTCATTTGCAAATATCTTCTCCCACTGTGTAGGTTGTCTTTTAGTTTTGTTGATGGTATCCTTTGCTGTGCGAAAGCTTCTTGTCTTGATGAAGTCCCAATAGTTCCTTTTTGCTTTTGTTTCTTTGGCCTTCATGGATGTATCTTGGCAAGAAGTTACTGTGGCCGATTTCCAAAAAGGCGTTTGTTGCCTGTGTTCTCCTCTGGGATTTTGATGGACTCTTGTCTCCCATTTAGATCTTTCATCCATTTTGAGTTATCTCGAAATGTGTATGGTGCAAGAAGAGAGTGGTCTAGTTTCATTCATTCTTCTGCCTGTGGATGTGCAATGTTCCAGGCCACCATTTCCTGAAGAGACTGTCTTGCTTCCAGTGGATAGTCTTTCCTCCTTTATCGAATATTAGGTGACCATGAAGTTCAGGGGCCACTTCTGGGTTCTCTATTGTGTTCCACTGATCCATGTGTCTGTTTTTGTGCCAGTACCACACTGTCTCGATGTCCGCAGCTTTGTAGTACAACCTGAAATCTTGCATTGTGGTGATGCCTCCAGATATGGTTTTCTTTTCTAAAATTCCCCTGGCTATTCGCGGTCTTTTCTGATTCCATACAGATCTTAAAATAACATGTTCTAACTCTCTCAAGGGAGTCCATGGTATTTTGATAGGGAGCGCATTAAACGTGTAAATGGCCCTGGGTAACATGGACACTTTCAAAAGGTTAATTCTGCCAATCCATGAGCATGGAATACGTTTCCATCTCTTTGTGTCTTCCTCGATAGCTCTCAGAAGTGCTCTATAGCTTTTAGGGTATAGCTCCTTTGCCTCTTCGGTTAGGTTTATTCCTAGGTATCTTACGCTTCTGGGTGCAGTTGTCAATGGGATTGGCGCCTTAATTTCTCTTTCTTCAGTCTCATTGTCAGTGTATGGAAATGCCACTGATTTCTGGCATTGATCTTGTATCCTGCCATGCTACCAAACTGCCGTATGAGTTCTAGCAATCTTGGGGTGGATGCTTCTGGGTTTTCTGCGTAGACTGTCATGTCATTCGGCGAAGAGGGAGAGTTTGACTGCTTCCTTGACAATTTGATGGCCTTCAAGGTCTCTTCGTCGTCTGATTGCTGAGGCTAGAACTTCCAGGACTCTTGTGGAATAGCAGTGGTGAGTGTGGACCTCCCTGTCTTGTTCCTGATCTTAGGGGAAAGGCTCCCAGTGCTTCCGCATTGAGAATATTTGCTGTGGGCTTTTCGTACCAGGCTTTGAAGATGTTGTGGAATGATCCGTCTATCCCTACACTCTGAAGAGTTTTATCATGAATGGATGCTGTGTTTTCTTAAATGCTTTCTCTGCGTCTAACGAGAGGATCATGCGGTTCTTGTTTCCTCTGTTGCTGATATGATGAATCACATTGATTTTTTATTTTATATATATATAATTATATTTATATATATATATATTTTTTTTTTTCGTGTTGAACCAGCCTTGTGTCCCAGGGATGAATCCTATTTGCTCATGGTGAACAGTTAGTTTTCTTAATGTACTGTTGGATCCTATTGGCCAGCGTCTGGTTGAGAACTTTTGCATCCATATTCATCAGGGATATTGGTCTCTAATTCTCCTTTTCGGTGGGGTCTTGGTCTGGTTTTAGAAATAAAGTGATGCTGGCCTCAAGAACGAATTTGGAAGTACTCCATCTCTTCTTGTATTTCGAAACAGATGTAGTAGAATAGGTATGGTTTCTTCTTTAAAGGTTTGATAGAATTCCCCTGGGAAGCCATCTGGCCCTGGACTTGCGTGTCTTGGGAGGTTTCTGATGACTGCTTCAAATTCCTCCCTGGTTTTCGGCCCGTTCGAGTTTTCTATTTCTTCCCCTTTCCAATTTTGCTAGTCTGTGGCCTTCCAGGAATGCGTCCGCTTCCTCTAGATTGCCTAACTTATTGGCGAATCGCTCTTCCTACTATGTTTATCATTTTATTATTTATTTTTTTAATAATAAATTTATTTATTTATTGGTGTTCCATTTACCAACATACAGAATAACACATGCCAGTGCTCATCCCGTGAAGTGTCCCTGTCAGTGCCCGTCACCCACTCACCCCACCCCCGCCCTCCTCCCCTTCCACCACCCCTTGTTCGTTTCCCAGAGTTAGGAGTCTTTACGTTCTGTCTCCCGTTCTGATATTTCCCACACATTTCTCCTCCCTTCCCTTAGAATCCCTTTCACTATTATTTATATTCCCCAAACGAATGAGAACATACACTGTTTGTCCTTCTCCGATTGACTCACTTCACTCAGCGTAATACCCTCCAGTTCCATCCACGTGGAAGCAAATGCTGGGTATATGTCGTTTCTAATGCCTGAGTAATATTCCATTGTGTACGTGAACCTCATCTATCTTCTTTAGCCATTCATTTTTCGATGGAAACCGAGGCTCCTTCCACAGTTTGGCTATTGTGGACATTGCTGCTGGAAACATCGGGGTGCAGGTGTCCCGCCATTTCAATGCATCTGAAACTCTGGGGTCAATCCCCAGCAGTGCAATTGCTGGGTCGTAGACCAGGTCTATCTGTAACTCTTCGAGGAACCTCCACACAGTTTTCCAGAGTGGCTGCACCAGTTCACATTCCCACCAACAGGGTAAGAGGGTTCCCTTTTCTCCGCATCCTCTCCAACATTTGTGGTCTCCTGCCTTGTTTATTTTCCACATTCTCACTGGTGTGAGGTGGTATGTCATTGAGGTTTTGATTTGTATTTCCCTGATGGCAAGTGATGCAGAGCATTTTCTCATGTGCATGTTGGCCATGCGTATGACTTCCTCTGTGAGATCTCTCTTCACGTCTTTTGCCCTTTTCATGATCGGATTGTTTGTTTCTCTGGTGTCGAGTTTAAGATGTTCTTCGTAGATCCTGGAAACTAGCCCTTTATCTGATACGTCATTTGCAAATATCTTCTCCCACTGTGTAGGTTGTCTTTTAGTTTTGTTGATGGTATCCTTTGCTGTGCGAAAGCTTCTTGTCTTGATGAAGTCCCAATAGTTCCTTTTTGCTTTTGTTTCTTTGGCCTTCATGGATGTATCTTGGCAAGAAGTTACTGTGGCCGATTTCCAAAAAGGCGTTTGTTGCCTGTGTTCTCCTCTGGGATTTTGATGGACTCTTGTCTCCCATTTAGATCTTTCATCCATTTTGAGTTATCTCGAAATGTGTACGGTGCAAGAAGAGAGTGGTCTAGTTTCATTCATTCTTCTGCCTGTGGATGTGCAATGTTCCAGGCCACCATTTCCTGAAGAGACTGTCTTGCTTCCAGTGGATAGTCTTTCCTCCTTTATCGAATATTAGGTGACCATGAAGTTCAGGGGCCACTTCTGGGTTCTCTATTGTGTTCCACTGATCCATGTGTCTGTTTTTGTGCCAGTACCACACTGTCTCGATGTCCGCAGCTTTGTAGTACAACCTGAAATCTTGCATTGTGGTGATGCCTCCAGATATGGTTTTCTTTTCTAAAATTCGCCTGGCTATTCGCGGTCTTTTCTGATTCCATACAGATCTTAAAATAACATGTTCTAACTCTCTCAAGGGAGTCCATGGTATTTTGATAGGGAGCGCATTAAACGTGTAAATGGCCCTGGGTAACATGGACACTTTCAAAAGGTTAATTCTGCCAATCCATGAGCATGGAATACGTTTCCATCTCTTTGTGTCTTCCTCGATAGCTCTCAGAAGTGCTCTATAGCTTTTAGGGTATAGCTCCTTTGCCTCTTCGGTTAGGTTTATTCCTAGGTATCTTACGCTTCTGGGTGCAGTTGTCAATGGGATTGGCGCCTTAATTTCTCTTTCTTCAGTCTCATTGTCAGTGTATGGAAATGCCACTGATTTCTGGCATTGATCTTGTATCCTGCCATGCTACCAAACTGCCCTATGAGTTCTAGCAATCTTGGGGTGGATGCTTCTGTGTTTTCTGCGTAGACTGTCATGTCATTCGGCGAAGAGGGAGAGTTTGACTGCTTCCTTGACAATTTGATGGCCTTCAAGGTCTCTTCGTCGTCTGATTGCTGAGGCTAGAACTTCCAGGACTCTTGTGGAATAGCAGTGGTGAGTGTGGACCTCCCTGTCTTGTTCCTGATCTTAGGGGAAAGGCTCCCAGTGCTTCCGCATTGAGAATATTTGCTGTGGGCTTTTCGTACCAGGCTTTGAAGATGTTGTGGAATGATCCCTCTATCCCTACACTCTGAAGAGTTTTATCATGAATGGATGCTGTGTTTTCTTAAATGCTTTCTCTGCGTCTAACGAGGGAATCATGCGGTTCTTGTTTCGTCTGTTGCTGATATGATGAATCACATTGATTTTTTAATTTATATATATATATATGTATATATATATATATATTTTTTTTTTCGTGTTGAACCAGCCTTGTGTCCCAGGGATGAATCCTATTTGCTCATGGTGAACAGTTAGTTTTCTTAATGTACTGTTGGATCCTATTGGCCAGCGTCTTGTTGAGAACTTTTGCATCCATGTTCATCAGGGATATTGGTCTCTAATTCTCCTTTTCGGTGGGGTCTTGGTCTGGTTTTAGACATAAAGTGATGCTGGCCTCAAGAACGAATTTGGAAGTACTCCATCTCTTCCTGTCTTTCGAAACAGATGTAGTAGAATAGGTATGGTTTCTTCTTTAAAGGTTTGATAGAATTCCCCTGGGAAGCCATCTGGCCCTGGACTTGCGTGTCTTGGGAGGTTTCTGATGACTGCTTCAAATTCCTCCCTGGTTTTCGGCCCGTTCGGGTTTTCTATTTCTTCCCCTTTCCAATTTTGGTAGTCTGTGGCCTGCCAGGAATGCGTCCGCTTCCTCTAGATTGCTTAACTTATTGGCGTATAGTTCTTCCTACTATGTTTATCATTTTATTATTTATTTTTTAATAATAAATTTATTTATTTATTGGTGTTCCATTTACCAACATACAGAATAACACATGCCAGTGCTCATCCCGTGAAGTGTCCCTGTCAGTGCCCGTCACCCACTCACCCCACCCCCGCCCTCCTCCCCTTCCACCACCCCTTGTTCGTTTCCCAGAGTTAGGAGTCTTTACGTTCTGTCTCCCGTTTGATGTTTCCCACACATTTCTCCTCCCTTCCCTTAGAATCCCTTTCACTATTATTTATATTCCCCAAACGAATGAGAACATACACTGTTTGTCCTTCTCCGATTGACTCACTTCACTCAGCGTAATACCCTCCAGTTCCATCCACGTGGAAGCAAATGCTGGGTATCTGTCGTTTCTAATGCCTGAGTAATATTCCATTGTGTACGTGAACCTCATCTATCTTCTTTAGCCATTCATCTTTCGATGGAAACCGAGGCTCCTTCCACAGTTTGGCTATTGTGGACATTGCTGCTGGAAACATCGGGGTGCAGGTGTCCCGCCATTTCAATGCATCTGAAACTCTGGGGTCAATCCCCAGCAGTGCAATTGCTGGGTCGTAGACCAGGTCTATCTGTAACTCTTCGAGGAACCTCCACACAGTTTTCCAGAGTGGCTGCACCAGTTCACATTCCCACCAACAGGGTAAGAGGGTTCCCTTTTCTCCGCATCCTCTCCAACATTTGTGGTCTCCTGCCTTGTTTATTTTCCACATTCTCACTGGTGTGAGGTGGTATGTCATTGAGGTTTTGATTTGTATTTCCCTGATGGCAAGTGATGCAGAGCATTTTCTCATGTGCATGTTGGCCATGCGTATGACTTCCTCTGTGAGATCTGTCTTCACGTCTTTTGCCCATTTCATGATCGGATTGTTTGTTTCTCTGGTGTCGAGTTTAAGAAGTTCTTCGTAGATCCTGGAAACTAGCCCTTTATCTGATACGTCATTTGCAAATATCTTCTCCCACTGTGTAGGTTGTCTTTTAGTTTTGTTGATGGTATCCTTTGCTGTGCGAAAGCTTCTTGTCTTGATGAAGTCCCAATAGTTCCTTTTTGCTTTTGTTTCTTTGGCCCTCATGGATGTATCTTGGCAAGAAGTTACTGTGGCCGATTTCCAAAAAGGCGTTTGTTGCCTGTGTTCTCCTCTGGGATTTTGATGGACCCTTGTCTCCCATTTAGATCTTTCATCCATTTTGAGTTATCTCGAAATGTGTATGGTGCAAGAAGAGAGTGGTCTAGTTTCATTCATTCTTCTGCGTGTGGATGTGCAATTTTCCAGGCCACCATTTCCTGAAGAGACTGTCTTGCTTCCACGGATAGTCTTTCCTCCTTTATCGAATATTAGGTGACCATGAAGTTCAGGGGCCACTTCTGGGTTCTCTATTGTGTTCCACTGATCCATGTGTCTGTTTTTGTGCCAGTACCACACTGTCTCGATGTCCGCAGCTTTGTAGTACAACCTGAAATCTTGCATTGTGGTGATGCCTCCAGATATGGTTTTCTTTTCTAAAATTCGCCTGGCTATTCGCGGTCTTTTCTGATTCCATACAGATCTTAAAATAACATGTTCTAACTCTCTCAAGGGAGTCCATGGTATTTTGATAGGGAGCGCATTAAACGTGTAAATGGCCCTGGGTAACATGGACACTTTCAAAAGGTTAATTCTGCCAATCCATGAGCATGGAATACGTTTCCATCTCTTTGTGTCTTCCTCGATAGCTTTCAGAAGTGCTCTATAGCTTTTAGGGTATAGCTCCTTTGCCTCTTCGGTTAGGTTTATTCCTAGGTATCTTACGCTTCTGGGTGCAGTTGTCAATGGGATTGGCGCCTTAATTTCTCTTTCTTCAGTCTCATTGTCAGTGTATGGAAATGCCACTGATTTCTGGCATTGATCTTGTATCCTGCCATGCTACCAAACTGCCGTATGAGTTCTAGCAATCTTGGGGTGGATGCTTCTGGGTTTTCTGCGTAGACTGTCATGTCAGTCGGCGAAGAGGGAGAGTTTGACTGCTTCCTTGCCAATTTGATGGCCTTCAAGGTCTCTTCGTCGTCTGATTGCTGAGGCTAGAACTTCCAGGACTCTTGTGGAATAGCAGTGGTGAGTGTGGACCTCCCTGTCTTGTTCCTGATCTTAGGGGAAAGGCTCCCAGTGCTTCCGCATTGAGAATATTTGCTGTGGGCTTTTCGTACCAGGCTTTGAAGATGTTGTGGAATGATCCCTCTATCCCTACACTCTGAAGAGTTTTATCATGAATGGATGCTGTGTTTTCTTAAATGCTTTCTCTGCGTCTAACGAGAGGATCATGCGGTTCTTGTTTCCTCTGTTGCTGATATGATGAATCACATTGATTTTTTAATTTATATATATATATATATGTATACATATATATATATTTTTTTTTTTTTCGTGTTGAACCAGCCTTGTGTCCCAGGGATGAATCCTATTTGCTCATGGTCAACAGTTAGTTTTCTTAATGTACTGTTGCATCCTATTGGCCAGTGTCTTGTTGAGAACTTTTGCATCCATGTTCATCAGGGATATTGGTCTCTAATTCTCCTTTTCGGTCGGGTCTTGGTCTGGTTTTAGACATAAAGTGATGCTGGCCTCAAGAACGAATTTGGAAGTACTCCATCTCTTCCTGTCTTTCGAAACAGATGTAGTAGAATAGGTATGGTTTCTTCTTTAAAGGTTTGATAGAATTCCCCTGGGAAGCCATCTGGCCCTGGACTTGCGTGTCTTGGGAGGTTTCTGATGACTGCTTCAAATTCCTCCCTGGTTTTCGGCCCGTTCGGGTCTTCTATTTCTTCCCCTTTCCAATTTTGGTAGTCTGTGGCCTTCCAGGAATGCGTCCGCTTCCTCTAGATTGCTTAACTTATTGGCGTATCGCTCTTCCTACTATGTTTATCATTTTATTATTTATTTTTTTAATAATAAATTTATTTATTTATTGGTGTTCCATTTACCAACATACAGAATAACACATGCCAGTGCTCATCCCGTGAAGTGTCCCTGTCAGTGCCCGTCACCCACTCACCCCACCCCCGCCCTCCTCCCCTTCCACCACCCCTTGTTCGTTTCCCAGAGTTAGGAGTCTTTACGTTCTATCTCCCGTTTGATATTTCCCACACATTTCTCCTCCCTTCCCTTAGAATCCCTTTCACTATTATTTATATTCCCCAAACGAATGAGAACATACACTGTTTGTCCTTCTCCGATTGACTCACTTCACTCAGCGTAATACCCTCCAGTTCCATCCACGTGGAAGCAAATGCTGGGTATCTGTCGTTTCTAATGCCTGAGTAATATTCCATTGTGTACGTGAACCTCATCTATCTTCTTTAGCCATTCATCTTTCGATGGAAACCGAGGCTCCTTCCACAGTTTGGCTATTGTGGACATTGCTGCTGGAAACATCGGGGTGCAGGTGTCCCGCCATTTCAATGCATCTGAAACTCTGGGGTCAATCCCCAGCAGTGCAATTGCTGGGTCGTAGACCAGGTCTATCTGTAACTCTTCGAGGAACCTCCACACAGTTTTCCAGAGTGGCTGCACCAGTTCACATTCCCACCAACAGGGTAAGAGGGTTCCCTTTACTCCGCATCCTCTCCAACATTTGTGGTCTCCTGCCTTGTTTATTTTCCACATTCTCACTGGTGTGAGGTGGTATGTCATTGAGGTTTTGATTTGTATTTCCCTGATGGCAAGTGATGCAGAGCATTTTCTCATGTGCATGTTGGCCATGCGTATGACTTCCTCTGTGAGATCTCTCTTCACGTCTTTTGCCCATTTCATGATCGGATTGTTTGTTTCTCTGGTGTCGAGTTTAAGAAGTTCTTCGTAGATCCTGGAAACTAGCCCTTTATCTGATACGTCATTTGCAAATATCTTCTCCCACTGTGTAGGTTGTCTTTTAGTTTTGTTGATGGTATCCTTTGCTGTGCGAAAGCTTCTTGTCTTGATGAAGTCCCAATAGTTCCTTTTTGCTTTTGTTTCTTTGGCCTTCATGGATGTATCTTGGCAAGAAGTTACTGTGGCCGATTTCCAAAAAGGCGTTTGTTGCCTGTGTTCTCCTCTGGGATTTTGATGGACTCTTGTCTCCCATTTAGATCTTTCATCCATTTTGAGTTATCTCGAAATGTGTATGGTGCAAGAAGAGAGTGGTCTAGTTTCATTCATTCTTCTGCCTGTGGATGTGCAATGTTCCAGGCCACCATTTCCTGAAGAGACTGTCTTGCTTCCAGTGGATAGTCTTTCCTCCTTTATCGAATATTAGGTGACCATGAAGTTCAGGGGCCACTTCTGGGTTCTCTATTGTGTTCCACTGATCCATGTGTCTGTTTTTGTGCCAGTACCACACTGTCTCGATGTCCGCAGCTTTGTAGTACAACCTGAAATCTTGCATTGTGGTGATGCCTCCAGATATGGTTTTCTTTTCTAAAATTCCCCTGGCTATTCGCGGTCTTTTCTGATTCCATACAGATCTTAAAATAACATGTTCTAACTCTCTCAAGGGAGTCCATGGTATTTTGATAGGGAGCGCATTAAACGTGTAAATGGCCCTGGGTAACATGGACACTTTCAAAAGGTTAATTCTGCCAATCCATGAGCATGGAATACGTTTCCATCTCTTTGTGTCTTCCTCGATAGCTCTCAGAAGTGCTCTATAGCTTTTAGGGTATAGCTCCTTTGCCTCTTCGGTTAGGTTTATTCCTAGGTATCTTACGCTTCTGGGTGCAGTTGTCAATGGGATTGGCGCCTTAATTTCTCTTTCTTCAGTCTCATTGTCAGTGTATGGAAATGCCACTGATTTCTGGCATTGATCTTGTATCCTGCCATGCTACCAAACTGCCGTATGAGTTCTAGCAATCTTGGGGTGGATGCTTCTGGGTTTTCTGCGTAGACTGTCATGTCATTCGGCGAAGAGGGAGAGTTTGACTGCTTCCTTGACAATTTGATGGCCTTCAAGGTCTCTTCGTCGTCTGATTGCTGAGGCTAGAACTTCCAGGACTCTTGTGGAATAGCAGTGGTGAGTGTGGACCTCCCTGTCTTGTTCCTGATCTTAGGGGAAAGGCTCCCAGTGCTTCCGCATTGAGAATATTTGCTGTGGGCTTTTCGTACCAGGCTTTGAAGATGTTGTGGAATGATCCGTCTATCCCTACACTCTGAAGAGTTTTATCATGAATGGATGCTGTGTTTTCTTAAATGCTTTCTCTGCGTCTAACGAGAGGATCATGCGGTTCTTGTTTCCTCTGTTGCTGATATGATGAATCACATTGATTTTTTATTTTATATATATATAATTATATTTATATATATATATATATTTTTTTTTTCGTGTTGAACCAGCCTTGTGTCCCAGGGATGAATCCTATTTGCTCATGGTGAACAGTTAGTTTTCTTAATGTACTGTTGGATCCTATTGGCCAGCGTCTGGTTGAGAACTTTTGCATCCATATTCATCAGGGATATTGGTCTCTAATTCTCCTTTTCGGTGGGGTCTTGGTCTGGTTTTAGAAATAAAGTGATGCTGGCCTCAAGAACGAATTTGGAAGTACTCCATCTCTTCTTGTATTTCGAAACAGATGTAGTAGAATAGGTATGGTTTCTTCTTTAAAGGTTTGATAGAATTCCCCTGGGAAGCCATCTGGCCCTGGACTTGCGTGTCTTGGGAGGTTTCTGAAGACTGCTTCAAATTCCTCCCTGGTTTTCGGCCCGTTCGAGTTTTCTATTTCTTCCCCTTTCCAATTTTGCTAGTCTGTGGCCTTCCAGGAATGCGTCCGCTTCCTCTAGATTGCCTAACTTATTGGCGAATCGCTCTTCCTACTATGTTTATCATTTTATTATTTATTTTTTTAATAATAAATTTATTTATTTATTGGTGTTCCATTTACCAACATACAGAATAACACATGCCAGTGCTCATCCCGTGAAGTGTCCCTGTCAGTGCCCGTCACCCACTCACCCCACCCCCGCCCTCCTCCCCTTCCACCACCCCTTGTTCGTTTCCCAGAGTTAGGAGTCTTTACGTTCTGTCTCCCGTTTGATATTTCCCACACATTTCTCCTCCCTTCCCTTAGAATCCCTTTCACTATTATTTATATTCCCCAAACGAATGAGAACATACACTGTTTGTCCTTCTCCGATTGACTCACTTCACTCAGCGTAATACCCTCCAGTTCCATCCACGTGGAAGCAAATGCTGGGTATCTGTCGTTTCTAATGCCTGAGTAATATTCCATTGTGTACGTGAACCTCATCTATCTTCTTTAGCCATTCATTTTTCGATGGAAACCGAGGCTCCTTCCACAGTTTGGCTATTGTGGACATTGCTGCTGGAAACATCGGGGTGCAGGTGTCCCGCCATTTCAATGCATCTGAAACTCTGGGGTCAATCCCCAGCAGTGCAATTGCTGGGTCGTAGACCAGGTCTATCTGTAACTCTTCGAGGAACCTCCACACAGTTTTCCAGAGTGGCTGCACCAGTTCACATTCCCACCAACAGGGTAAGAGGGTTCCCTTTTCTCCGCATCCTCTCCAACATTTGTGGTCTCCTGCCTTGTTTATTTTCCACATTCTCACTGGTGTGAGGTGGTATGTCATTGAGGTTTTGATTTGTATTTCCCTGATGGCAAGTGATGCAGAGCATTTTCTCATGTGCATGTTGGCCATGCGTATGACTTCCTCTGTGAGATCTCTCTTCACGTCTTTTGCCCATTTCATGATCGGATTGTTTGTTTCTCTGGTGTCGAGTTTAAGAAGTTCTTCGTAGATCCTGGAAACTAGCCCTTTATCTGATACGTCATTTGCAAATATCTTCTCCCACTGTGTAGGTTGTCTTTTAGTTTTGTTGATGGTATCCTTTGCTGTGCGAAAGCTTCTTGTCTTGATGAAGTCCCAATAGTTCCTTTTTGCTTTTGTTTCTTTGGCCTTCATGGATGTATCTTGGCAAGAAGTTACTGTGGCCGATTTCCAAAAAGGCGTTTGTTGCCTGTGTTCTCCTCTGGGATTTTGATGGACTCTTGTCTCCCATTTAGATCTTTCATCCATTTTGAGTTATCTCGAAATGTGTACGGTGCAAGAAGAGAGTGGTCTAGTTTCATTCATTCTTCTGCCTGTGGATGTGCAATGTTCCAGGCCACCATTTCCTGAAGAGACTGTCTTGCTTCCAGTGGATAGTCTTTCCTCCTTTATCGAATATTAGGTGACCATGAAGTTCAGGGGCCACTTCTGGGTTCTCTATTGTGTTCCACTGATCCATGTGTCTGTTTTTGTGCCAGTACCACACTGTCTCGATGTCCGCAGCTTTGTAGTACAACCTGAAATCTTGCATTGTGGTGATGCCTCCAGATATGGTTTTCTTTTCTAAAATTCGCCTGGCTATTCGCGGTCTTTTCTGATTCCATACAGATCTTAAAATAACATGTTCTAACTCTCTCAAGGGAGTCCATGGTATTTTGATAGGGAGCGCATTAAACGTGTAAATGGCCCTGGGTAACATGGACACTTTCAAAAGGTTAATTCTGCCAATCCATGAGCATGGAATACGTTTCCATCTCTTTGTGTCTTCCTCGATAGCTCTCAGAAGTGCTCTATAGCTTTTAGGGTATAGCTCCTTTGCCTCTTCGGTTAGGTTTATTCCTAGGTATCTTACGCTTCTGGGTGCAGTTGTCAATGGGATTGGCGCATTAATTTCTCTTTCTTCAGTCTCATTGTCAGTGTATGGAAATGCCACTGATTTCTGGCATTGATCTTGTATCCTGCCATGCTACCAAACTGCCGTATGAGTTCTAGCAATCTTGGGGTGGATGCTTCTGGGTTTTCTGCGTAGACTGTCATGTCATTCGGCGAAGAGGGAGAGTTTGACTGCTTCCTTGACAATTTGATGGCCTTCAAGGTCTCTTCGTCGTCTGATTGCTGAGGCTAGAACTTCCAGGACTCTTGTGGAATAGCAGTGGTGAGTGTGGACCTCCCTGTCTTGTTCCTGATCTTAGGGGAAAGGCTCCCAGTGCTTCCGCATTGAGAATATTTGCTGTGGGCTTTTCGTACCAGGCTTTGAAGATGTTGTGGAATGATCCGTCTATCCCTACACTCTGAAGAGTTTTATCATGAATGGATGCTGTGTTTTCTTAAATGCTTTCTCTGCGTCTAACGAGAGGATCATGCGGTTCTTGTTTCCTCTGTTGCTGATATGATGAATCACATTGATTTTTTATTTTATATATATATAATTATATTTATATATATATATATATTTTTTTTTTCGTGTTGAACCAGCCTTGTGTCCCAGGGATGAATCCTATTTGCTCATGGTGAACAGTTAGTTTTCTTAATGTACTGTTGGATCCTATTGGCCAGCGTCTGGTTGAGAACTTTTGCATCCATATTCATCAGGGATATTGGTCTCTAATTCTCCTTTTCGGTGGGGTCTTGGTCTGGTTTTAGAAATAAAGTGATGCTGGCCTCAAGAACGAATTTGGAAGTACTCCATCTCTTCTTGTATTTCGAAACAGATGTAGTAGAATAGGTATGGTTTCTTCTTTAAAGGTTTGATAGAATTCCCCTGGGAAGCCATCTGGCCCTGGACTTGCGTGTCTTGGGAGGTTTCTGATGACTGCTTCAAATTCCTCCCTGGTTTTCGGCCCGTTCGAGTTTTCTATTTCTTCCCCTTTCCAATTTTGCTACTCTGTGGCCTTCCAGGAATGCGTCCGCTTCCTCTAGATTGCCTAACTTATTGGCGAATCGCTCTTCCTACTATGTTTATCATTTTATTATTTATTTTTTTAATAATAAATTTATTTATTTATTGGTGTTCCATTTACCAACATACAGAATAACACATGCCAGTGCTCATCCCGTGAAGTGTCCCTGTCAGTGCCCGTCACCCACTCACCCCACCCCCGCCCTCCTCCCCTTCCACCACCCCTTGTTCGTTTCCCAGAGTTAGGAGTCTTTACGTTCTGTCTCCCGTTTGATATTTCCCACACATTTCTCCTCCCTTCCCTTAGAATCCCTTTCACTATTATTTATATTCCCCAAACGAATGAGAACATACACTGTTTGTCCTTCTCCGATTGACTCACTTCACTCAGCGTAATACCCTCCAGTTCCATCCACGTGGAAGCAAATGCTGGGTATCTGTCGTTTCTAATGCCTGAGTAATATTCCATTGTGTACGTGAACCTCATCTATCTTCTTTAGCCATTCATCTTTCGATGGAAACCGAGGCTCCTTCCACAGTTTGGCTATTGTGGACATTGCTGCTGGAAACATCGGGGTGCAGGTGTCCCGCCATTTCAATGCATCTGAAACTCTGGGGTCAATCCCCAGCAGTGCAATTGCTGGGTCGTAGACCAGGTCTATCTGTAACTCTTCGAGGAACCTCCACACAGTTTTCCAGAGTGGCTGCACCAGTTCACATTCCCACCAACAGGGTAAGAGGGTTCCCTTTACTCCGCATCCTCTCCAACATTTGTGGTCTCCTGCCTTGTTTATTTTCCACATTCTCACTGGTGTGAGGTGGTATGTCATTGAGGTTTTGATTTGTATTTCCCTGATGGCAAGTGATGCAGAGCATTTTCTCATGTGCATGTTGGCCATGCGTATGACTTCCTCTGTGAGATCTCTCTTCACGTCTTTTGCCCTTTTCATGATCGGATTGTTTGTTTCTCTGGTGTCGAGTTTAAGATGTTCTTCGTAGATCCTGGAAACTAGCCCTTTATCTGATACGTCATTTGCAAATATCTTCTCCCACTGTGTAGGTTGTCTTTTAGTTTTGTTGATGGTATCCTTTGCTGTGCGAAAGCTTCTTGTCTTGATGAAGTCCCAATAGTTCCTTTTTGCTTTTGGTTCTTTGGCCTTCATGTATGTATCTTGGCAAGAAGTTACTGTGGCCGATTTCCAAAAAGGCGTTTGTTGCCTGTGTTCTCCTCTGGGATTTTGATGGACTCTTGTCTCCCATTTAGATCTTTCATCCATTTTGAGTTATCTCGAAATGTGTACGGTGCAAGAAGAGAGTGGTCTAGTTTCATTCATTCTTCTGCCTGTGGATGTGCAATGTTCCAGGCCACCATTTCCTGAAGAGACTGTCTTGCTTCCAGTGGATAGTCTTTCCTCCTTTATCGAATATTAGGTGACCATGAAGTTCAGGGGCCACTTCTGGGTTCTCTATTGTGTTCCACTGATCCATGTGTCTGTTTTTGTGCCAGTACCACACTGTCTCGATGTCCGCAGCTTTGTAGTACAACCTGAAATCTTGCATTGTGGTGATGCCTCCAGATATGGTTTTCTTTTCTAAAATTCCCCTGGCTATTCGCGGTCTTTTCTGATTCCATACAGATCTTAAAATAACATGTTCTAACTCTCTCAAGGGAGTCCATGGTATTTTGATAGGGAGCGCATTAAACGTGTAAATGGCCCTGGGTAACATGGACACTTTCCAAAGGTTAATTCTGCCAATCCATGAGCATGGAATACGTTTCCATCTCTTTGTGTCTTCCTCGATAGCTCTCAGAAGTGCTCTATAGCTTTTAGGGTATAGCTCCTTTGCCTCTTCGGTTAGGTTTATTCCTAGGTATCTTACGCTTCTGGGTGCAGTTGTCAATGGGATTGGCGCCTTAATTTCTCTTTCTTCAGTCTCATTGTCAGTGTATGGAAATGCCACTGATTTCTGGCATTGATCTTGTATCCTGCCATGCTACCAAACTGCCGTATGAGTTCTAGCAATCTTGGGGTGGATGCTTCTGGGTTTTCTGCGTAGACTGTCATGTCATTCGGCGAAGAGGGAGAGTTTGACTGCTTCCTTGACAATTTGATGTCCTTCAAGGTCTCTTCGTCGTCTGATTGCTGAGGCTAGAACTTCCAGGACTCTTGTGGAATAGCAGTGGTGAGTGTGGACCTCCCTGTCTTGTTCCTGATCTTAGGGGAAAGGCTCCCAGTGCTTCCGCATTGAGAATATTTGCTGTGGGCTTTTCGTACCAGGCTTTGAAGATGTTGTGGAATGATCCCTCTATCCCTACACTCTGAAGAGTTTTATCATGAATGGATGCTGTGTTTTCTTAAATGCTTTCTCTGCGTCTAACGAGGGAATCATGCGGTTCTTGTTTCGTCTGTTGCTGATATGATGAATCACATTGATTTTTTAATTTATATATATATATATGTATATATATATATATATTTTTTTTTTCGTGTTGAACCAGCCTTGTGTCCCAGGGATGAATCCTATTTGCTCATGGTGAACAGTTAGTTTTCTTAATGTACTGTTGGATCCTATTGGCCAGCGTCTTGTTGAGAACTTTTGCATCCATGTTCATCAGGGATATTGGTCTCTAATTCTCCTTTTCGGTGGGGTCTTGGTCTGGTTTTAGACATAAAGTGATGCTGGCCTCAAGAACGAATTTGGAAGTACTCCATCTCTTCCTGTCTTTCGAAACAGATGTAGTAGAATAGGTATGGTTTCTTCTTTAAAGGTTTGATAGAATTCCCCTGGGAAGCCATCTGGCCCTGGACTTGCGTGTCTTGGGAGGTTTCTGATGACTGCTTCAAATTCCTCCCTGGTTTTCGGCCCGTTCGGGTTTTCTATTTCTTCCCCTTTCCAATTTTGGTAGTCTGTGGCCTGCCAGGAATGCGTCCCCTTCCTCTAGATTGCTTAACTTATTGGCGTATAGTTCTTCCTACTATGTTTATCATTTTATTATTTATTTTTTAATAATAAATTTATTTATTTATTGGTGTTCCATTTACCAACATACAGAATAACACATGCCAGTGCTCATCCCGTGAAGTGTCCCTGTCAGTGCCCGTCACCCACTCACCCCACCCCCGCCCTCCTCCCCTTCCACCACCCCTTGTTCGTTTCCCAGAGTTAGGAGTCTTTACGTTCTGTCTCCCGTTTGATGTTTCCCACACATTTCTCCTCCCTTCCCTTAGAATCCCTTTCACTATTATTTATATTCCCCAAACGAATGAGAACATACACTGTTTGTCCTTCTCCGATTGACTCACTTCACTCAGCGTAATACCCTCCAGTTCCATCCACGTGGAAACAAATGCTGGGTATCTGTCGTTTCTAATGCCTGAGTAATATTCCATTGTGTACGTGAACCTCATCTATCTTCTTTAGCCATTCATCTTTCGATGGAAACCGAGGCTCCTTCCACAGTTTGGCTATTGTGGACATTGCTGCTGGAAACATCGGGGTGCAGGTGTCCCGCCATTTCAATGCATCTGAAACTCTGTGGTCAATCCCCAGCAGTGCAATTGCTGGGTCGTAGACCAGGTCTATCTGTAACTCTTCTAGGATTCTCCACACAGTTTTCCAGAGTGGCTGCACCAGTTCACATTCCCACCAACAGTGTAAGAGGGTTCCCTTTTCTCCGCATCCTCTCCAACATTTGTGGTCTCCTGCCTTGTTTATTTTCCACATTCTCACTGGTGTGAGGTGGTATGTCATTGAGGTTTTGATTTGTATTTCCCTGATGGCAAGTGATGCAGAGCATTTTCTCATGTGCATGTTGGCCATGCGTATGACTTCCTCTGTGAGATCTCTCTTCACGTCTTTTGCCCATTTCATGATCGGATTGTTTGTTTCTCTGGTGTCGAGTTTAAGATGTTCTTCGTAGATCCTGGAAACTAGCCCTTTATCTGATACGTCATTTGCAAATATCTTCTCCCACTGTGTAGGTTGTCTTTTAGTTTTGTTGATGGTATCCTTTGCTGTGCGAAAGCTTCTTGTCTTGATGAAGTCCCAATAGTTCCTTTTTGCTTTTGTTTCTTTGGCCTTCATGGATGTATCTTGGCAAGAAGTTACTGTGGCCGATTTCCAAAAAGGCGTTTGTTGCCTGTGTTCTCCTCTGGGATTTTGATGGACTCTTGTCTCCCATTTAGATCTTTCATCCATTTTGAGTTATCTCGAAATGTGTATGGTGCAAGAAGAGAGTGGTCTAGTTTCATTCATTCTTCTGCCTGTGGATGTGCAATGTTCCAGGCCACCATTTCCTGAAGAGACTGTCTTGCTTCCAGTGGATAGTCTTTCCTCCTTTATCGAATATTAGGTGACCATGAAGTTCAGGGGCCACTTCTGGGTTCTCTATTGTGTTCCACTGATCCATGTGTCTGTTTTTGTGCCAGTACCACACTGTCTCGATGTCCGCAGCTTTGTAGTACAACCTGAAATCTTGCATTGTGGTGATGCCTCCAGATATGGTTTTCTTTTCTAAAATTCCCCTGGCTATTCGCGGTCTTTTCTGATTCCATACAGATCTTAAAATAACATGTTCTAACTCTCTCAAGGGAGTCCATGGTATTTTGATAGGGAGCGCATTAAACGTGTAAATGGCCCTGGGTAACATGGACACTTTCAAAAGGTTAATTCTGCCAATCCATGAGCATGGAATACGTTTCCATCTCTTTGTGTCTTCCTCGATAGCTCTCAGAAGTGCTCTATAGCTTTTAGGGTATAGCTCCTTTGCCTCTTCGGTTAGGTTTATTCCTAGGTATCTTACGCTTCTGGGTGCATTTGTCAATGGGATTGGCGCCTTAATTTCTCTTTCTTCAGTCTCATTGTCAGTGTATGGAAATGCCACTGATTTCTGGCATTGATCTTGTATCCTGCCATGCTACCAAACTGCCGTATGAGTTCTAGCAATCTTGGGGTGGATGCTTCTGGGTTTTCTGCGTAGACTGTCATGTCATTCGGCGAAGAGGGAGAGTTTGACTGCTTCCTTGACAATTTGATGGCCTTCAAGGTCTCTTCGTCGTCTGATTGCTGAGGCTAGAACTTCCAGGACTCTTGTGGAATAGCAGTGGTGAGTGTGGACCTCCCTGTCTTGTTCCTGATCTTAGGGGAAAGGCTCCCAGTGCTTCCGCATTGAGAATATTTGCTGTGGGCTTTTCGTACCAGGCTTTGAAGATGTTGTGCAATGATCCCTCTATCCCTACACTCTGAAGAGTTTTATCATGAATGGATGCTGTGTTTTCTTAAATGCTTTCTCTGCGTCTAACGAGAGAATCATGCGGTTCTTGTTTCGTCTGTTGCTGATATGATGAATCACATTGATTTTTTAATTTATATATATATATATGTATATATATATATATATATTTTTTTTTTTTCGTGTTGAACCAGCCTTGTGTCCCAGGGATGAATCCTATTTGCTCATGGTGAACAGTTAGTTTTCTTAATGTACTGTTGGATCCTATTGGCCAGCGTCTTGTTGAGAACTTTTGCATCCATGTTCATCAGGGATATTGGTCTCTAATTCTCCTTTTCGGTGGGGTCTTGGTCTGGTTTTAGACATAAAGTGATGCTGGCCTCAAGAACGAATTTGGAAGTACTCCATCTCTTCCTGTCTTTCGAAACAGATGTAGTAGAATAGGTATGGTTTCTTCTTTAAAGGTTTGATAGAATTCCCCTGGGAAGCCATCTGGCCCTGGACTTGCGTGTCTTGGGAGGTTTCTGATGACTGCTTCAAATTCCTCCCTGGTTTTCGGCCCGTACGGGTTTTCTATTTCTTCCCCTTTCCAATTTTGGTAGTCTGTGGCCTGCCAGGAATGCGTCCGCTTCCTCTAGATTGCTTAACTTATTGGCGTATAGTTCTTCCTACTATGTTTATCATTTTATTATTTATTTTTTAATAATAAATTTATTTATTTATTGGTGTTCCATTTACCAACATACAGAATAACACATGCCAGTGCTCATCCCGTGAAGTGTCCCTGTCAGTGCCCGTCACCCACTCACCCCACCCCCGCCCTCCTCCCCTTCCACCACCCCTTGTTCGTTTCCCAGAGTTAGGAGTCTTTACGTTCTGTCTCCCGTTTGATGTTTCCCACACATTTCTCCTCCCTTCCCTTAGAATCCCTTTCACTATTATTTATATTCCCCAAACGAATGAGAACATACACTGTTTGTCCTTCTCCGATTGACTCACTTCACTCAGCGTAATACCCTCCAGTTCCATCCACGTGGAAGCAAATGCTGGGTATCTGTCGTTTCTAATGCCTGAGTAATATTCCATTGTGTACGTGAACCTCATCTATCTTCTTTAGCCATTCATCTTTCGATGGAAACCGAGGCTCCTTCCACAGTTTGGCTATTGTGGACATTGCTGCTGGAAACATCGGGGTGAAGGTGTCCCGCCATTTCAATGCATCTGAAACTCTGTGGTCAATCCCCAGCAGTGCAATTGCTGGGTCGTAGACCAGGTCTATCTGTAACTCTTCTAGGATTCTCCACACAGTTTTCCAGAGTGGCTGCACCAGTTCACATTCCCACCAACAGGGTAAGAGGGTTCCCTTTTCTCCGCATCCTCTCCAACATTTGTGGTCTCCTGCCTTGTTTATTTTCCACATTCTCACTGGTGTGAGGTGGTATGTCATTGAGGTTTTGATTTGTATTTCCCTGATGGCAAGTGATGCAGAGCATTTTCTCATGTGCATGTTGGCCATGCGTATGACTTCCTCTGTGAGATCTCTCTTCACGTCTTTTGCCCATTTCATGATCGGATTGTTTGTTTCTCTGGTGTCGAGTTTAAGATGTTCTTCGTAGATCCTGGAAACTAGCCCTTTATCTGATACGTCATTTGCAAATATCTTCTCCCACTGTGTAGGTTGTCTTTTAGTTTTGTTGATGGTATCCTTTGCTGTGCGAAAGCTTCTTGTCTTGATGAAGTCCCAATAGTTCCTTTTTGCTTTTGTTTCTTTGGCCTTCATGGATGTATCTTGGCAAGAAGTTACTGTGGCCGATTTCCAAAAAGGCGTTTGTTGCCTGTGTTCTCCTCTGGGATTTTGATGGACTCTTGTCTCCCATTTAGATCTTTCATCCATTTTGAGTTATCTCGAAATGTGTATGGTGCAAGAAGAGAGTGGTCTAGTTTCATTCATTCTTCTGCCTGTGGATGTGCAATGTTCCAGGCCACCATTTCCTGAAGAGACTGTCTTGCTTCCAGTGGATAGTCTTTCCTCCTTTATCGAATATTAGGTGACCATGAAGTTCAGGGGCCACTTCTGGGTTCTCTATTGTGTTCCACTGATCCATGTGTCTGTTTTTGTGCCAGTACCACACTGTCTCGATGTCCGCAGCTTTGTAGTACAACCTGAAATCTTGCATTGTGGTGATGCCTCCAGATATGGTTTTCTTTTCTAAAATTCCCCTGGCTATTCGCGGTCTTTTCTGATTCCATACAGATCTTAAAATAACATGTTCTAACTCTCTCAAGGGAGTCCATGGTATTTTGATAGGGAGCGCATTAAACGTGTAAATGGCCCTGGGTAACATGGACACTTTCAAAAGGTTAATTCTGCCAATCCATGAGCATGGAATACGTTTCCATCTCTTTGTGTCTTCCTCGATAGCTCTCAGAAGTGCTCTATAGCTTTTAGGGTATAGCTCCTTTGCCTCTTCGGTTAGGTTTATTCCTAGGTATCTTACGCTTCTGGGTGCATTTGTCAATGGGATTGGCGCCTTAATTTCTCTTTCTTCAGTCTCATTGTCAGTGTATGGAAATGCCACTGATTTCTGGCATTGATCTTGTATCCTGCCATGCTACCAAACTGCCGTATGAGTTCTAGCAATCTTGGGGTGGATGCTTCTGGGTTTTCTGCGTAGACTGTCATGTCATTCGGCGAAGAGGGAGAGTTTGACTGCTTCCTTGACAATTTGATGGCCTTCAAGGTCTCTTCGTCGTCTGATTGCTGAGGCTAGAACTTCCAGGACTCTTGTGGAATAGCAGTGGTGAGTGTGGACCTCCCTGTCTTGTTCCTGATCTTAGGGGAAAGGCTCCCAGTGCTTCCGCATTGAGAATATTTGCTGTGGGCATTTCGTACCAGGCTTTGAAGATGTTGTGCAATGATCCCTCTATCCCTACACTCTGAAGAGTTTTATCATGAATGGATGCTGTGTTTTCTTAAATGCTTTCTCTGCGTCTAACGAGAGAATCATGCGCTTCTTGTTTCGTCTGTTGCTGATATGATGAATCACATTGATTTTTTAATTTATATATATATATATGTATATATATATATATATATATTTTTTTTTTCGTGTTGAACCAGCCTTGTGTCCCAGGGATGAATCCTATTTGCTCATGGTGAACAGTTAGTTTTCTTAATGTACTGTTGGATCCTATTGGCCAGCGTCTTGTTGAGAACTTTTGCATCCATGTTCATCAGGGATATTGGTCTCTAATTCTCCTTTTCGGTGGGGTCTTGGTCTGGTTTTAGACATAAAGTGATGCTGGCCTCAAGAACGAATTTGGAAGTACTCCATCTCTTCCTGTCTTTCGAAACAGATGTAGTAGAATAGGTATGGTTTCTTCTTTAAAGGTTTGATAGAATTCCCCTGGGAAGCCATCTGGCCCTGGACTTGCGTGTCTTGGGAGGTTTCTGATGACTGCTTCAAATTCCTCCCTGGTTTTCGGCCCGTTCGGGTTTTCTATTTCTTCCCCTTTCCAAATTTGGTAGTCTGTGGCCTGCCAGGAATGCGTCCGCTTCCTCTAGATTGCTTAACTTATTGGCGTATAGTTCTTCCTACTATGTTTATCATTTTATTATTTATTTTTTAATAATAAATTTATTTATTTATTGGTGTTCCATTTACCAACATACAGAATAACACATGCCAGTGCTCATCCCGTGAAGTGTCCCTGTCAGTGCCCGTCACCCACTCACCCCACCCCCGCCCTCCTCCCCTTCCACCACCCCTTGTTCGTTTCCCAGAGTTAGGAGTCTTTACGTTCTGTCTCCCGTTTGATGTTTCCCACACATTTCTCCTCCCTTCCCTTAGAATCCCTTTCACTATTATTTATATTCCCCAAACGAATGAGAACATACACTGTTTGTCCTTCTCCGATTGACTCACTTCACTCAGCGTAATACCCTCCAGTTCCATCCACGTGGAAGCAAATGCTGGGTATCTGTCGTTTCTAATGCCTGAGTAATATTCCATTGTGTACGTGAACCTCATCTATCTTCTTTAGCCATTCATCTTTCGATGGAAACCGAGGCTCCTTCCACAGTTTGGCTATTGTGGACATTGCTGCTGGAAACATCGGGGTGCAGGTGTCCCGCCATTTCAATGCATCTGAAACTCTGGGGTCAATCCCCAGCAGTGCAATTGCTGGGTCGTAGACCAGGTCTATCTGTAACTCTTCGAGGAACCCCCACACAGTTTTCCAGAGTGGCTGCACCAGTTCACATTCCCACCAACAGGGTAAGAGGGTTCCCTTTTCTCCGCATCCTCTCCAACATTTGTGGTCTCCTGCCTTGTTTATTTTCCACATTCTCACTGGTGTGAGGTGGTATGTCATTGAGGTTTTGATTTGTATTTCCCTGATGGCAAGTGATGCAGAGCATTTTCTCATGTGCATGTTGGCCATGCGTATGACTTCCTCTGTGAGATCTGTCTTCACGTCTTTTGCCCATTTCATGATCGGATTGTTTGTTTCTCTGGTGTCGAGTTTAAGAAGTTCTTCGTAGATCCTGGAAACTAGCCCTTTATCTGATACGTCATTTGCAAATATCTTCTCCCACTGTGTAGGTTGTCTTTTAGTTTTGTTGATGGTATCCTTTGCTGTGCGAAACCTTCTTGTCTTGATGAAGTCCCAATAGTTCCTTTTTGCTTTTGTTTCTTTGGCCTTCATGGATGTATCTTGGCAAGAAGTTACTGTGGCCGATTTCCAAAAAGGCGTTTGTTGCCTGTGTTCTCCTCTGGGATTTTGATGGACTCTTGTCTCCCATTTAGATCTTTCATCCATTTTGAGTTATCTCGAAATGTGTATGGTGCAAGAAGAGAGTGGTCTAGTTTCATTCATTCTTCTGCCTGTGGATGTGCAATGTTCCAGGCCACCATTTCCTGAAGAGACTGTCTTGCTTCCAGTGGATAGTCTTTCCTCCTTTATCGAATATTAGGTGACCATGAAGTTCAGGGGCCACTTCTGGGTTCTCTATTGTGTTCCACTGATCCATGTGTCTGTTTTTGTGCCAGTACCACACTGTCTCGATGTCCGCAGCTTTGTAGTACAACCTGAAATCTTGCATTGTGGTGATGCCCCCAGATATGGTTTTCTTTTCTAAAATTCCCCTGGCTATTCGCGGTCTTTTCTGATTCCATACAGATCTTAAAATAACATGTTCTAACTCTCTCAAGGGAGTCCATGGTATTTTGATAGGGAGCGCATTAAACGTGTAAATGGCCCTGGGTAACATGGACACTTTCCAAAGGTTAATTCTGCCAATCCATGAGCATGGAATACGTTTCCATCTCTTTGTGTCTTCCTCGATAGCTCTCAGAAGTGCTCTATAGCTTTTAGGGTATAGCTCCTTTGCCTCTTCGGTTAGGTTTATTCCTAGGTATCTTACGCTTCTGGGTGCAGTTGTCAATGGGATTGGCGCCTTAATTTCTCTTTCTTCAGTCTCATTGTCAGTGTATGGAAATGCCACTGATTTCTGGCATTGATCTTGTATCCTGCCATGCTACCAAACTGCCGTATGAGTTCTAGCAATCTTGGGGTGGATGCTTCTGGGTTTTCTGCGTAGACTGTCATGTCATTCGGCGAAGAGGGAGAGTTTGACTGCTTCCTTGACAATTTGATGGCCTTCAAGGTCTCTTCGTCGTCTGATTGCTGAGGCTAGAACTTCCAGGACTCTTGTGGAATAGCAGTGGTGAGTGTGGACCTCCCTGTCTTGTTCCTGATCTTAGGGGAAAGGCTCCCAGTGCTTCCGCATTGAGAATATTTGCTGTGGGCTTTTCGTACCAGGCTTTGAAGATGTTGTGGAATGATCCCTCTATCCCTACACTCTGAAGAGTTTTATCATGAATGGATGCTGTGTTTTCTTAAATGCTTTCTCTGCGTCTAACGAGGGAATCATGCGGTTCTTGTTTCGTCTGTTGCTGATATGATGAATCACATTGATTTTTTAATTTATATATATATATATGTATATATATATATATATATATTTTTTTTCGTGTTGAACCAGCCTTGTGTCCCAGGGATGAATCCTATTTGCTCATGGTGAACAGTTAGTTTTCTTAATGTACTGTTGGATCCTATTGGCCAGCGTCTTGTTGAGAACTTTTGCATCCATGTTCATCAGGGATATTGGTCTCTAATTCTCCTTTTCGGTGGGGTCTTGGTCTGGTTTTAGACATAAAGTGATGCTGGCCTCAAGAACGAATTTGGAAGTACTCCATCTCTTCCTGTCTTTCGAAACAGATGTAGTAGAATACGTATGGTTTCTTCTTTAAAGGTTTGATAGAATTCCCCTGGGAAGCCATCTGGCCCTGGACTTGCGTGTCTTGGGAGGTTTCTGATGACTGCTTCAAATTCCTCCCTAGTTTTCGGCCCGTTCGGGTTTTCTATTTCTTCCCCTTTCCAATTTTGGTAGTCTGTGGCCTTCCAGGAATGCGTCCGCTTCCTCTAGATTGCCTAACTTATTGGCGTATAGCTCTTCCTACTATGTTTATCATTTTATTATTTATTTTTTTAATAATAAATTTATTTATTTATTGGTGTTCCATTTACCAACATACAGAATAACACATGCCAGTGCTCATCCCGTGAAGTGTCCCTGTCAGTGCCCGTCACCCACTCACCCCACCCCCGCCCTCCTCCCCTTCCACCACCCCTTGTTCGTTTCCCAGAGTTAGGAGTCTTTACGTTCTGTCTCCCGTTCTGATATTTCCCACACATTTCTCCTCCCTTCCCTTAGAATCCCTTTCACTATTATTTATATTCCCCAAACGAATGAGAACATACACTGTTTGTCCTTCTCCGATTGACTCACTTCACTCAGCGTAATACCCTCCAGTTCCATCCACGTGGAAGCAAATGCTGGGTATCTGTCGTTTCTAATGCCTGAGTAATATTCCATTGTGTACGTGAACCTCATCTATCTTCTTTAGCCATTCATCTTTCGATGGAAACCGAGGCTCCTTCCACAGTTTGGCTATTGTGGACATTGCTGCTGGAAACATCGGGGTGCAGGTGTCCCGCCATTTCAATGCATCTGAAACTCTGGGGTCAATCCCCAGCAGTGCAATTGCTGGGTCGTAGACCAGGTCTATCTGTAACTCTTGGAGGAACCTCCACAGTTTTCCAGAGTGGCTGCACCAGTTCACATTCTCACCAACAGGGTAAGAGGGTTCCCTTTTCTCTGCATCCTCTCCAACATTTGTGGTCTCCTGCCTTGTTTATTTTCCACATTCTCACTGGTGTGAGGTGGTATGTCATTGAGGTTTTGATTTGTATTTCCCTGATGGCAAGTGATGCAGAGCATTTTCTCATGTGCATGTTGGCCATGCGTATGACTTCCTCTGTGAGATCTCTCTTCACGTCTTTTGCCCATTTCATGATCGGATTGTTTGTTTCTCTGGTGTCGAGTTTAAGAAGTTCTTCGTAGATCCTGGAAACTAGCCCTTTATCTGATACGTCATTTGCAAATATCTTCTCCACTGTGTAGGTTGTCTTTTAGTTTTGTTGATGGTATCCTTTGCTGTGCGAAAGCTTCTTGTCTTGATGAAGTCCCAATAGTTCCTTTTTGCTTTTGTTTCTTTGGCCTTCATGGATGTATCTTGGCAAGAAGTTACTGTGGCCGATTTCCAAAAAGGCGTTTGTTGCCTGTGTTCTCCTCTGGGATTTTGATGGACTCTTGTCTCCCATTTAGATCTTTCATCCATTTTGAGTTATCTCGAAATGTGTATGGTGCAAGAAGAGAGTGGTCTAGTTTCATTCATTCTTCTGCGTGTGGATGTGCAATTTTCCAGGCCACCATTTCCTGAAGAGACTGTCTTGCTTCCAGTGGATAGTCTTTCCTCCTTTATCGAATATTAGGTGACCATGAAGTTCAGGGGCCACTTCTGGGTTCTCTATTGTGTTCCACTGATCCATGTGTCTGTTTTTGTGCCAGTACCACACTGTCTCGATGTCCGCAGCTTTGTAGCACAACCTGAAATCTTGCATTGTGGTGATGCCTCCAGATATGGTTTTCTTTTCTAAAATTCCCCTGGCTATTCGCGGTCTTTTCTGATTCCATACAGATCTTAAAATAACATGTTCTAACTCTCTCAAGGGAGTCCATGGTATTTTGATAGGGAGCGCATTAAACGTGTAAATGGCCCTGGGTAACATGGACACTTTCAAAAGGTTAATTCTGCCAATCCATGAGCATGGAATACGTTTCCATCTCTTTGTGTCTTCCTCGATAGCTCTCAGAAGTGCTCTATAGCTTTTAGGGTATAGCTCCTTTGCCTCTTCGGTTAGGTTTATTCCTAGGTATCTTACGCTTCTGGGTGCAGTTGTCAATGGGATTGGCGCCTTAATTTCTCTTTCTTCAGTCTCATTGTCAGTGTATGGAAATGCCACTGATTTCTGGCATTGATCTTGTATCCTGCCATGCTACCAAACTGCCGTATGAGTTCTAGCAATCTTGGGGTGGATGCTTCTGGGTTTTCTGCGTAGACTGTCATGTCAGTCGGCGAAGAGGGAGAGTTTGACTGCTTCCTTGCCAATTTGATGGCCTTCAAGGTCTCTTCGTCGTCTGATTGCTGAGGCTAGAACTTCCAGGACTCTTGTGGAATAGCAGTGGTGAGTGTGGACCTCCCTGTCTTGTTCCTGATCTTAGGGGAAAGGCTCCCAGTGCTTCCGCATTGAGAATATTTGCTGTGGGCTTTTCGTACCAGGCTTTGAAGATGTTGTGGAATGATCCCTCTATCCCTACACTCTGAAGACTTTTATCATGAATGGATGCTGTGTTTTCTTAAATGCTTTCTCTGCGTCTAACGAGAGGATCATGCGGTTCTTGTTTCCTCTGTTGCTGATATGATGAATCACATTGATTTTTTAATTTATATATATATATATATGTATACATATATATATATATATATTTTTTTTTTCGTGTTGAACCAGCCTTGTGTCCCAGGGATGAATCCTATTTGCTCATGGTGAACAGTTAGTTTTCTTAATGTACTGTTGCATCCTATTGGCCAGTGTCTTGTTGAGAACTTTTGCATCCATGTTCATCAGGGATATTGGTCTCTAATTCTCCTTTTCGGTCGGGTCTTGGTCTGGTTTTAGACATAAAGTGATGCTGGCCTCAAGAACGAATTTGGAAGTACTCCATCTCTTCCTGTCTTTCGAAACAGATGTAGTAGAATAGGTATGGTTTCTTCTTTAAAGGTTTGATAGAATTCCCCTGGGAAGCCATCTGGCCCTGGACTTGCGTGTCTTGGGAGGTTTCTGATGACTGCTTCAAATTCCTCCCTGGTTTTCGGCCCGTTCGGGTCTTCTATTTCTTCCCCTTTCCAATTTTGGTAGTCTGTGGCCTTCCAGGAATGCGTCCGCTTCCTCTAGATTGCCTAACTTATTGGCGTATAGCTCTTCCTACTATGTTTATCATTTTATTATTTATTTTTTTAATAATAAATTTATTTATTTTTTGGTGTTCCATTTACCAACATACAGAATAACACATGCCAGTGCTCATCCCGTGAAGTGTCCCTGTCAGTGCCCGTCACCCACTCACCCCACCCCCGCCCTCCTCCCCTTCCACCACCCCTTGTTCGTTTCCCAGAGTTAGGAGTCTTTACGTTCTGTCTCCCGTTCTGATATTTCCCACACATTTCTCCTCCCTTCCCTTAGAATCCCTTTCACTATTATTTATATTCCCCAAACGAATGAGAACATACACTGTTTGTCCTTCTCCGATTGACTCACTTCACTCAGCGTAATACCCTCCAGTTCCATCCACGTGGAAGCAAATGCTGGGTATCTGTCGTTTCTAATGCCTGAGTAATATTCCATTGTGTACGTGAACCTCATCTATCTTCTTTAGCCATTCATCTTTCGATGGAAACCGAGGCTCCTTCCACAGTTTGGCTATTGTGGACATTGCTGCTGGAAACATCGGGGTGCAGGTGTCCCGCCATTTCAATGCATCTGAAACTCTGGGGTCAATCCCCAGCAGTGCAATTGCTGGGTCGCAGACCAGGTCTATCTGTAACTCTTCGAGGAACCTCCACACAGTTTTCCAGAGTGGCTGCACCAGTTCACATGCCCACCAACAGGGTAAGAGTGTTCCCTTTTCTCCGCATCCTCTCCAACATTTGTGGTCTCCTGCCTTGTTTATTTTCCACATTCTCACTGGTGTGAGGTGGTATGTCATTGAGGTTTTGATTTGTATTTCCCTGATGGCAAGTGATGCAGAGCATTTTCTCATGTGCATGTTGGCCATGCGTATGACTTCCTCTGTGAGATCTGTCTTAACGTCTTTTGCCCATTTCATGATCGGATTGTTTGTTTCTCTGGTGTCGAGTTTAAGAAGTTCTTCGTAGATCCTGGAAACTAGCCCTTTATCTGATACGTCATTTGCAAATATCTTCTCCCACTGTGTAGGTTGTCTTTTAGTTTTGTTGATGGTATCCTTTGCTGTGCGAAAGCTTCTTGTCTTGATGAAGTCCCAATAGTTCCTTTTTGCTTTTGTTTCTTTGGCCCTCATGGATGTATCTTGGCAAGAAGTTACTGTGGCCGATTTCCAAAAAGGCGTTTGTTGCCTGTGTTCTCCTCTGGGATTTTGATGGACCCTTGTCTCCCATTTAGATCTTTCATCCATTTTGAGTTATCTCGAAATGTGTATGGTGCAAGAAGAGAGTGGTCTAGTTTCATTCATTCTTCTGCGTGTGGATGTGCAATTTTCCAGGCCACCATTTCCTGAAGAGACTGTCTTGCTTCCACAGATAGTCTTTCCTCCTTTATCGAATATTAGGTGACCATGAAGTTCAGGGGCCACTTCTGGGTTCTCTATTGTGTTCCACTGATCCATGTGTCTGTTTTTGTGCCAGTACCACACTGTCTCGATGTCCGCAGCTTTGTAGTACAACCTGAAATCTTGCATTGTGGTGATGCCTCCAGATATGGTTTTCTTTTCTAAAATTCCCCTGGCTATTCGCGGTCTTTTCTGATTCCATACAGATCTTAAAATAACATGTTCTAACTCTCTCAAGGGAGTCCATGGTATTTTGATAGGGAGCGCATTAAACGTGTAAATGGCCCTGGGTAACATGGACACTTTCAAAAGGTTAATTCTGCCAATCCATGAGCATGGAATACGTTTCCATCTCTTTGTGTCTTCCTCGATAGCTTTCAGAAGTGCTCTATAGCTTTTAGGGTATAGCTCCTTTGCCTCTTCGGTTAGGTTTATTCCTAGGTATCTTACGCTTCTGGGTGCAGTTGTCAATGGGATTGGCGCCTTAATTTCTCTTTCTTCAGTCTCATTGTCAGTGTATGGAAATGCCACTGATTTCTGGCATTGATCTTGTATCCTGCCATGCTACCAAACTGCCGTATGAGTTCTAGCAATCTTGGGGTGGATGCTTCTGGGTTTTCTGCGTAGACTGTCATGTCAGTCGGCGAAGAGGGAGAGTTTGACTGCTTCCTTGCCAATTTGATGGCCTTCAAGGTCTCTTCGTCGTCTGATTGCTGAGGCTAGAACTTCCAGGACTCTTGTGGAATATCAGTGGTGAGTGTGGACCTCCCTGTCTTGTTCCTGATCTTAGGGGAAAGGCTCCCAGTGCTTCCGCATTGAGAATATTTGCTGTGGGCTTTTCGTACCAGGCTTTGAAGATGTTGTGGAATGATCCCTCTATCCCTACACTCTGAAGAGTTTTATCATGAATGGATGCTGTGTTTTCTTAAATGCTTTCTCTGCGTCTAACGAGAGGATCATGCGGTTCTTGTTTCCTCTGTTGCTGATATGATGAATCACATTGATTTTTTAATTTATATATATATATATATGTATACATATATATATATATATTTTTTTTTTTTCGTGTTGAACCAGCCTTGTGTCCCAGGGATGAATCCTATTTGCTCATGGTGAACAGTTAGTTTTCTTAATGTACTGTTGCATCCTATTGGCCAGTGTCTTGTTCAGAACTTTTGCATCCATGTTCATCAGGGATATTGGTCTCTAATTCTCCTTTTCGTTCGGGTCTTGGTCTGGTTTTAGACATAAAGTGATGCTGGCCTCAAGAACGAATTTGGAAGTACTCCATCTCTTCCTGTCTTTCGAAACAGATGTAGTAGAATAGGTATGGTTTCTTCTTTAAAGGTTTGATAGAATTCCCCTGGGAAGCCATCTGGCCCTGGACTTGCGTGTCTTGGGAGGTTTCTGATGACTGCTTCAAATTCCTCCCTGGTTTTCGGCCCGTTCGGGTTTTCTATTTCTTCCCCTTTCCAATTTTGCTAGTCTGTGGCCTTCCAGGAATGCGTCCGCTTCCTCTAGATTGCCTAACTTATTGGCGTATAGCTCTTCCTACTATGTTTATCATTTTATTATTTATTTTTTTAATAATAAATTTATTTATTTTTTGGTGTTCCATTTACCAACATACAGAATAACACATGCCAGTGCTCATCCCGTGAAGTGTCCCTGTCAGTGCCCGTCACCCACTCACACCACTCCCGCCCTCCTCCCCTTCCACCACCCCTTGTTCGTTTCCCAGAGTTAGGAGTCTTTACTTTCTGTCTCCCGTTCTGATATTTCCCACACATTTCTCCTCCCTTCCCTTAGAATCCCTTTCACTATTATTTATATTCCCCAAACGAATGAGAACATACACTGTTTGTCCTTCTCCGATTGACTCACTTCACTCAGCGTAATACCCTCCAGTTCCATCCACGTGGAAGCAAATGCTGGGTATCTGTCGTTTCTAATGCCTGAGTAATATTCCATTGTGTACGTGAACCTCATCTATCTTCTTTAGCCATTCATCTTTCGATGGAAACCGAGGCTCCTTCCACAGTTTGGCTATTGTGGACATTGCTGCTGGAAACATCGGGGTGCAGGTGTCCCGCCATTTCAATGCATCTGAAACTCTGGGGTCAATCCCCAGCAGTGCAATTGCTGGGTCGTAGACCAGGTCTATCTGTAACTCTTCGAGGAACCTCCACACAGTTTTCCAGAGTGGCTGCACCAGTTCACATGCCCACCAACAGGGTAAGAGGGTTCCCTTTTCTCCGCATCCTCTCCAACATTTGTGGTCTCCTGCCTTGTTTATTTTCCACATTCTCACTGGTGTGAGGTGGTATGTCATTGAGGTTTTGATTTGTATTTCCCTGATGGCAAGTGATGCAGAGCATTTTCTCATGTGCATGTTGGCCATGCGTATGACTTCCTCTGTGAGATCTTTCTTCACGTCTTTTGCCCATTTCATGATCGGATTGTTTGTTTCTCTGGTGTCGAGTTTAAGAAGTTCTTCGTAGATCCTGGAAACTAGCCCTTTATCTGATACGTCATTTGCAAATATCTTCTCCCACTGTGTAGGTTGTCTTTTAGTTTTGTTGATGGTATCCTTTGCTGTGCGAAAGCTTCTTGTCTTGATGAAGTCCCAATAGTTCCTTTTTGCTTTTGTTTCTTTGGCCTTCATGGATGTATCTTGGCAAGAAGTTACTGTGGCCGATTTCCAAAAAGGCGTTTGTTGCCTGTGTTCTCCTCTGGGATTTTGATGGACTCTTGTCTCCCATTTAGATCTTTCATCCATTTTGAGTTATCTCGAAATGTGTATGGTGCAAGAAGAGAGTGGTCTAGTTTCATTCATTCTTCTGCGTGTGGATGTGCAATTTTCCAGGCCACCATTTCCTGAAGAGACTGTCTTGCTTCCAGTGGATAGTCTTTCCTCCTTTATCGAATATTAGGTGACCATGAAGTTCAGGGGCCACTTCTGGGTTCTCTATTGTGTTCCACTGATCCATGTGTCTGTTTTTGTGCCAGTACCACACTGTCTCGATGTCCGCAGCTTTGTAGTACAACCTGAAATCTTGCATTGTGGTGATGCCTCCAGATATGGTTTTCTTTTCTAAAATTCCCCTGGATATTCGCGGTCTTTTCTGATTCCATACAGATCTTAAAATAACATGTTCTAACTCTCTCAAGGGAGTCCATGGTATTTTGATAGGGAGCGCATTAAACGTGTAAATGGCCCTGGGTAACATGGACACTTTCAAAAGGTTAATTCTGCCAATCCATGAGCATGGAATACGTTTCCATCTCTTTGTGTCTTCCTCGATAGCTTTCAGAAGTGCTCTATAGCTTTTAGGGTATAGCTCCTTTGCCTCTTCGGTTAGGTTTATTCCTAGGTATCTTACGCTTCTGGGTGCAGTTGTCAATGGGATTGGCGCCTTAATTTCTCTTTCTTCAGTCTCATTGTCAGTGTATGGAAATGCCACTGATTTCTGGCATTGATCTTGTATCCTGCCATGCTACCAAACTGCCGTATGAGTTCTAGCAATCTTGGGGTGGATGCTTCTGGGTTTTCTGCGTAGACTGTCATGTCAGTCGGCGAAGAGGGAGAGTTTGACTGCTTCCTTGCCAATTTGATGGCCTTCAAGGTCTCTTCGTCGTCTGATTGCTGAGGCTAGAACTTCCAGGACTCTTGTGGAATAGCAGTGGTGAGTGTGGACCTCCCTGTCTTGTTCCTGATCTTAGGGGAAAGGCTCCCAGTGCTTCCGATTAAGAATATTTGCTGTGGGCTTTTCGTACCAGGCTTTGAAGATGTTGTGGAATGATCCCTCTATCCCTACACTCTGAAGAGTTTTATCATGAATGGATGCTGTGTTTTCTTAAATGCTTTCTCTGCGTCTAACGAGAGGATCATGCGGTTCTTGTTTCCTCTGTTGCTGATATGATGAATCACATTGATTTTTTAATTTATATATATATATATATATGTATATATATATATATATTTTTTTTTTCGTGTTGAACCAGCCTTGTGTCCCAGGGATGAATCCTATTTGCTCATGGTGAACAGTTAGTTTTCTTAATGTACTGGTGGATCCTATTGGCCAGTGTCTTCTTGAGAACTTTTGCATCCATGTTCATCAGGGATATGGGTCTCTAATTCTCCTTTTCGGTGGGGTCTTGGTCTGGTTTTAGAAATAAAGTGATGCTGGCCTCAAGAACGAATTTGGAAGTACTCCATCTCTTCCTGTCTTTCGAAACAGATGTAGTAGAATAGGTATGGTTTCTTCTTTAAAGGTTTGATAGAATTCCCCTGGGAAGCCATCTGGCCCTGGACTTGCGTGTCTTGGGAGGTTTCTGATGACTGCTTCAAATTCCTCCCTGGTTTTCGGCCCGTTCGGGTTTTCTATTTCTTCCCCTTTCCAATTTTGGTAGTCTGTGGCCTTCCAGGAATGCGTCCGCTTCCTCTAGATTGCCTAACTTATTGGCGTATAGCTCTTCCTACTATGTTTATCATTTTATTATTTATTTTTTTAATAATAAATTTATTTATTTATTGGTGTTCCATTTACCAACATACAGAATAACACATGCCTGTGCCATCCCGTGAAGTGTCCCTGTCAGTGCCCGTCACCCACTCACCCCACCCCCGCCCTCCTCCCCTTCCACCACCCCTTGTTCTTTTCCCAGAGTTAGGAGTCTTTACGTTGTGTCTCCCGTTCTGATATTTCCCACACATTTCTCCTCCCTTCCCTTAGAATCCCTTTCACTATTCTTTATATTCCCCAAACGAATGAGAACATACACTGTTTGTCCTTCTCCGATTGACTCACTTCACTCAGCGTAATACCCTCCAGTTCCATCCACGTGGAAGCAAATGCTGGGTATCTGTCGATTCTAATGCCTGAGTAATATTCCATTGTGTACGTGAACCTCATCTATCTTCTTTAGCCATTCATCTTTCGATGGAAACCGAGGCTCCTTCCACAGTTTGGCTATTGTGGACATTGCTGCTGGAAACATCGGGGTGCAGGTGTCCCGCCATTTCAATGCATCTGAAACTCTGGGGTCAATCCCCAGCAGTGCAATTGCTGGATCGTAGACCAGGTCTATCTGTAACTCTTCGAGGAACCTCCACACAGTTTTCCAGAGTGGCTGCACCAGTTCACATGCCCACCAACAGGGTAAGAGGGTTCCCTTTACTCCGCATCCTCTCCAACATTTGTGGTCTCCTGCCTTGTTTATTTTCCACATTCTCACTGGTGTGACGTGGTATGTCATTGAGGTTTTGATTTGTATTTCCCTGATGGCAAGTGATGCAGAGCATTTTCTCATGTGCATGTTGGCCATGCGTATGACTTCCTCTGTGAGATCTCTCTTCACGTCTTTTGCCCATTTCATGATTGGATTGTTTGTTTCTCTGGTGTCGAGTTTAAGAAGTTCTTCGTAGATCCTGGAAACTAGCCCTTTATCTGATACGTCATTTGCAAATATCTTCTCCCACTGTGTAGGTTGTCTTTTAGTTTTGTTGATGGTATCCTTTGCTGTGCGAAAGCTTCTTGTCTTGATGAAGTCCCAATAGTTCCTTTTTGCTTTTGTTTCTTTGGCCTTCATGGATGTATCTTGGCAAGAAGTTACTGTGGCCGATTTCCAAAAAGGCGTTTGTTGCCTGTGTTCTCCTCTGGGATTTTGATGGACTCTTGTCTCCCATTTAGATCTTTCATCCATTTTGAGTTATCTCGAAATGTGTATGGTGCAAGAAGAGAGTGGTCTAGTTTCATTCATTCTTCTGCCTGTGGATGTGCAATGTTCCAGGCCACCATTTCCTGAAGAGACTGTCTTGCTTCCAGTGGATAGTCTTTCCTCCTTTATCGAATATTAGGTGACCATGAAGTTCAGGGGCCACTTCTGGGTTCTCTATTGTGTTCCACTGATCCATGTGTCTGTTTTTGTGCCAGTACCACACTGTCTCGATGTCCGCAGCTTTGTAGTACAACCTGAAATCTTGCATTGTGGTGATGCCTCCAGATATGGTTTTCTTTTCTAAAATTCCCCTGGCTATTCGCGGTCTTTTCTGATTCCATACAGATCTTAAAATAACATGTTCTAACTCTCTCAAGGGAGTCCATGGTATTTTGATAGGGAGCGCATTAAACGTGTAAATGGCCCTGGGTAACATGGACACTTTCAAAAGGTTAATTCTGCCAATCCATGAGCATGGAATACGTTTCCATCTCTTTGTGTCTTCCTCGATAGCTTTCAGAAGTGCTCTATAGCTTTTAGGGTATAGCTCCTTTGCCTCTTCGGTTAGGTTTATTCCTAGGTATCTTACGCTTCTGGGTGCAGTTGTCAATGGGATTGGCGCCTTAATTTCTCTTTCTTCAGTCTCATTGTCAGTGTATGGAAATGCCACTGATTTCTGGCATTGATCTTGTATCCTGCCATGCTACCAAACTGCCGTATGAGTTCTAGCAATCTTCGGGTGGATGCTTCTGGGGTTTCTGCGTAGACTGTCATGTCATTCGGCGAAGAGGGAGAGTTTGACTGCTTCCTTGCCAATTTGATGGCCTTCAAGGTCTCTTCGTCGTCTGATTGTTGAGGCTAGAACTTCCAGGACTCTTGTGGAATAGCAGTGGTGAGTGTGGACCTCCCTGTCTCGTTCCTGATCTTAGGGGAAAGGCTCCCAGTGCTTCCGCATTGAGAATATTTGCTGTGGGCTTTTCGTACCAGGCTTTGAAGATGTTGTGGAATGATCCCTCTATCCCTACACTCTGAAGAGCTTTATCATGAATGGATGCTGTGTTTTCTTAAATGCTTTCTCTGCGTCTAACGAGAGGATCATGCGGTTCTTGTTTCCTCTGTTGCTGATATGATGAATCACATTGATTTTTTAATTTATATATATATATATATATGTATATATATATATATATTTTTTTTTTTTTCGTGTTGAACCAGCCTTGTGTCCCAGGGATGAATCCTATTTGCTCATGGTGAACAGTTAGTTTTCTTAATGTACTGTTGGATCCTATTGGCCAGTGTCTTGTTGAGAACTTTTGCATCCATGTTCATCAGTGATATTGGTCTCTAATTCTCCTTTTCGGTGGGGTCTTGGTCTGGTTTTAGAAATAAAGTGATGCTGGCCTCAAGAACGAATTTGGAAGTACTCCATCTCTTCCTGTCTTTCGAAACAGATGTAGTAGAATAGGTATGGTTTCTTCTTTAAAGGTTTGATAGAATTCCCCTGGGAAGCCATCTGGCCCTGGACTTGCGTGTCTTGGGAGGTTTCTGCTGACTGCTTCAAATTCCTCCCTGGTTTTCGGCCCGTTCGGGTTTTCTGTTTCTTCCCCTTTCCAATTTTGGTAGTCTGTGGCCTTCCAGGAATGCGTCCGCTTCCTCTAGATTGCCTAACTTATTGGCGTATAGCTCTTCCTACTATGTTTATCATTTTATTATTTATTTTTTTAATAATAAATTTATTTATTTATTGGTGTTCCATTTACCAACATACAGAATAACACATGCCAGTGCCATCCCGTGAAGTGTCCCTGTCAGTGCCCGTCACCCACTCACCCCACCCCCGCCCTCCTCCCCTTCCACCACCCCTTGTTCTTTTCCCAGTGTTAGGAGTCTTTACGTTCTGTCTCCCGTTCTGATATTTCCCACACATTTCTCCTCCCTTCCCTTAGAATCCCTTTCACTATTATTTATATTCCCCAAACGAATGAGAACATACACTGTTTGTCCTTCTCCGATTGACTCACTTCACTCAGCGTAATACCCTCCAGTTCCATCCACGTGGAAGCAAATGCTGGGTATCTGTCGTTTCTAATGCCTGAGTAATATTCCATTGTGTACGTGAACCTCATCTATCTTCTTTAGCCATTCATCTTTCGATGGAAACCGAGGCTCCTTCCACAGTTTGGCTATTGTGGACATTGCTGCTGGAAACATCGGGGTGCAGGTGTCCCGCCATTTCAATGCATCTGAAACTCTGGGGTCAATCCCCAGCAGTGCAATTGCTGGGTCGTAGACCAGGTCTATCTGTAACTCTTCTAGGATCCTCCACACAGTTTTCCAGAGTGGCTGCACCAGTTCACATTCCCACCAACAGGGTAAGAGGGTTCCCTTTTCTCCGCATCCTCTCCAACATTTGTGGTCTCCTGCCTTGTTTATTTTCCACATTCTCACTGCTGTGAGGTGGTATGTCATTGAGGTTTTGATTTGTATTTCCCTGGTGGCAAGTGATGCAGAGCATTTCTCATGTGCATGTTGGCCATGCGTATGACTTCCTCTGTGAGATCTCTCTTCACGTCTTTTGCCCATTTCATGATCGGATTGTTTGTTTCTCTGGTGTCGAGTTTAAGAAGTTCTTCGTAGATCCTGGAAACTAGCCCTTTATCTGATACGTCATTTGCAAATATCTTCTCCCACTGTGTAGGTTGTCTTTTAGTTTTGTTGATGGTATCCTTTGCTGTGCGAAAGCTTCTTGTCTTGATGAAGTCCCAATAGTTCCTTTTTGCTTTTGTTTCTTTGGCCTTCATGGATGTATCTTGGCAAGAAGTTACTGTGGCCGATTTCCAAAAAGGCGTTTGTTGCCTGTGTTCTCCTCTGGGATTTTGATGGACTCTTGTCTCCCATTTAGATCTTTCATCCATTTTGAGTTATCTCGAAATGTGTATGGTGCAAGAAGAGAGTGGTCTAGTTTCATTCATTCTTCTGCGTGTGGATGTGCAATTTTCCAGGCCACCATTTCCTGAAGAGACTGTCTTGCTTCCAGTGGATAGTCTTTCCTCCTTTATCGAATATTAGGTGACCATGAAGTTCAGGGGCCACTTCTGGGTTCTCTATTGTGTTCCACTGATCCATGTGTCTGTTTTTATGCCAGTACCACACTGTCTCGATGTCCGCAGCTTTGTAGTACAACCTGAAATCTTGCATTGTGGTGATGCCTCCAGATATGGTTTTCTTTTCTAAAATTCCCCTGGCTATTCGCGGTCTTTTCTGATTCCATACACATCTTAAAATAACATGTTCTAACTCTCTCAAGGGAGTCCATGGTATTTTGATAGGGAGCGCATTAAACGTGTAAATGGCCCTGGGTAACATGGACACTTTCAAAAGGTTAATTCTGCCAATCCATGAGCATGGAATACGTTTCCATCTCTTTGTGTCTTCCTCGATAGCTTTCAGAAGTGCTCTATAGCTTTTAGGGTATAGCTCCTTTGCCTCTTCGGTTAGGTTTATTCCTAGGTATCTTACGCTTCTGGGTGCAGTTGTCAATGGGATTGGCGCCTTAATTTCTCTTTCTTCAGTCTCATTGTCAGTGTATGGAAATGCCACTGATTTCTGGCATTGATCTTGTATCCTGCCATGCTACCAAACTGCCGTATGAGTTCTAGCAACCTTGGGGTGGATGCTTCTGGGTTTTCTGCGTAGACTGTCATGTCATTCGGCGAAGAGGGAGAGTTTGACTGCTTCCTTGCCAATTTGATGGCCTTCAAGGTCTCTTCGTCGTCTGATTGCTGAGGCTAGAACTTCCAGGACTCTTGTGGAATAGCAGTGGTGAGTGTGGACCTCCCTGTCTTGTTCCTGATCTTAGGGGAAAGGCTCCCAGTGCTTCCGCATTGAGAATATTTGCTGTGGGCTTTTCGTACCAGGCTTTGAAGATGTTGTGGAATGATCCCTCTATCCCTACACTCTGAAGAGTTTTATCATGAATGGATGCTGTGTTTTCTTAAATGCTTTCTCTGCGTCTAAAGAGAGGATCATACGGTTCTTGTTTCCTCTGTTGCTGATATGATGAATCACATTGATTTTTTAATTTATATATATATATATATATTTTTTTTTTCGTGTTGAACCAGCCTTGTGTCCCAGGGATGAATCCTATTTGCTCATGGCGAACAGTTAGTTTTCTTAATGTACTGTTGGATCCTATTGGCCAGTGTCTTGTTGAGAACTTTTGCATCCATGTTCATCAGGGATATTGGTCTCTAATTCTCCTTTTCGGTGGGGTCTTGGTCTGGTTTTAGAAATAAAGTGATGCTGGCCTCAAGAACGAATTTGGAAGTACTCCATCTCTTCCTGTCTTTCGAAACAGATGTAGTAGAATAGGTATGGTTTCTTCTTTAAAGGTTTGATAGAATTCCCCTGGGAAGCCATCTGGCCCTGGACTTGCCTGTCTTGGAAGGTTTCTGATGACTGCTTCAAATTCCTCCCTGGTTATCGGCCCGTTCGGGTTTTCTATTTCTTCCCCTTTCCAATTTTGCTAGTCTGTGGCCTTCCAGGAATGCGTCCGCTTCCTCTAGATTGCCTAACTTATTGGCGTATAGCTCTTCCTACTATGTTTATCATTTTATTTTTTTTTAATAAAAAATTTATTTATTTATTGGTGTTCCATTTACCAACATACAGAATAACACATGCCAGTGCTCATCCCGTGAAGTGTCCCTGTCAGTGCCCGTCACCCACTCACCCCACCCCCGCCCTCCTCCCCTTCCACCACCCCTTGTTCGTTTCCCAGAGTTAGGAGTCTTTACCTTCTGTCTCCCGTTCTGATATTTCCCACACATTTCTCCTCCCTTCCCTTAGAATCCCTTTCACTATTCTTTATATTCCCCAAACGAATGAGAACATACACTGTTTGTCCTTCTCCGATTGACTCACTTCACTCAGCGTAATACCCTCCAGTTCCATCCACGTGGAAGCAAATGCTGGGTATCTGTCGTTTCTAATGCCTGAGTAATATTCCATTGTGTACGTGAACCTCATCTATCTTCTTTAGCCATTCATCTTTCGATGGAAACCGAGGCTCCTTCCACAGTTTGGCTATTGTGGACATTGCTGCTGGAAACATCGGGGTGCAGGTGTCCCGCCATTTCAATGCATCTGAAACTCTGGGGTCAATCCCCAGCAGTGCAATTGCTGGGTCGTAGACCAGGTCTATCTGTAACTCTTCTAGGATCCTCCACACAGTTTTCCAGAGTGGCTGCACCAGTTCACATTCCCACCAACAGGGTAAGAGGGTTCCCTTTTCTCCGCATCCTCTCCAACATTTGTGGTCTCCTGCCTTGTTTATTTTCCACATTCTCACTGGTGTGAGGTGGTATGTCATTGAGGTTTTGATTTGTATTTCCCTGATGGCAAGTGATGCAGAGCATTTTCTCATGTGCATGTTGGCCATGCGTATGGCTTCCTCTGTGAGATCTCTCTTCACGTCTTTTGCCCATTTCATGATCGGATTGTTTGTTTCTCTGGTGTCGAGTTTAAGAAGTTCTTCGTAGATCCTGGAAACTAGCCCTTTATCTGATACGTCATTTGCAAATATCTTCTCCCACTGTGTAGGTTGTCTTTTAGTTTTGTTGATGGTATCCTTTGCTGTGCGAAAGCTTCTTGTCTTGATGAAGTCCCAATAGTTGCTTTTTGCTTTTGTTTCTTTGGCCTTCATGGATGTATCTTGGCAAGAAGTTACTGTGGCCGATTTCCAAAAAGGCGTTTGTTGCCTGTGTTCTCCTCTGGGATTTTGATGGACTCTTGTCTCCCATTTAGATCTTTCATCCATTTTGAGTTATCTCGAAATGTGTATGGTGCAAGAAGAGAGTGGTCTAGTTTCATTCATTCTTCTGCGTGTGGATGTGCAATTTTCCAGGCCACCATTTCCTGAAGAGACTGTCTTGCTTCCAGTGGATAGTCTTTCCTCCTTTATCGAATATTAGGTGACCATGAAGTTCAGGGGCCACTTCTGGGTTCTCTATTGTGTTCCACTGATCCATGTGTCTGTTTTTATGCCAGTACCACACTGTCTCGATGTCCGCAGCTTTGTAGTACAACCTGAAATCTTGCATTGTGGTGATGCCTCCAGATATGGTTTTCTTTTCTAAAATTCCCCTGGCTATTCGCGGTCTTTTCTGATTCCATACAGATCTTAAAATAACATGTTCTAACTCTCTCAAGGGAGTCCATGGTATTTTGATAGGGAGCGCATTAAACGTGTAAATGGCCCTGGGTAACATGGACACTTTCAAAAGGTTAATTCTGCCAATCCATGAGCATGGAATACGTTTCCATCTCTTTGTGTCTTCCTCGATAGCTTTCAGAAGTGCTCTATAGCTTTTAGGGTATAGCTCCTTTGCCTCTTCGGTTAGGTTTATTCCTAGGTATCTTACGCTTCTGGGTGCAGTTGTCAATGGGATTGGCGCCTTAATTTCTCTTTCTTCAGTCTCATTGTCAGTGTATGGAAATGCCACTGATTTCTGGCATTGATCTTGTATCCTGCCATGCTACCAAACTGCCGTATGAGTTCTAGCAACCTTGGGGTGGATGCTTCTGGGTTTTCTGCGTAGACTGTCATGTCATTCGGCGAAGAGGGAGAGTTTGACTGCTTCCTTGCCAATTTGATGGCCTTCAAGGTCTCTTCGTCGTCTGATTGCTGAGGCTAGAACTTCCAGGACTCTTGTGGAATAGCATTGGTGAGTGTGGACCTCCCTGTCTCGTTCCTGATCTTAGGGGAAAGGCTCCCAGTGCTTCCGCATTGAGAATATTTGCTGTGGGCTTTTCGTACCAGGCTTTGAAGATGTTGTGGAATGATCCCTCTATCCCTACACTCTGAAGAGTTTTATCATGAATGGATGCTGTGTTTTCTTAAATGCTTTCTCTGCGTCTAACGAGAGGATCATGCGGTTCTTGTTTCGTCTGTTGCTGATATGATGAATCACATTGATTTTTTATTTTATATATATATATATATATATATATATATATATATATATATATATATATATATATATATATATATTTTTTTTTTTTTTCGTGTTGAACCAGCCTTGTGTCCCAGGGATGAATCCTATTTGCTCATGGTGAACAGTTAGTTTTCTTAATGTACTGTTGGATCCTATTGGCCAGCGTCTTGTTGAGAACTTTTGCATCCATGTTCATCAGGGATATTTGTCTCTAATTCTCCTTTTCGGTGGGGTCTTGGTCTGGTTTTAGAAACAAAGTGATGCTGGCCTCAAGAACGAATTTGGAAGTACTCCATCTCTTCCTGTCTTTCGAAACAGATGTAGTAGAATAGGTATGGTTTCTTCTTTAAAGGTTTATTAGAATTCCCCTGGGAAGCCTTCTGGCCCTGGACCTGTGTGTCTTGGGAGGTTTCTGATTTCTGCTTCAAATTCCTCCCTGGTTTTCGGCCCGTTCGGGTTTTCTATTTCTTCCCCTTTCCAATTTTGGTAGTCTGTGGCCTTCCAGGAATGCGTCCGCTTCCTCTAGATTGCCTAACTTATTGGCGTATAGCTCTTCCTACTATGTTTATCATTTTATTATTTATTTTTTTAATAATAAATTTATTTATTTATTGGTGTTCCATTTACCAACATACAGAATAACACATGCCAGTGCTCATCCCGTGAAGTGTCCCTGTCAGTGCCCGCCACCCACTCACACCAGCCCGGCCTCCTCCCCTTCCACCACCCCTTGTTCGTTTCCCAGAGTTAGGAGTCTTTACTTTCTGTCTCCCGTTTGATATTTCCCACACATTTCTCCTCCCTTCCCTTAGAATCCCTTTCACTATTCTTTATATTCCCCAAACGAATGAGAACATACACTGTTTGTCCTTCTCCGATTGACTCACTTCACTCAGCGTAATACCCTCCAGTTCCATCCACGTGGAAGCAAATGCTGGGTATCTGTCGTTTCTAATGCCTGAGTAATATTCCATTGTGTACGTGAACCTCATCTATCTTCTTTAGCCATTCATCTTTCGATGGAAACCGAGGCTCCTTCCACAGTTTGACTATTGTGGACATTGCTGCTGGAAACATCGGGGTGCAGGTGTCCCGCCATTTCAATGCATCTGAAACTCTGGGGTCAATCCCCAGCAGTGCAATTGCTGGGTCGTAGACCAGGTCTATCTGTAACTCTTCTAGGATCCTCCACACAGTTTTCCAGAGTGGCTGCACCAGTTCACATTCCCACCAACAGGGTAAGAGGGTTCCCTTTTCTCCGCATCCTCTCCAACATTTGTGGTCTCCTGCCTTGTTTATTTTCCACATTCTCACTGGTGTGAGGTGGTATGTCATTGAGGTTTTGATTTGTATTTCCCTGATGGCAAGTGATGCAGAGCATTTTCTCATGTGCATGTTGGCCATGCGTATGACTTCCTCTGTGAGATCTCTCTTCACGTCTTTTGCCCATTTCATGATCGGATTGTTTGTTTCTCTGGTGTCGAGTTTAAGAAGTTCTTCGTAGATCCTGGAAACTAGCCCTTTATCTGATACGTCATTTGCAAATATCTTCTCCCACTGTGTAGGTTGTCTTTTAGTTTTGTTGATGGTATCCTTTGCTGTGCGAAACCTTCTTGTCTTGATGAAGTCCCAATAGTTCCTTTTTGCTTTTGTTTCTTTGGCCTTCATGGATGTATCTTGGCAAGAAGTTACTGTGGCCGATTTCCAAAAAGGCGTTTGTTGCCTGTGTTCTCCTCTGGGATTTTGATGGACTCTTGTCTCCCATTTAGATCTTTCATCCATTTTGAGTTATCTCGAAATGTGTATGGTGCAAGAAGAGAGTGGTCTAGTTTCATTCATTCTTCTGCCTGTGGATGTGCAATTTTCCAGGCCACCATTTCCTGAAGAGACTGTGTTGCTTCCAGTGGATAGTCTTTCCTCCTTTATCGAATATTAGGTGACCATGAAGTTCAGGGGCCACTTCTGGGTTCTCTATTGTGTTCCACTGATCCATGTGTCTGTTTTTGTGCCAGTACCACACTGTCTCGATGTCCGCAGCTTTGTAGTACAACCTGAAATCTTGCATTGTGGTGATGCCCCCAGATATGGTTTTCTTTTCTAAAATACCCCTGGCTATTCGCAGTCTTTTCTGATTCCATACAGATCTTAAAATAACATGTTCTAACTCTCTCAAGGGAGTCCATGGTATTTTGATAGGGAGCGCATTAAACGTGTAAATGGCCCTGGGTAACATGGACACTTTCAAAAGGTTAATTCTGCCAATCCATGAGCATGGAATACGTTTCCATCTCTTTGTGTCTTCCTCGATAGCTCTCAGAAGTGCTCTATAGCTTTTAGGGTATAGCTCCTTTGCCTCTTCGGTTAGGTTTATTCCTAGGTATCTTACGCTTCTGGGTGCAGTTGTCAATGGGATTGGCGCCTTAATTTCTCTTTCTTCAGTCTCATTGTCAGTGTATGGAAATGCCACTGATTTCTGGCATTGACCTTGTATCCTGCCATGCTACCAAACTGCCGTATGAGTTCTAGCAATCTTGGGGTGGATGCTTCTGGGTTTTCTGCGTAGACTGTCATGTCATTCGGCGAAGAGGGAGAGTTTGACTGCTTCCTTGACAATTTGATGGCCTTCAAGGTCTCTTCGTCGTCTGATTGCTGAGGCTAGAACTTCCAGGACTCTTGTGGAATAGCAGTGGTGAGTGTGGACCTCCCTGTCTTGTTCCTGATCTTAGGGGAAAGGCTCCCAGTGCTTCCGCATTGAGAATATTTGCTGTGGGCTTTTCGTACCAGGCTTTGAAGATGTTGTGGAATGATCCCTCTATCCCTACACTCTGAAGAGTTTTATCATGAATGGATGCTGTGTTTTCTTAAATGCTTTCTCTGCGTCTAAAGAGAGGATCATACGGTTCTTGTTTCCTCTGTTGCTGATATGATGAATCACATTGATTTTTTAATTTATATATATATATATTTTTTTTTTTTTTCGTGTTGAACCAGCCTTGTGTCCCAGGGATGAATCCTATTTGCTCATGGCGAACAGTTAGTTTTCTTAATGTACTGTTGGATCCTATTGGCCAGTGTCTTGTTGAGAACTTTTGCATCCATGTTCATCAGGGATATTGGTCTCTAATTCTCCTTTTCGGTGGGGTCTTGGTCTGGTTTTAGAAATAAAGTGATGCTGGCCTCAAGAACGAATTTGGAAGTACTCCATCTCTTCCTGTCTTTCGAAACAGATGTAGTAGAATAGGTATGGTTTCTTCTTTAAAGGTTTTATAGAATTCCCCTGGGAAGCCATCTGGCCCTGGACTTGCCTGTCTTGGAAGGTTTCTGATGACTGCTTCAAATTCCTCCCTGGTTATCGGCCCGTTCGGGTTTTCTATTTCTTCCCCTTTCCAATTTTGCTAGTCTGTGGCCTTCCAGGAATGCGTCCGCTTCCTCTAGATTGCCTAACTTATTGGCGTATAGCTCTTCCTACTATGTTTATCATTTTATTTTTTTTTAATAATAAATTTATTTATTTATTGGTGTTCCATTTACCAACATACAGAATAACACATGCCAGTGCTCATCCCGTGAAGTGTCCCTGTCAGTGCCCGTCACCCACTCACCCCACCCCCGCCCTCCTCCCCTTCCACCACCCCTTGTTCGTTTCCCAGAGTTAGGAGTCTTTACGTTCTGTCTCCCGTTCTGATATTTCCCACACATTTCTCCTCCCTTCCCTTAGAATCCCTTTCACTATTCTTTATATTCCCCAAACGAATGAGAACATACACTGTTTGTCCTTCTCCGATTGACTCACTTCACTCAGCGTAATACCCTCCAGTTCCATCCACGTGGAAGCAAATGCTGGGTATCTGTCGTTTCTAATGCCTGAGTAATATTCCATTGTGTACGTGAACCTCATCTATCTTCTTTAGCCATTCATCTTTCGATGGAAACCGAGGCTCCTTCCACAGTTTGGCTATTGTGGACATTGCTGCTGGAAACATCGGGGTGCAGGTGTCCCGCCATTTCAATGCATCTGAAACTCTGGGGTCAATCCCCAGCAGTGCAATTGCTGGGTCGTAGACCAGGTCTATCTGTAACTCTTCTAGGATCCTCCACACAGTTTTCCAGAGTGGCTGCACCAGTTCACATTCCCACCAACAGGGTAAGAGGGTTCCCTTTTCTCCGCATCCTCTCCAACATTTGTGGTCTCCTGCCTTGTTTATTTTCCACATTCTCACTGGTGTGAGGTGGTATGTCATTGAGGTTTTGATTTGTATTTCCCTGATGGCAAGTGATGCAGAGCATTTTCTCATGTGCATGTTGGCCATGCGTATGGCTTCCTCTGTGAGATCTCTCTTCACGTCTTTTGCCCATTTCATGATCGGATTGTTTGTTTCTCTGGTGTCGAGTTTAAGAAGTTCTTCGTAGATCCTGGAAACTAGCCCTTTATCTGATACGTCATTTGCAAATATCTTCTCCCACTGTGTAGGTTGTCTTTTAGTTTTGTTGATGGTATCCTTTGCTGTGCGAAAGCTTCTTGTCTTGATGAAGTCCCAATAGTTGCTTTTTGCTTTTGTTTCTTTGGCCTTCATGGATGTATCTTGGCAAGAAGTTACTGTGGCCGATTTCCAAAAAGGCGTTTGTTGCCTGTGTTCTCCTCTGGGATTTTGATGGACTCTTGTCTCCCATTTAGATCTTTCATCCATTTTGAGTTATCTCGAAATGTGTATGGTGCAAGAAGAGAGTGGTCTAGTTTCATTCATTCTTCTGCGTGTGGATGTGCAATTTTCCAGGCCACCATTTCCTGAAGAGACTGTCTTGCTTCCAGTGGATAGTCTTTCCTCCTTTATCGAATATTAGGTGACCATGAAGTTCAGGGGCCACTTCTGGGTTCTCTATTGTGTTCCACTGATCCATGTGTCTGTTTTTATGCCAGTACCACACTGTCTCGATGTCCGCAGCTTTGTAGTACAACCTGAAATCTTGCATTGTGGTGATGCCTCCAGATATGGTTTTCTTTTCTAAAATTCCCCTGGCTATTCGCGGTCTTTTCTGATTCCATACAGATCTTAAAATAACATGTTCTAACTCTCTCAAGGGAGTCCATGGTATTTTGATAGGGAGCGCATTAAACGTGTAAATGGCCCTGGGTAACATGGACACTTTCAAAAGGTTAATTCTGCCAATCCATGAGCATGGAATACGTTTCCATCTCTTTGTGTCTTCCTCGATAGCTTTCAGAAGTGCTCTATAGCTTTTAGGGTATAGCTCCTTTGCCTCTTCGGTTAGGTTTATTCCTAGGTATCTTACGCTTCTGGGTGCAGTTGTCAATGGGATTGGCGCCTTAATTTCTCTTTCTTCAGTCTCATTGTCAGTGTATGGAAATGCCACTGATTTCTGGCATTGATCTTGTATCCTGCCATGCTACCAAACTGCCGTATGAGTTCTAGCAACCTTGGGGTGGATGCTTCTGGGTTTTCTGCGTAGACTGTCATGTCATTCGGCGAAGAGGGAGAGTTTGACTGCTTCCTTGCCAATTTGATGGCCTTCAAGGTCTCTTCGTCGTCTGATTGCTGAGGCTAGAACTTCCAGGACTCTTGTGGAATAGCATTGGTGAGTGTGGACCTCCCTGTCTCGTTCCTGATCTTAGGGGAAAGGCTCCCAGTGCTTCCGCATTGAGAATATTTGCTGTGGGCTTTTCGTACCAGGCTTTGAAGATGTTGTGGAATGATCCCTCTATCCCTACACTCTGAAGAGTTTTATCATGAATGGATGCTGTGTTTTCTTAAATGCTTTCTCTGCGTCTAACGAGAGGATCATGCGGTTCTTGTTTCGTCTGTTGCTGATATGATGAATCACATTGATTTTTTATTTTATATATATATATATATATATATATATATATATATATATATATATATATATATATATATTTTTTTTTTTTTTTTTCGTGTTGAACCAGCCTTGTGTCCCAGGGATGAATCCTATTTGCTCATGGTGAACAGTTAGTTTTCTTAATGTACTGTTGGATCCTATTGGCCAGCGTCTTGTTGAGAACTTTTGCATCCATGTTCATCAGGGATATTTGTCTCTAATTCTCCTTTTCGGTGGGGTCTTGGTCTGGTTTTAGAAACAAAGTGATGCTGGCCTCAAGAACGAATTTGGAAGTACTCCATCTCTTCCTGTCTTTCGAAACAGATGTAGTAGAATAGGTATGGTTTCTTCTTTAAAGGTTTGATAGAATTCCCCTGGGAAGCCTTCTGGCCCTGGACCTGTGTGTCTTGGGAGGTTTCTGATTTCTGCTTCAAATTCCTCCCTGGTTTTCGGCCCGTTCGGGTTTTCTATTTCTTCCCCTTTCCAATTTTGGTAGTCTGTGGCCTTCCAGGAATGCGTCCGCTTCCTCTAGATTGCCTAACTTATTGGCGTATAGCTCTTCCTACTATGTTTATCATTTTATTATTTATTTTTTTAATAATAAATTTATTTATTTATTGGTGTTCCATTTACCAACATACAGAATAACACATGCCAGTGCTCATCCCGTGAAGTGTCCCTGTCAGTGCCCGCCACCCACTCACACCAGCCCGGCCTCCTCCCCTTCCACCACCCCTTGTTCGTTTCCCAGAGTTAGGAGTCTTTACTTTCTGTCTCCCGTTTGATATTTCCCACACATTTCTCCTCCCTTCCCTTAGAATCCCTTTCACTATTCTTTATATTCCCCAAACGAATGAGAACATACACTGTTTGTCCTTCTCCGATTGACTCACTTCACTCAGCGTAATACCCTCCAGTTCCATCCACGTGGAAGCAAATGCTGGGTATCTGTCGTTTCTAATGCCTGAGTAATATTCCATTGTGTACGTGAACCTCATCTATCTTCTTTAGCCATTCATCTTTCGATGGAAACCGAGGCTCCTTCCACAGTTTGGCTATTGTGGACATTGCTGCTGGAAACATCGGGGTGCAGGTGTCCCGCCATTTCAATGCATCTGAAACTCTGGGGTCAATCCCCAGCAGTGCAATTGCTGGGTCGTAGACCAGGTCTATCTGTAACTCTTCTAGGATCCTCCACACAGTTTTCCAGAGTGGCTGCACCAGTTCACATTCCCACCAACAGGGTAAGAGGGTTCCCTTTTCTCCGCATCCTCTCCAACATTTGTGGTCTCCTGCCTTGTTTATTTTCCACATTCTCACTGGTGTGAGGTGGTATGTCATTGAGGTTTTGATTTGTATTTCCCTGATGGCAAGTGATGCAGAGCATTTTCTCATGTGCATGTTGGCCATGCGTATGACTTCCTCTGTGAGATCTCTCTTCACGTCTTTTGCCCATTTCATGATCGGATTGTTTGTTTCTCTGGTGTCGAGTTTAAGAAGTTCTTCGTAGATCCTGGAAACTAGCCCTTTATCTGATACGTCATTTGCAAATATCTTCTCCCACTGTGTAGGTTGTCTTTTAGTTTTGTTGATGGTATCCTTTGCTGTGCGAAACCTTCTTGTCTTGATGAAGTCCCAATAGTTCCTTTTTGCTTTTGTTTCTTTGGCCTTCATGGATGTATCTTGGCAAGAAGTTACTGTGGCCGATTTCCAAAAAGGCGTTTGTTGCCTGTGTTCTCCTCTGGGATTTTGATGGACTCTTGTCTCCCATTTAGATCTTTCATCCATTTTGAGTTATCTCGAAATGTGTACGGTGCAAGAAGAGAGTGGTCTAGTTTCATTCATTCTTCTGCCTGTGGATGTGCAATTTTCCAGGCCACCATTTCCTGAAGAGACTGTCTTGCTTCCAGTGGATAGTCTTTCCTCCTTTATCGAATATTAGGTGACCATGAAGTTCAGGGGCCACTTCTGGGTTCTCTATTGTGTTCCACTGATCCATGTGTCTGTTTTTGTGCCAGTACCACACTGTCTCGATGTCCGCAGCTTTGTAGTACAACCTGAAATCTTGCATTGTGGTGATGCCCCCAGATATGGTTTTCTTTTCTAAAATACCCCTGGCTATTCGCAGTCTTTTCTGATTCCATACAGATCTTAAAATAACATGTTCTAACTCTCTCAAGGGAGTCCATGGTATTTTGATAGGGAGCGCATTAAACGTGTAAATGGCCCTGGGTAACATGGACACTTTCAAAAGGTTAATTCTGCCAATCCATGAGCATGGAATACGTTTCCATCTCTTTGTGTCTTCCTCGATAGCTCTCAGAAGTGCTCTATAGCTTTTAGGGTATAGCTCCTTTGCCTCTTCGGTTAGGTTTATTCCTAGGTATCTTACGCTTCTGGGTGCAGTTGTCAATGGGATTGGCGCCTTAATTTCTCTTTCTTCAGTCTCATTGTCAGTGTATGGAAATGCCACTGATTTCTGGCATTGACCTTGTATCCTGCCATGCTACCAAACTGCCGTATGAGTTCTAGCAATCTTGGGGTGGATGCTTCTGGGTTTTCTGCGTAGACTGTCATGTCATTCGGCGAAGAGGGAGAGTTTGACTGCTTCCTTGACAATTTGATGGCCTTCAAGGTCTCTTCGTCGTCTGATTGCTGAGGCTAGAACTTCCAGGACTCTTGTGGAATAGCAGTGGTGAGTGTGGACCTCCCTGTCTTGTTCCTGATCTTAGGGGAAAGGCTCCCAGTGCTTCCGCATTGAGAATATTTGCTGTGGGCTTTTCGTACCAGGCTTTGAAGATGTTGTGGAATGATCCCTCTATCCCTACACTCTGAAGACTTTTATCATGAATGGATGCTGTGTTTTCTTAAATGCTTTCTCTGCGTCTAACGAGAGGATCATGCGGTTCTTGTTTCCTCTGTTGCTGATATGATGAATCACATTGATTTTTTAATTTATATATATATATATGTATATATATATATATATATTTTTTTTCGTATTGAACCAGCCTTGTGTCCCAGGGATGAATCCTATTTGCTCATGGTGAACAATTAGTTTTCTTAATGTACTGTTGGATCCTATTGGCCAGCGTCTTGTTGAGAACTTTTGCATCCATGTTCATCAGGGATATTGGTCTCTAATTCTCCTTTTCGGTGGGGTCTTGGTCTGGTTTTAGAAATAAAGTGATGCTGGCCTCAAGAACGAATTTGGAAGTACTCCATCTCTTCCTGTCTTTCGAAACAGATGTAGTAGAATAGGTATGGTTTCTTCTTTAAAGGTTTGATAGAATTCCCCTGGGAAGCCATCTGGCCCTGGACTTGCGTGTCTTGGGAGGTTTCTGATGACTGCTTCAAATTCCTCCCTGGTTTTCGGCCCGTTCGGGTTTTCTATTTCTTCCCCTTTCCAATTTTGGTAGTCTGTGGCCTTCCAGGAATGCGTCCGCTTCCTCTAGATTGCCTAACTTATTGGCGTATAGCTCTTCCTACTATGTTTATCATTTTATTATTTATTTTTTTAATAATAAATTTATTTATTTATTGGTGTTCCATTTACCAACATACAGAATAACACATGCCAGTGCTCATCCCGTGAAGTGTCCCTGTCAGTGCCCGTCACCCACTCACCCCACCCCCGCCCTCCTCCCCTTCCACCACCCCTTGTTCGTTTCCCAGAGTTAGGAGTCTTTACGTTCTGTCTCCCGTTCTGATATTTCCCACACATTTCTCCTCCCTTCCCTTAGAATCCCTTTCACTATTATTTATATTCCCCAAACGAATGAGAACATACACTGTTTGTCCTTCTCCGATTGACTCACTTCACTCAGCGTAATACCCTCCAGTTCCATCCACGTGGAAGCAAATGCTGGGTATCTGTCGTTTCTAATGCCTGAGTAATATTCCATTGTGTACGTGAACCTCATCTATCTTCTTTAGCCATTCATCTTTCGATGGAAACCGAGGCTCCTTCCACAGTTTGGCTATTGTGGACATTGCTGCTGGAAACATCGGGGTGCAGGTGTCCCGCCATTTCAATGCATCTGAAACTCTGGGGTCAATCCCCAGCAGTGCAATTGCTGGGTCGTAGACCAGGTCTATCTGTAACTCTTGGAGGAACCTCCACAGTTTTCCAGAGTGGCTGCACCAGTTCACATTCTCACCAACAGGGTAAGAGGGTTCCCTTTTCTCTGCATCCTCTCCAACATTTGTGGTCTCCTGCCTTGTTTATTTTCCACATTCTCACTGGTGTGAGGTGGTATGTCATTGAGGTTTTGATTTGTATTTCCCTGATGGCAAGTGATGCAGAGCATTTTCTCATGTGCATGTTGGCCATGCGTATGACTTCCTCTGTGAGATCTCTCTTCACGTCTTTTGCCCATTTCATGATCGGATTGTTTGTTTCTCTGGTGTCGAGTTTAAGAAGTTCTTCGTAGATCCTGGAAACTAGCCCTTTATCTGATACGTCATTTGCAAATATCTTCTCCACTGTGTAGGTTGTCTTTTAGTTTTGTTGATGGTATCCTTTGCTGTGCGAAAGCTTCTTGTCTTGATGAAGTCCCAATAGTTCCTTTTTGCTTTTGTTTCTTTGGCCTTCATGGATGTATCTTGGCAAGAAGTTACTGTGGCCGATTTCCAAAAAGGCGTTTGTTGCCTGTGTTCTCCTCTGGGATTTTGATGGACTCTTGTCTCCCATTTAGATCTTTCATCCATTTTGAGTTATCTCGAAATGTGTATGGTGCAAGAAGAGAGTGGTCTAGTTTCATTCATTCTTCTGCGTGTGGATGTGCAATTTTCCAGGCCACCATTTCCTGAAGAGACTGTCTTGCTTCCAGTGGATAGTCTTTCCTCCTTTATCGAATATTAGGTGACCATGAAGTTCAGGGGCCACTTCTGGGTTCTCTATTGTGTTCCACTGATCCATGTGTCTGTTTTTGTGCCAGTACCACACTGTCTCGATGTCCGCAGCTTTGTAGTACAACCTGAAATCTTGCATTGTGGTGATGCCTCCAGATATGGTTTTCTTTTCTAAAATTCCCCTGGCTATTCGCGGTCTTTTCTGATTCCATACAGATCTTAAAATAACATGTTCTAACTCTCTCAAGGGAGTCCATGGTATTTTGATAGGGAGCGCATTAAACGTGTAAATGGCCCTGGGTAACATGGACACTTTCAAAAGGTTAATTCTGCCAATCCATGAGCATGGAATACGTTTCCATCTCTTTGTGTCTTCCTCGATAGCTTTCAGAAGTGCTCTATAGCTTTTAGGGTATAGCTCCTTTGCCTCTTCGGTTAGGTTTATTCCTAGGTATCTTACGCTTCTGGGTGAAGTTGTCAATGGGATTGGCGCCTTAATTTCTCTTTCTTCAGTCTCATTGTCAGTGTATGGAAATGCCACTGATTTCTGGCATTGATCTTGTATCCTGCCATGCTACCAAACTGCCGTATGAGTTCTAGCAATCTTGGGGTGGATGCTTCTGGGTTTTCTGCGTAGACTGTCATGTCATTCGGCGAAGAGGGAGAGTTTGACTGCTTCCTTGCCAATTTGATGGCCTTCAAGGTCTCTTCGTCGTCTGATTGCTGAGGCTAGAACTTCCAGGACTCTTGTGGAATAGCAGTGGTGAGTGTTGACCTCCCTGTCTTGTTCCTGATCTTAGGGGAAAGGCTCCCAGTGCTTCCGCATTGAGAATATTTGCTGTGGGCTTTTCGTACCAGGCTTTGAAGATGTTGTGGAATGATCCCTCTATCCCTACACTCTGAAGAGTTTTATCATGAATGGATGCTGTGTTTTCTTAAATGCTTTCTCTGCGTCTAAAGAGAGGATCATGCGGTTCTTGTTTCCTCTGTTGCTGATATGATGAATCACATTGATTTTTTAATTTATATATATATATATATATGTATATATATATATATTTTTTTTTTTTTTCGTGTTGAACCAGCCTTGTGTCCCAGGGATGAATCCTATTTGCTCATGGTGAACAGTTAGTTTTCTTAATGTACTGTTGCATCCTATTGGCCAGTGTCTTGTTGAGAACTTTTGCATCCATATTCATCAGGGATATTGGTCTCTAATTCTCCTTTTCGGTCGGGTCTTGGTCTGGTTTTAGACATAAAGTGATGCTGGCCTCAAGAACGAATTTGGAAGTACTCCATCTCTTCCTGTCTTTCGAAACAGATGTAGTAGAATAGGTATGGTTTCTTCTTTAAAGGTTTGATAGAATTCCCCTGGGAAGCCATCTGGCCCTGGACTTGCGTGTCTTGGGAGGTTTCTGATGACTGCTTCAAATTCCTCCCTGGTTTTCGGCCCGTTCGGGTTTTCTATTTCTTCCCCTTTCCAATTTTGGTAGTCTGTGGCCTTCCAGGAATGCGTCCGCTTCCTCTAGATTGCCTAACTTATTGGCGTATAGCTCTTCCTACTATGTTTATCATTTTATTTATTTTTTTAATAATAAATTTATTTATTTATTGGTGTTCCATTTACCAACATACAGAATAACACATGCCAGTGCCATCCCGTGAAGTGTCCCTGTCAGTGCCCGTCACCCACTCACCCCACCCCCGCCCTCCTCCCCTTCCACCACCCCTTGTTCGTTTCCCAGAGTTAGGAGTCTTTACGTTCTGTCTCCCGTTCTGATATTTCCCACACATTTCTCCTCCCTTCCCTTAGAATCCCTTTCACTATTATTTATATTCCCCAAACGAATGAGTACATACACTGTTTGTCCTTCTCCGATTGACTCACTTCACTCAGCGTAATACCCTCCAGTTCCATCCACGTGGAAGCAAATGCTGGGTATCTGTCGTTTCTAATGCCTGAGTAATATTCCATTGTGTACGTGAACCTCATCTATCTTCTTTAGCCATTCATCTTTCGATGGAAACCGAGGCTCCTTCCACAGTTTGGCTATTGTGGACATTGCTGCTGGAAACATCGGGGTGCAGGTGTCCCGCCATTTCAATGCATCTGAAACTCTGGGGTCAATCCCCAGCAGTGCAATTGCTGGGTCGTAGACCAGGTCTATCTGTAACTCTTCTAGGATCCTCCACACAGTTTTCCAGAGTGGCTGCACCAGTTCACATTCCCACCAACAGGGTAAGAGGGTTCCCTTTTCTCCGCATCCTCTCCAACATTTGTGGTCTCCTGCCTTGTTTATTTTCCACATTCTCACTGGTGTGAGGTGGTATGTCATTGAGGTTTTGATTTGTATTTCCCTGATGGCAAGTGATGCAGAGCATTTTCTCATGTGCATGTTGGCCATGCGTATGACTTCCTCTGTGAGATCTCTCTTCACGTCTTTTGCCCTTTTCATGATCGGATTGTTTGTTTCTCTGGTGTCGAGTTTAAGATGTTCTTCGTAGATCCTGGAAACTAGCCCTTTATCTGATACGTCATTTGCAAATATCTTCTCCCACTGTGTAGGTTGTCTTTTAGTTTTGTTGATGGTATCCTTTGCTGTGCGAAAGCTTCTTGTCTTGATGAAGTCCCAATAGTTCCTTTTTGCTTTTGTTTCTTTGGCCTTCATGGATGTATCTTGGCAAGAAGTTACTGTGGCCGATTTCCAAAAAGGCGTTTGTTGCCTGTGTTCTCCTCTGGGATTTTGATGGACTCTTGTCTCCCATTTAGATCTTTCATCCATTTTGAGTTATCTCGAAATGTGTACGGTGCAAGAAGAGAGTGGTCTAGTTTCATTCATTCTTCTGCCTGTGGATGTGCAATGTTCCAGGCCACCATTTCCTGAAGAGACTGTCTTGCTTCCAGTGGATAGTCTTTCCTCCTTTATCGAATATTAGGTGACCATGAAGTTCAGGGGCCACTTCTGGGTTCTCTATTGTGTTCCACTGATCCATGTGTCTGTTTTTGTGCCAGTACCACACTGTCTCGATGTCCGCAGCTTTGTAGTACAACCTGAAATCTTGCATTGTGGTGATGCCTCCAGATATGGTTTTCTTTTCTAAAATTCGCCTGGCTATTCGCGGTCTTTTCTGATTCCATACAGATCTTAAAATAACATGTTCTAACTCTCTCAAGGGAGTCCATGGTATTTTGATAGGGAGCGCATTAAACGTGTAAATGGCCCTGGGTAACATGGACACTTTCAAAAGGTTAATTCTGCCAATCCATGAGCATGGAATACGTTTCCATCTCTTTGTGTCTTCCTCGATAGCTCTCAGAAGTGCTCTATAGCTTTTAGGGTATAGCTCCTTTGCCTCTTCGGTTAGGTTTATTCCTAGGTATCTTACGCTTCTGGGTGCAGTTGTCAATGGGATTGGCGCCTTAATTTCTCTTTCTTCAGTCTCATTGTCAGTGTATGGAAATGCCACTGATTTCTGGCATTGATCTTGTATCCTGCCATGCTACCAAACTGCCGTATGAGTTCTAGCAATCTTGGGGTGGATGCTTCTGGGTTTTCTGCGTAGACTGTCATGTCATTCGGCGAAGAGGGAGAGTTTGACTGCTTCCTTGACAATTTGATGGCCTTCAAGGTCTCTTCGTCGTCTGATTGCTGAGGCTAGAACTTCCAGGACTCTTGTGGAATAGCAGTGGTGAGTGTGGACCTCCCTGTCTTGTTCCTGATCTTAGGGGAAAGGCTCCCAGTGCTTCCGCATTGAGAATATTTGCTGTGGGCTTTTCGTACCAGGCTTTGAAGATGTTGTGGAATGATCCCTCTATCCCTACACTCTGAAGAGTTTTATCATGAATGGATGCTGTGTTTTCTTAAATGCTTTCTCTGCGTCTAACGAGGGAATCATGCGGTTCTTGTTTCGTCTGTTGCTGATATGATGAATCACATTGATTTTTTAATTTATATATATATATATGTATATATATATATATTTTTTTTTTTTTCGTGTTGAACCAGCCTTGTGTCCCAGGGATGAATCCTATTTGCTCATGGTGAACAGTTAGTTTTCTTAATGTACTGTTGGATCCTATTGGCCAGCGTCTTGTTGAGAACTTTTGCATCCATGTTCATCAGGGATATTGGTCTCTAATTCTCCTTTTCGGTGGGGTCTTGGTCTGGTTTTAGAAATAAAGTGATGCTGGCCTCAAGAACGAATTTGGAAGTACTCCATCTCTTCCTGTCTTTCGAAACAGATGTAGTAGAATAGGTATGGTTTCTTCTTTAAAGGTTTGATAGAATTCCCCTGGGAAGCCATCTGGCCCTGGACTTGCGTGTCTTGGGAGGTTTCTGATGACTGCTTCAAATTCCTCCCTGGTTTTCGGCCCGTTCGGGTTTTCTATTTCTTCCCCTTTCCAATTTTGGTAGTCTGTGGCCTGCCAGGAATGCGTCCGCTTCCTCTAGATTGCTTAACTTATTGGCGTATAGTTCTTCCTACTATGTTTATCATTTTATTATTTATTTTTTAATAATAAATTTATTTATTTATTGGTGTTCCATTTACCAACATACAGAATAACACATGCCAGTGCTCATCCCGTGAAGTGTCCCTGTCAGTGCCCGTCACCCACTCACCCCACCCCCGCCCTCCTCCCCTTCCACCACCCCTTGTTCGTTTCCCAGAGTTAGGAGTCTTTACGTTCTGTCTCCCGTTTGATGTTTCCCACACATTTCTCCTCCCTTCCCTTAGAATCCCTTTCACTATTATTTATATTCCCCAAACGAATGAGAACATACACTGTTTGTCCTTCTCCGATTGACTCACTTCACTCAGCGTAATACCCTCCAGTTCCATCCACGTGGAAGCAAATGCTGGGTATCTGTCGTTTCTAATGCCTGAGTAATATTCCATTGTGTACGTGAACCTCATCTATCTTCTTTAGCCATTCATCTTTCGATGGAAACCGAGGCTCCTTCCACAGTTTGGCTATTGTGGACATTGCTGCTGGAAACATCGGGGTGCAGGTGTCCCGCCATTTCAATGCATCTGAAACTCTGGGGTCAATCCCCAGCAGTGCAATTGCTGGGTCGTAGACCAGGTCTATCTGTAACTCTTCGAGGAACCTCCACACAGTTTTCCAGAGTGGCTGCACCAGTTCACATTCCCACCAACAGGGTAAGAGGGTTCCCTTTACTCCGCATCCTCTCCAACATTTGTGGTCTCCTGCCTTGTTTATTTTCCACATTCTCACTGGTGTGAGGTGGTATGTCATTGAGGTTTTGATTTGTATTTCCCTGATGGCAAGTGATGCAGAGCATTTTCTCATGTGCATGTTGGCCATGCGTATGACTTCCTCTGTGAGATCTCTCTTCACGTCTTTTGCCCATTTCATGATCGGATTGTTTGTTTCTCTGGTGTCGAGTTTAAGATGTTCTTCGTAGATCCTGGAAACTAGCCCTTTATCTGATACGTCATTTGCAAATATCTTCTCCCACTGTGTAGGTTGTCTTTTAGTTTTGTTGATGGTATCCTTTGCTGTGCGAAAGCTTCTTGTCTTGATGAAGTCCCAATAGTTCCTTTTTGCTTTTGTTTCTTTGGCCTTCATGGATGTATCTTGGCAAGAAGTTACTGTGGCCGATTTCCAAAAAGGCGTTTGTTGCCTGTGTTCTCCTCTGGGATTTTGATGGACTCTTGTCTCCCATTTAGATCTTTCATCCATTTTGAGTTATCTCGAAATGTGTATGGTGCAAGAAGAGAGTGGTCTAGTTTCATTCATTCTTCTGCCTGTGGATGTGCAATGTTCCAGGCCACCATTTCCTGAAGAGACTGTCTTGCTTCCAGTGGATAGTCTTTCCTCCTTTATCGAATATTAGGTGACCATGAAGTTCAGGGGCCACTTCTGGGTTCTCTATTGTGTTCCACTGATCCATGTGTCTGTTTTTGTGCCAGTACCACACTGTCTCGATGTCCGTAGCTTTGTAGTACAACCTGAAATCTTGCATTGTGGTGATGCCTCCAGATATGGTTTTCTTTTCTAAAATTCCCCTGGCTATTCGCGGTCTTTTCTGATTCCATACAGATCTTAAAATAACATGTTCTAACTCTCTCAAGGGAGTCCATGGTATTTTGATAGGGAGCGCATTAAACGTGTAAATGGCCCTGGGTAACATGGACACTTTCAAAAGGTTAATTCTGCCAATCCATGAGCATGGAATACGTTTCCATCTCTTTGTGTCTTCCTCGATAGCTCTCAGAAGTGCTCTATAGCTTTTAGGGTATAGCTCCTTTGCCTCTTCGGTTAGGTTTATTCCTAGGTATCTTACGCTTCTGGGTGCATTTGTCAATGGGATTGGCGCCTTAATTTCTCTTTCTTCAGTCTCATTGTCAGTGTATGGAAATGCCACTGATTTCTGGCATTGATCTTGTATCCTGCCATGCTACCAAACTGCCGTATGAGTTCTAGCAATCTTGGGGTGGATGCTTCTGGGTTTTCTGCGTAGACTGTCATGTCATTCGGCGAAGAGGGAGAGTTTGACTGCTTCCTTGACAATTTGATGGCCTTCAAGGTCTCTTCGTCGTCTGATTGCTGAGGCTAGAACTTCCAGGACTCTTGTGGAATAGCAGTGGTGAGTGTGGACCTCCCTGTCTTGTTCCTGATCTTAGGGGAAAGGCTCCCAGTGCTTCCGCATTGAGAATATTTGCTGTGGGCTTTTCGTACCAGGCTTTGAAGATGTTGTGCAATGATCCCTCTATCCCTACACTCTGAAGAGTTTTATCATGAATGGATGCTGTGTTTTCTTAAATGCTTTCTCTGCGTCTAACGAGAGAATCATGCGCTTCTTGTTTCGTCTGTTGCTGATATGATGAATCACATTGATTTTTTAATTTATATATATATATATATGTATATATATATATATATATATTTTTTTTTTTTCGTGTTGAACCAGCCTTGTGTCCCAGGGATGAATCCTATTTGCTCATGGTGAACAGTTAGTTTTCTTAATGTACTGTTGGATCCTATTGGCCAGCGTCTTGTTGAGAACTTTTGCATCCATGTTCATCAGGGATATTGGTCTCTAATTCTCCTTTTCGGTGGGGTCTTGGTCTGGTTTTAGACATAAAGTGATACTGGCCTCAAGAACGAATTTGGAAGTACTCCATCTCTTCCTGTCTTTCGAAACAGATGTAGTAGAATAGGTATGGTTTCTTCTTTAAAGGTTTGATAGAATTCCCCTGGGAAGCCATCTGGCCCTGGACTTGCGTGTCTTGGGAGGTTTCTGATGACTGCTTCAAATTCCTCCCTGGTTTTCGGCCCGTTCGGGTTTTCTATTTCTTCCCCTTTCCAATTTTGGTAGTCTGTGGCCTTCCAGGAATGCGTCCGCTTCCTCTAGATTGCCTAACTTATTGGCGTATAGCTCTTCCTACTATGTTTATCATTTTATTATTTATTCTTTTAATAATAAATTTATTTATTTATTGGTGTTCCATTTACCAACATACAGAATAACACATGCCAGTGCCATCCCGTGAAGTGTCCCTGTCAGTGCCCGTCACCCACTCACGCCACCCCCGCCTTCCTCCCCTTCCACCACCCCTTGTTCGTTTCCCAGAGTTAGGAGTCTTTACGTTCTGTCTCCCGTTCTGATATTTCCCACACATTTCTCCTCCCTTCCCTTAGAATCCCTTTCACTATTCTTTATATTCCCCAAACGAATGAGAACATACACTGTTTGTCCTTCGATTGACTCACTTCACTCAGCGTAATACCCTCCAGTTCCATCCACGTGGAAGCAAATGCTGGGTATCTGTCGTTTCTAATGCCTGAGTAATATTCCATTGTGTACGTGAACCTCATCTATCTTCTTTAGCCATTCATCTTTCGATGGAAACCGAGGCTCCTTCCACAGTTTGGCTATTGTGGACATTGCTGCTGGAAACATCGGGGTGCAGGTGTCCCGCCATTTCAATGCATCTGAAACTCTGGGGTCAATCCCCAGCAGTGCAATTGCTGGGTCGTAGACCAGGTCTATCTGTAACTCTTCGAGGAACCTCCACACAGTTTTCCAGAGTGGCTGCACCAGTTCACATGCCCACCAACAGGGTAAGAGGGTTCCCTTTTCTCCGCATCCTCTCCAACATTTGTGGTCTCCTGCCTTGTTTATTTTCCACATTCTCACTGGTGTGAGGTGGTATGTCATTGAGGTTTTGATTTGTATTTCCCTGATGGCAAGTGATGCAGAGCATTTTCTCATGTGCATGTTGGCCATGCGTATGGCCTCCTCTGTGAGATCTCTCTTCACGTCTTTTGCCCATTTCATGATCGGATTGTTTGTTTCTCTGGTGTCGAGTTTAAGAAGTTCTTCGTAGATCCTGGAAACTAGCCCTTTATCTGATACGTCATTTGCAAATATCTTCTCCCACTGTGTAGGTTGTCTTTTAGTTTTGTTGATGGTATCCTTTGCTGTGCGAAAGCTTCTTGTCTTGATGAAGTCCCAATAGTTCCTTTTTGGTTTTGTTTCTTTGGCCTTCATGGATGTATCTTGGCAAGAAGTTACTGTGGCCGATTTCCAAAAAGGCGTTTGTTGCCTGTGTTCTCCTCTGGGATTTTGATGGACCCTTGTCTCCCATTTAGATCTTTCATCCATTTTGAGTTATCTCGAAATGTGTATGGTGCAAGAAGAGAGTGGTCTAGTTTCATTCATTCTTCTGCGTGTGGATGTGCAATGTTCCAGGCCACCATTTCCTGAAGAGACTGTCTTGCTTCCACGGATAGTCTTTCCTCCTTTATCGAATATTAGGTGACCATGAAGTTCAGGGGCCACTTCTGGGTTCTCTATTGTGTTCCACTGATCCATGTGTCTGTTTTTGTGCCAGTACCACACTGTCTCGATGTCCGCAGCTTTGTAGTACAACCTGAAATCTTGCATTGTGGTGATGCCTCCAGATATGGTTTTCTTTTCTAAAATTCCCCTGGCTATTCGCGGTCTTTTCTGATTCCATACAGATCTTAAAATAACATGTTCTAACTCTCTCAAGGGAGTCCATGGTATTTTGATAGGGAGCGCATTAAACGTGTAAATGGCCCTGGGTAACATGGACACTTTCAAAAGGTTAATTCTGCCAATCCATGAGCATGGAATACGTTTCCATCTCTTTGTGTCTTCCTCGATAGCTCTCAGAAGTGCTCTATAGCTTTTAGGGTATAGCTCCTTTGCCTCTTCGGTTAGGTTTATTCCTAGGTATCTTACGCTTTTGGGTGCAGTTGTCAATGGGATTGGCGCCTTAATTTCTCTTTCTTCAGTCTCATTGTCAGTGTATGGAAATGCCACTGATTTCTGGCATTGATCTTGTATCCTGCCATGCTACCAAACTGCCGTATGAGTTCTAGCAATCTTGGGGTGGATGCTTCTGGGTTTTCTGCGTAGACTGTCATGTCAGTCGGCGAAGAGGGAGAGTTTGACTGCTTCCTTGCCAATTTGATGGCCTTCAAGGTCTCTTCGTCGTCTGATTGCTGAGGCTAGAACTTCCAGGACTCTTGTGGAATAGCAGTGGTGAGTGTGGACCTCCCTGTCTTGTTCCTGATCTTAGGGGAAAGGCTCCCAGTGCTTCCGCATTGAGAATATTTGCTGTGGGCTTTTCGTACCAGGCTTTGAAGATGTTGTGGAATGATCCCTCTATCCCTACACTCTGAAGAGTTTTATCATGAATGGATGCTGTGTTTTCTTAAATGCTTTCTCTGCGTCTAACGAGAGGATCGTGCGGTTCTTGTTTCCTCTGTTGCTGATATGATGAATCACATTGATTTTTTAATTTATATATATATATATATATATGTATATATATATATATATTTTTTTTTTTCGTGTTGAACCAGCCTTGTGTCCCAGGGATGAATCCTATTGGCTCATGGTGAACAGTTAGTTTTCTTAATGTACTGTTGGATCCTATTGGCCAGTGTCTTGTTGAGAACTTTTGCATCCATGTTCATCAGGGATATTGGTCTCTAATTCTCCTTTTCGGTCGGGTCTTGGTCTGGTTTTAGACATAAAGTGATGCTGGCCTCAAGAACGAATTTGGAAGTACTCCATCTCTTCCTGTCTTTCGAAACAGATGTAGTAGAATAGGTATGGTTTCTTCTTTAAAGGTTTGATAGAATTCCCCTGGGAAGCCATCTGGCCCTGGACTTGCGTGTCTTGGGAGGTTTCTGATGACTGCTTCAAATTCCTCCCTGGTTTTCGGCCCGTTCGGGTCTTCTATTTCTTCCCCTTTCCAATTTTGGTAGTCTGTGGCCTTCCAGGAATGCGTCCGCTTCCTCTAGATTGCCTAACTTATTGGCGTATAGCTCTTCCTACTATGTTTATCATTTTATTATTTATTTTTTTAATAATAAATTTATTTATTTTTTGGTGTTCCATTTACCAACATACAGAATAACACATGCCAGTGCCATCCCGTGAAGTGTCCCTGTCAGTGCCCGTCACCCACTCACCCCACCCCCGCCCTCCTCCCCTTCCACCACCCCTTGTTCGTTTCCCAGAGTTAGGAGTCTTTACGTTCTGTCTCCCGTTCTGATATTTCCCACACATTTCTCCTCCCTTCCCTTAGAATCCCTTTCACTATTATTTATATTCCCCAAACGAATGAGAACATACACTGTTTGTCCTTCTCCGATTGACTCACTTCACTCAGCGTAATACCCTCCAGTTCCATCCACGTGGAAGCAAATGCTGGGTATCTGTCGTTTCTAATGCCTGAGTAATATTCCATTGTGTACGTGAACCTCATCTATCTTCTTTAGCCATTCATCTTTCGATGGAAACCGAGGCTCCTTCCACAGTTTGGCTATTGTGGACATTGCTGCTGGAAACATCGGGGTGCAGGTGTCCCGCCATTTCAATGCATCTGAAACTCTGGGGTCAATCCCCAGCAGTGCAATTGCTGGGTCGCAGACCAGGTCTATCTGTAACTCTTCGAGGAACCTCCACACAGTTTTCCAGAGTGGCTGCACCAGTTCACATGCCCACCAACAGGGTAAGAGTGTTCCCTTTTCTCCGCATCCTCTCCAACATTTGTGGTCTCCTTCCTTGTTTATTTTCCACATTCTCACTGGTGTGAGGTGGTATGTCATTGAGGTTTTGATTTGTATTTCCCTGGCAATGTGATGGCAAGTGATGCAGAGCATTTTCTCATGTGCATGTTGGCCATGCGTATGACTTCCTCTGTGAGATCTGTCTTAACGTCTTTTGCCCATTTCATGATCGGATTGTTTGTTTCTCTGGTGTCGAGTTTAAGAAGTTCTTCGTAGATCCTGGAAACTAGCCCTTTATCTGATACGTCATTTGCAAATATCTTCTCCCACTGTGTAGGTTGTCTTTTAGTTTTGTTGATGGTATCCTTTGCTGTGCGAAAGCTTCTTGTCTTGATGAAGTCCCAATAGTTCCTTTTTGCTTTTGTTTCTTTGGCCCTCATGGATGTATCTTGGCAAGAAGTTACTGTGGCCGATTTCCAAAAAGGCGTTTGTTGCCTGTGTTCTCCTTGGGATTTTGATGGACCCTTGTCTCCCATTTAGATCTTTCATCCATTTTGAGTTATCTCGAAATGTGTATGGTGCAAGAAGAGAGTGGTCTAGTTTCATTCATTCTTCTGCGTGTGGATGTGCAATTTTCCAGGCCACCATTTCCTGAAGAGACTGTCTTGCTTCCACGGATAGTCTTTCCTCCTTTATCGAATATTAGGTGACCATGAAGTTCAGGGGCCACTTCTGGGTTCTCTATTGTGTTCCACTGATCCATGTGTCTGTTTTTGTGCCAGTACCACACTGTCTCGATGTCCGCAGCTTTGTAGTACAACCTGAAATCTTGCATTGTGGTGATGCCTCCAGATATGGTTTTCTTTTCTAAAATTCCCCTGGCTATTCGCGGTCTTTTCTGATTCCATACAGATCTTAAAATAACATGTTCTAACTCTCTCAAGGGAGTCCATGGTATTTTGATAGGGAGCGCATTAAACGTGTAAATGGCCCTGGGTAACATGGACACTTTCAAAAGGTTAATTCTGCCAATCCATGAGCATGGAATACGTTTCCATCTCTTTGTGTCTTCCTCGATAGCTTTCAGAAGTGCTCTATAGCTTTTAGGGTATAGCTCCTTTGCCTCTTCGGTTAGGTTTATTCCTAGGTATCTTACGCTTCTGGGTGAAGTTGTCAATGGGATTGGCGCCTTAATTTCTCTTTCTTCAGTCTCATTGTCAGTGTATGGAAATGCCACTGATTTCTGGCATTGATCTTGTATCCTGCCATGCTACCAAACTGCCGTATGAGTTCTAGCAATCTTGGGGTGGATGCTTCTGGGTTTTCTGCGTAGACTGTCATGTCATTCGGCGAAGAGGGAGAGTTTGACTGCTTCCTTGCCAATTTGATGGCCTTCAAGGTCTCTTCGTCGTCTGATTGCTGAGGCTAGAACTTCCAGGACTCTTGTGGAATAGCAGTGGTGAGTGTGGACCTCCCTGTCTTGTTCCTGATCTTAGGGGAAAGGCTCCCAGTGCTTCCGCATTGAGAATATTTGCTGTGGGCTTTTCGTACCAGGCTTTGAAGATGTTGTGGAATGATCCCTCTATCCCTACACTCTGAAGAGTTTTATCATGAATGGATGCTGTGTTTTCTTAAATGCTTTCTCTGCGTCTAAAGAGAGGATCATGCGGTTCTTGTTTCCTCTGTTGCTGATATGATGAATCACATTGATTTTTTAATTTATATATATATATATATGTATATATATATATATATTTTTTTTTTCGTGTTGAACCAGCCTTGTGTCCCAGGGATGAATCCTATTTGCTCATGGTGAACAGTTAGTTTTCTTAATGTACTGTTGCATCCTATTGGCCAGTGTCTTGTTGAGAACTTTTGCATCTATATTCATCAGGGATATTGGTCTCTAATTCTCCTTTTCGGTCGGGTCTTGGTCTGGTTTTAGACATAAAGTGATGCTGGCCTCAAGAACGAATTTGGAAGTACTCCATCTCTTCCTGTCTTTCGAAACAGATGTAGTAGAATAGGTATGGTTTCTTCTTTAAAGGTTTGATAGAATTCCCCTGGGAAGCCATCTGGCCCTGGACTTTCGTGTCTTGGGAGGTTTCTGATGACTGCTTCAAATTCCTCCCTGGTTTTCGGCCCGTTCGGCTTTTCTATTTCTTCCCCTTTCCAATTTTGGTAGTCTGTGGCCTTCCAGGAATGCGTCCGCTTCCTCTAGATTGCCTAACTTATTGGCGTATAGCTCTTCCTACTATGTTTATCATTTTATTATTTATTCTTTTAATAATAAATTTATTTATTTATTGGTGTTCCATTTACCAACATACAGAATAACACATGCCAGTGCCATCCCGTGAAGTGTCCCTGTCAGTGCCCGTCACCCACTCACCCCACCCCCGCCTTCCTCCCCTTCCACCACCCCTTGTTCGTTTCCCAGAGTTAGGAGTCTTTACGTTCTGTCTCCCGTTCTGATATTTCCCACACATTTCTCCTCCCTTCCCTTAGAATCCCTTTCACTATTCTTTATATTCCCCAAACGAATGAGAACATACACTGTTTGTCCTTCGATTGACTCACTTCACTCAGCGTAATACCCTCCAGTTCCATCCACGTGGAAGCAAATGCTGGGTATCTGTCGTTTCTAATGCCTGAGTAATATTCCATTGTGTACGTGAACCTCATCTATCTTCTTTAGCCATTCATCTTTCGATGGAAACCGAGGCTCCTTCCACAGTTTGGCTATTGTGGACATTGCTGCTGGAAACATCGGGGTGCAGGTGTCCCGCCATTTCAATGCATCTGAAACTCTGGGGTCAATCCCCAGCAGTGCAATTGCTGGGTCGTAGACCAGGTCTATCTGTAACTCTTCGAGGAACCTCCACACAGTTTTCCAGAGTGGCTGCACCAGTTCACATGCCCACCAACAGGGTAAGAGGGTTCCCTTTTCTCCGCATCCTCTCCAACATTTGTGGTCTCCTGCCTTGTTTATTTTCCACATTCTCACTGGTGTGAGGTGGTATGTCATTGAGGTTTTGATTTGTATTTCCCTGATGGCAAGTGATGCAGAGCATTTTCTCATGTGCATGTTGGCCATGCGTATGGCTTCCTCTGTGAGATCTCTCTTCACGTCTTTTGCCCATTTCATGATCGGATTGTTTGTTTCTCTGGTGTCGAGTTTAAGAAGTTCTTCGTAGATCCTGGAAACTAGCCCTTTATCTGATACGTCATTTGCAAATATCTTCTCCCACTGTGTAGGTTGTCTTTTAGTTTTGTTGATGGTATCCTTTGCTGTGCGAAAGCTTCTTGTCTTGATGAAGTCCCAATAGTTCCTTTTTGGTTTTGTTTCTTTGGCCTTCATGGATGTATCTTGGCAAGAAGTTACTGTGGCCGATTTCCAAAAAGGCGTTTGTTGCCTGTGTTCTCCTCTGGGATTTTGATGGACCCTTGTCTCCCATTTAGATCTTTCATCCATTTTGAGTTATCTCGAAATGTGTATGGTGCAAGAAGAGAGTGGTCTAGTTTCAATCATTCTTCTGCGTGTGGATGTGCAATTTTCCAGGCCACCATTTCCTGAAGAGACTGTCTTGCTTCCACGGATAGTCTTTCCTCCTTTATCGAATATTAGGTGACCATGAAGTTCAGGGGCCACTTCTGGGTTCTCTATTGTGTTCCACTGATCCATGTGTCTGTTTTTGTGCCAGTACCACACTGTCTCGATGTCCGCAGCTTTGTAGTACAACCTGAAATCTTGCATTGTGGTGATGCCTCCAGATATGGTTTTCTTTTCTAAAATTCCCCTGGCTATTCGCGGTCTTTTCTGATTCCATACAGATCTTAAAATAACATGTTCTAACTCTCTCAAGGGAGTCCATGGTATTTTGATAGGGAGCGCATTAAACGTGTAAATGGCCCTGGGTAACATGGACACTTTCAAAAGGTTAATTCTGCCAATCCATGAGCATGGAATACGTTTCCATCTCTTTGTGTCTTCCTCGATAGCTCTCAGAAGTGCTCTATAGCTTTTAGGGTATAGCTCCTTTGCCTCTTCGGTTAGGTTTATTCCTAGGTATCTTACGCTTTTGGGTGCAGTTGTCAATGGGATTGGCGCCTTAATTTCTCTTTCTTCAGTCTCATTGTCAGTGTATGGAAATGCCACTGATTTCTGGCATTGATCTTGTATCCTGCCATGCTACCAAACTGCCGTATGAGTTCTAGCAATCTTGGGGTGGATGCTTCTGGGTTTTCTGCGTAGACTGTCATGTCAGTCGGCGAAGAGGGAGAGTTTGACTGCTTCCTTGCCAATTTGATGGCCTTCAAGGTCTCTTCGTCGTCTGATTGCTGAGGCTAGAACTTCCAGGACTCTTGTGGAATAGCAGTGGTGAGTGTGGACCTCCCTGTCTTGTTCCTGATCTTAGGGGAAAGGCTCCCAGTGCTTCCGCATTGAGAATATTTGCTGTGGGCTTTTCGTACCAGGCTTTGAAGATGTTGTGGAATGATCCCTCTATCCCTACACTCTGAAGAGTTTTATCATGAATGGATGCTGTGTTTTCTTAAATGCTTTCTCTGCGTCTAACGAGAGGATCGTGCGGTTCTTGTTTCCTCTGTTGCTGATATGATGAATCACATTGATTTTTTAATTTATATATATATATATATATATGTATATATATATATATATTTTTTTTTTTTCGTGTTGAACCAGCCTTGTGTCCCAGGGATGAATCCTATTGGCTCATGGTGAACAGTTAGTTTTCTTAATGTACTGTTGGATCCTATTGGCCAGTGTCTTGTTGAGAACTTTTGCATCCATGTTCATCAGGGATATGGGTCTCTAATTCTCCTTTTCGGTGGGGTCTTGGTCTGGTTTTAGAAATAAAGTGATGCTGGCCTCAAGAACGAATTTGGAAGTACTCCATCTCTTCCTGTCTTTCGAAACAGATGTAGTAGAATAGGTATGGTTTCTTCTTTAAAGGTTTGATAGAATTCCCCTGGGAAGCCATCTGGCCCTGGACTTGCGTGTCTTGGGAGGTTTCTGATGACTGCTTCAAATTCCTCCCTGGTTTTCGGCCCGTTCGGGTTTTCTATTTCTTCCCCTTTCCAATTTTGGTAGTCTGTGGCCTTCCAGGAATGCGTCCGCTTCCTCTAGATTGCCTAACTTATTGGCGTATAGCTCTTCCTACTATGTTTATCATTTTCTTTATTTTTTTAATAATAAATTTATTTATTTATTGGTGTTCCATTTACCAACATACAGAATAACACATGCCAGTGCCATCCCGTGAAGTGTCCCTGTCAGTGCCCGTCACCCACTCACCCCACCCCCGCCCTCCTCCCCTTCCACCACCCCTTGTTCGTTTCCCAGAGTTAGGAGTCTTTACGTTCTGTCTCCCGTTCTGATATTTCCCACACATTTCTCCTCCCTTCCCTTAGAATCCCTTTCACTATTATTTATATTCCCAAACGAATGAGTACATACACTGTTTGTCCTTCTCCGATTGACTCACTTCACTCAGCGTAATACCCTCCAGTTCCATCCACGTGGAAGCAAATGCTGGGTATCTGTCGTTTCTAATGCCTGAGTAATATTCCATTGTGTACGTGAACCTCATCTATCTTCTTTAGCCATTCATCTTTCGATGGAAACCGAGGCTCCTTCCACAGTTTGGCTATTGTGGACATTGCTGCTGGAAACATCGGGGTGCAGGTGTCCCGCCATTTCAATGCATCTGAAACTCTGGGGTCAATCCCCAGCAGTGCAATTGCTGGGTCGTAGACCAGGTCTATCTGTAACTCTTCGAGGAACCTCCACACAGTTTTCCAGAGTGGCTGCACCAGTTCACATTCCCACCAACAGGGTAAGAGGGTTCCCTTTTCTCCGCATCCTCTCCAACATTTGTGGTCTCCTGCCTTGTTTATTTTCCATATTCTCACTGGTGTGAGGTGGTATGTCATTGAGGTTTTGATTTGTATTTCCCTGATGACAAGTGATGCAGAGCATTTTCTCATGTGCATGTTGGCCATGCGTATGACTTCCTCTGTGAGATCTCTCTTCACGTCTTTTGCCCATTTCATGATCGGATTGTTTGTTTCTCTGGTGTCGAGTTTAAGAAGTTCTTCGTAGATCCTGGAAACTAGCCCTTTATCTGATACGTCATTTGCAAATATCTTCTCCCACTGTGTAGGTTGTCTTTTAGTTTTGTTGATGGTATCCTTTGCTGTGCGAAAGCTTCTTGTCTTGATGAAGTCCCAATAGTTCCTTTTTGCTTTTGTTTCTTTGGCCCTCATGGATGTATCTTGGCAAGAAGTTACTGTGGCCGATTTCCAAAAAGGCGTTTGTTGCCTGTGTTCTCCTCTGGGATTTTGATGGACCCTTGTCTCCCATTTAGATCTTTCATCCATTTTGAGTTATCTCGAAATGTGTATGGTGCAAGAAGAGAGTGGTCTAGTTTCATTCATTCTTCTGCGTGTGGATGTGCAATTTTCCAGGCCACCATTTCCTGAAGAGACTGTCTTGCTTCCACGGATAGTCTTTCCTCCTTTATCGAATATTAGGTGACCATGAAGTTCAGGGGCCACTTCTGGGTTCTCTATTGTGTTCCACTGATCCATGTGTCTGTTTTTGTGCCAGTACCACACTGTCTCGATGTCCGCAGCTTTGTAGTACAACCTGAAATCTTGCATTGTGGTGATGCCTCCAGATATGGTTTTCTTTTCTAAAATTCCCCTGGCTATTCGCGGTCTTTTCTGATTCCATACAGATCTTAAAATAACATGTTCTAACTCTCTCAAGGGAGTCCATGGTATTTTGATAGGGAGCGCATTAAACGTGTAAATGGCCCTGGGTAACATGGACACTTTCAAAAGGTTAATTCTGCCAATCCATGAGCATGGAATACGTTTCCATCTCTTTGTGTCTTCCTCGATAGCTTTCAGAAGTGCTCTATAGCTTTTAGGGTATAGCTCCTTTGCCTCTTCGGTTAGGTTTATTCCTAGGTATCTTACGCTTCTGGGTGCAGTTGTCAATGGGATTGGCGCCTTAATTTCTCTTTCTTCAGTCTCATTGTCAGTGTATGGAAATGCCACTGATTTCTGGCATTGATCTTGTATCCTGCCATGCTACCAAACTGCCGTATGAGTTCTAGCAATCTTGGGGTGGATGCTTCTGGGTTTTCTGCGTAGACTGTCATGTCAGTCGGCGAAGAGGGAGAGTTTGACTGCTTCCTTGCCAATTTGATGGCCTTCAAGGTCTCTTCGTCGTCTGATTGCTGAGGCTAGAACTTCCAGGACTCTTGTGGAATAGCAGTGGTGAGTGTGGACCTCCCTGTCTTGTTCCTGATCTTAGGGGAAAGGCTCCCAGTGCTTCCGCATTGAGAATATTTGCTGTGGGCTTTTCGTACCAGGCTTTGAAGATGTTGTGGAATGATCCCTCTATCCCTACACTCTGAAGACTTTTATCATGAATGGATGCTGTGTTTTCTTAAATGCTTTCTCTGCGTCTAACGAGAGGATCATGCGGTTCTTGTTTCCTCTGTTGCTGATATGATGAATCACATTGATTTTTTAATTTATATATATATATATATGTATACATATATATATATATATATTTTTTTTTTTCGTGTTGAACCAGCCTTGTGTCCCAGGGATGAATCCTATTTGCTCATGGTGAACAGTTAGTTTTCTTAATGTACTGTTGCAACCTATTGGCCAGTGTCTTGTTGAGAACTTTTGCATCCATGTTCATCAGGGATATTGGTCTCTAATTCTCCTTTTCGGTCGGGTCTTGGTCTGGTTTTAGACATAAAGTGATGCTGGCCTCAAGAACGAATTTGGAAGTACTCCATCTCTTCCTGTCTTTCGAAACAGATGTAGTAGAATAGGTATGGTTTCTTCTTTAAAGGTTTGATAGAATTCCCCTGGGAAGCCATCTGGCCCTGGACTTGCGTGTCTTGGGAGGTTTCTGATGACTGCTTCAAATTCCTCCCTGGTTTTCGGCCCGTTCGGGTCTTCTATTTCTTCCCCTTTCCAATTTTGGTAGTCTGTGGCCTTCCAGGAATGCGTCCGCTTCCTCTAGATTGCCTAACTTATTGGCGTATAGCTCTTCCTACTATGTTTATCATTTTATTATTTATTTTTTTAATAATAAATTTATTTATATTTTGGTGTTCCATTTACCAACATACAGAATAACACATGCCAGTGCTCATCCCGTGAAGTGTCCCTGTCAGTGCCCGTCACCCACTCACACCACCCCCGCCCTCCTCCCCTTCCACCACCCCTTGTTCGTTTCCCAGAGTTAGGAGTCTTTACGTTCTGTCTCCCGTTCTGATATTTCCCACACATTTCTCCTCCCTTCCCTTAGAATCCCTTTCACTATTATTTATATTCCCCAAACGAATGAGAACATACACTGTTTGTCCTTCTCCGATTGACTCACTTCACTCAGCGTAATACCCTCCAGTTCCATCCACGTGGAAGCAAATGCTGGGTATCTGTCGTTTCTAATGCCTGAGTAATATTCCATTGTGTACGTGAACCTCATCTATCTTCTTTAGCCATTCATCTTTCGATGGAAACCGAGGCTCCTTCCACAGTTTGGCTATTGTGGACATTGCTGCTGGAAACATCGGGGTGCAGGTGTCCCGCCATTTCAATGCATCTGAAACTCTGGGGTCAATCCCCAGCAGTGCAATTGCTGGGTCGCAGACCAGGTCTATCTGTAACTCTTCGAGGAACCTCCACACAGTTTTCCAGAGTGGCTGCACCAGTTCACATGCCCACCAACAGGGTAAGAGTGTTCCCTTTTCTCCGCATCCTCTCCAACATTTGTGGTCTCCTGCCTTGTTTATTTTCCACATTCTCACTGGTGTGAGGTGGTATGTCATTGAGGTTTTGATTTGTATTTCCCTGATGGCAAGTGATGCAGAGCATTTTCTCATGTGCATGTTGGCCATGCGTATGACTTCCTCTGTGAGATCTGTCTTAACGTCTTTTGCCCATTTCATGATCGGATTGTTTGTTTCTCTGGTGTCGAGTTTAAGAAGTTCTTCGTAGATCCTGGAAACTAGCCCTTTATCTGATACGTCATTTGCAAATATCTTCTCCCACTGTGTAGGTTGTCTTTTAGTTTTGTTGATGGTATCCTTTGCTGTGCGAAAGCTTCTTGTCTTGATGAAGTCCCAATAGTTCCTTTTTGCTTTTGTTTCTTTGGCCCTCATGGATGTATCTTGGCAAGAAGTTACTGTGGCCGATTTCCAAAAAGGCGTTTGTTGCCTGTGTTCTCCTCTGGGATTTTGATGGACCCTTGTCTCCCATTTAGATCTTTCATCCATTTTGAGTTATCTCGAAATGTGTATGGTGCAAGAAGAGAGTGGTCTAGTTTCATTCATTCTTCTGCGTGTGGATGTGCAATTTTCCAGGCCACCATTTCCTGAAGAGACTGTCTTGCTTCCACGGATAGTCTTTCCTCCTTTATCGAATATTAGGTGACCATGAAGTTCAGGGGCCACTTCTGGGTTCTCTATTGTGTTCCACTGATCCATGTGTCTGTTTTTGTGCCAGTACCACACTGTCTCGATGTCCGCAGCTTTGTAGTACAACCTGAAATCTTGCATTGTGGTGATGCCTCCAGATATGGTTTTCTTTTCTAAAATTCCCCTGGCTATTCGCGGTCTTTTCTGATTCCATACAGATCTTAAAATAACATGTTCTAACTCTCTCAAGGGAGTCCATGGTATTTTGATAGGGAGCGCATTAAACGTGTAAATGGCCCTGGGTAACATGGACACTTTCAAAAGGTTAATTCTGCCAATCCATGAGCATGGAATACGTTTCCATCTCTTTGTGTCTTCCTCGATAGCTTTCAGAAGTGCTCTATAGCTTTTAGGGTATAGCTCCTTTGCCTCTTCGGTTAGGTTTATTCCTAGGTATCTTACGCTTCTGGGTGCAGTTGTCAATGGGATTGGCGCCTTAATTTCTCTTTCTTCAGTCTCATTGTCAGTGTATGGAAATGCCACTGATTTCTGGCATTGATCTTGTATCCTGCCATGCTACCAAACTGCCGTATGAGTTCTAGCAATCTTGGGGTGGATGCTTCTGGGTTTTCTGCGTAGACTGTCATGTCAGTCGGCGAAGAGGGAGAGTTTGACTGCTTCCTTGCCAATTTGATGGCCTTCAAGGTCTCTTCGTCGTCTGATTGCTGAGGCTAGAACTTCCAGGACTCTTGTGGAATAGCAGTGGTGAGTGTGGACCTCCCTGTCTTGTTCCTGATCTTAGGGGAAAGGCTCCCAGTGCTTCCGCATTGAGAATATTTGCTGTGGGCTTTTCGTACCAGGCTTTGAAGATGTTGTGGAATGATCCCTCTATCCCTACACTCTGAAGAGTTTTATCATGAATGGATGCTGTGTTTTCTTAAATGCTTTCTCTGCGTCTAACGAGAGGATCATGCGGTTCTTGTTTCCTCTGTTGCTGATATGATGAATCACATTGATTTTTTAATTTATATATATATATATATGTATACATATATATATATATATTTTTTTTTTTCGTGTTGAACCAGCCTTGTGTCCCAGGGATGAATCCTATTTGCTCATGGTGAACAGTTAGTTTTCTTAATGTACTGTTGCATCCTATTGGCCAGTGTCTTGTTGAGAACTTTTGCATCCATGTTCATCAGGGATATTGGTCTCTAATTCTCCTTTTCGGTCGGGTCTTGGTCTGGTTTTAGACATAAAGTGATGCTGGCCTCAAGAACGAATTTGGAAGTACTCCATCTCTTCCTGTCTTTCGAAACAGATGTAGTAGAATAGGTATGGTTTCTTCTTTAAAGGTTTGATAGAATTCCCCTGGGAAGCCATCTGGCCCTGGACTTGCGTGTCTTGGGAGGTTTCTGATGACTGCTTCAAATTCCTCCCTGGTTTTCGGCCCGTTCGGGTTTTCTATTTCTTCCCCTTTCCAATTTTGCTAGTCTGTGGCCTTCCAGGAATGCGTCCGCTTCCTCTAGATTGCCTAACTTATTGGCGTATAGCTCTTCCTACTATGTTTATCATTTTATTATTTATTTTTTTAATAATAAATTTATTTATTTTTTGGTGTTCCATTTACCAACATACAGAATAACACATGCCAGTGCTCATCCCGTGAAGTGTCCCTGTCAGTGCCCGTCACCCACTCACACCACTCCCGCCCTCCTCCCCTTCCACCACCCCTTGTTCGTTTCCCAGAGTTAGGAGTCTTTACTTTCTGTCTCCCGTTCTGATATTTCCCACACATTTCTCCTCCCTTTCCTTAGAATCCCTTTCACTATTATTTATATTCCCCAAACGAATGAGAACATACACTGTTTGTCCTTCTCCGATTGACTCACTTCACTCAGCGTAATACCCTCCAGTTCCATCCACGTGGAAGCAAATGCTGGGTATCTGTCGTTTCTAATGCCTGAGTAATATTCCATTGTGTACGTGAACCTCATCTATCTTCTTTAGCCATTCATCTTTCGATGGAAACCGAGGCTCCTTCCACAGTTTGGCTATTGTGGACATTGCTGCTGGAAACATCGGGGTGCAGGTGTCCCGCCATTTCAATGCATCTGAAACTCTGGGGTCAATCCCCAGCAGTGCAATTGCTGGGTCGTAGACCAGGTCTATCTGTAACTCTTCGAGGAACCTCCACACAGTTTTCCAGAGTGGCTGCACCAGTTCACATGCCCACCAACAGGGTAAGAGGGTTCCCTTTTCTCCGCATCCTCTCCAACATTTGTGGTCTCCTGCCTTGTTTATTTTCCACATTCTCACTGGTGTGAGGTGGTATGTCATTGAGGTTTTGATTTGTATTTCCCTGATGGCAAGTGATGCAGAGCATTTTCTCATGTGCATGTTGGCCATGCGTATGACTTCCTCTGTGAGATCTTTCTTCACGTCTTTTGCCCATTTCATGATCGGATTGTTTGTTTCTCTGGTGTCGAGTTTAAGAAGTTCTTCGTAGATCCTGGAAACTAGCCCTTTATCTGATACGTCATTTGCAAATATCTTCTCCCACTGTGTAGGTTGTCTTTTAGTTTTGTTGATGGTATCCTTTGCTGTGCGAAAGCTTCTTGTCTTGATGAAGTCCCAATAGTTGCTTTTTGCTTTTGTTTCTTTGGCCTTCATGGATGTATCTTGGCAAGAAGTTACTGTGGCCGATTTCCAAAAAGGCGTTTGTTGCCTGTGTTCTCCTCTGGGATTTTGATGGACTCTTGTCTCCCATTTAGATCTTTCATCCATTTTGAGTTATCTCGAAATGTGTATGGTGCAAGAAGAGAGTGGTCTAGTTTCATTCATTCTTCTGCGTGTGGATGTGCAATTTTCCAGGCCACCATTTCCTGAAGAGACTGTCTTGCTTCCAGTGGATAGTCTTTCCTCCTTTATCGAATATTAGGTGACCATGAAGTTCAGGGGCCACTTCTGGGTTCTCTATTGTGTTCCACTGATCCATGTGTCTGTTTTTGTGCCAGTACCACACTGTCTCGATGTCCGCAGCTTTGTAGTACAACCTGAAATCTTGCATTGTGGTGATGCCTCCAGATATGGTTTTCTTTTCTAAAATTCCCCTGGCTATTCGCGGTCTTTTCTGATTCCATACAGATCTTAAAATAACATGTTCTAACTCTCTCAAGGGAGTCCATGGTATTTTGATAGGGAGCGCATTAAACGTGTAAATGGCCCTGGGTAACATGGACACTTTCAAAAGGTTAATTCTGCCAATCCATGAGCATGGAATACGTTTCCATCTCTTTGTGTCTTCCTCGATAGCTTTCAGAAGTGCTCTATAGCTTTTAGGGTATAGCTCCTTTGCCTCTTCGGTTAGGTTTATTCCTAGGTATCTTACGCTTCTGGGTGCAGTTGTCAATGGGATTGGCGCCTTAATTTCTCTTTCTTCAGTCTCATTGTCAGTGTATGGAAATGCCACTGATTTCTGGCATTGATCTTGTATCCTGCCATGCTACCAAACTGCCGTATGAGTTCTAGCAATCTTGGGGTGGATGCTTCTGGGTTTTCTGCGTAGACTGTCATGTCAGTCGGCGAAGAGGGAGAGTTTGACTGCTTCCTTGCCAATTTGATGGCCTTCAAGGTCTCTTCGTCGTCTGATTGCTGAGGCTAGAACTTCCAGGACTCTTGTGGAATAGCAGTGGTGAGTGTGGACCTCCCTGTCTTGTTCCTGATCTTAGGGGAAAGGCTCCCAGTGCTTCCGATTAAGAATATTTGCTGTGGGCTTTTCGTACCAGGCTTTGAAGATGTTGTGGAATGATCCCTCTATCCCTACACTCTGAAGAGTTTTATCATGAATGGATGCTGTGTTTTCTTAAATGCTTTCTCTGCGTCTAACGAGAGGATCATGCGGTTCTTGTTTCCTCTGTTGCTGATATGATGAATCACATTGATTTTTTAATTTATATATATATATATATATGTATATATATATATATTTTTTTTTTTTCGTGTTGAACCAGCCTTGTGTCCCAGGGATGAATCCTATTTGCTCATGGTGAACAGTTAGTTTTCTTAATGTACTGGTGGATCCTATTGGCCAGTGTCTTCTTGAGAACTTTTGCATCCATGTTCATCAGGGATATGGGTCTCTAATTCTCCTTTTCGGTGGGGTCTTGGTCTGGTTTTAGAAATAAAGTGATGCTGGCCTCAAGAACGAATTTGGAAGTACTCCATCTCTTCCTGTCTTTCGAAACAGATGTAGTAGAATAGGTATGGTTTCTTCTTTAAAGGTTTGATAGAATTCCCCTGGGAAGCCATCTGGCCCTGGACTTGCGTGTCTTGGGAGGTTTCTGATGACTGCTTCAAATTCCTCCCTGGTTTTCGGCCCGTTCGGGTTTTCTATTTCTTCCCCTTTCCAATTTTGGTAGTCTGTGGCCTTCCAGGAATGCGTCCGCTTCCTCTAGATTGCCTAACTTATTGGCGTATAGCTCTTCCTACTATGTTTATCATTTTATTATTTATTTTTTTAATAATAAATTTATTTATTTATTGGTGTTCCATTTACCAACATACAGAATAACACATGCCTGTGCCATCCCGTGAAGTGTCCCTGTCAGTGCCCGTCACCCACTCACCCCACCCCCGCCCTCCTCCCCTTCCACCACCCCTTGTTCTTTTCCCAGAGTTAGGAGTCTTTACGTTCTGTCTCCCGTTCTGATATTTCCCACACATTTCTCCTCCCTTCCCTTAGAATCCCTTTCACTATTCTTTATATTCCCCAAACGAATGAGAACATACACTGTTTGTCCTTCTCCGATTGACTCACTTCACTCAGCGTAATACCCTCCAGTTCCATCCACGTGGAAGCAAATGCTGGGTATCTGTCGTTTCTAATGCCTGAGTAATATTCCATTGTGTACGTGAACCTCATCTATCTTCTTTAGCCATTCATCTTTCGATGGAAACCGAGGCTCCTTCCACAGTTTGGCTATTGTGGACATTGCTGCTGGAAACATCGGGGTGCAGGTGTCCCGCCATTTCAATGCATCTGAAACTCTGGGGTCAATCCCCAGCAGTGCAATTGCTGGATCGTAGACCAGGTCTATCTGTAACTCTTCGAGGAACCTCCACACAGTTTTCCAGAGTGGCTGCACCAGTTCACATGCCCACCAACAGGGTAAGAGGGTTCCCTTTACTCCGCATCCTCTCCAACATTTGTGGTCTCCTGCCTTGTTTATTTTCCACATTCTCACTGGTGTGAGGTGGTATGTCATTGAGGTTTTGATTTGTATTTCCCTGATGGCAAGTGATGCAGAGCATTTTCTCATGTGCATGTTGGCCATGCGTATGACTTCCTCTGTGAGATCTCTCTTCACGTCTTTTGCCCATTTCATGATCGGATTGTTTGTTTCTCTGGTGTCGAGTTTAAGAAGTTTTTCGTAGATCCTGGAAACTAGCCCTTTATCTGATACGTCATTTGCAAATATCTTCTCCCACTGTGTAGGTTGTCTTTTAGTTTTGTTGATGGTATCCTTTGCTGTGCGAAAGCTTCTTGTCTTGATGAAGTCCCAATAGTTCCTTTTTGCTTTTGTTTCTTTGGCCTTCATGGATGTATCTTGGCAAGAAGTTACTGTGGCCGATTTCCAAAAAGGCGTTTGTTGCCTGTGTTCTCCTCTGGGATTTTGATGGACTCTTGTCTCCCATTTAGATCTTTCATCCATTTTGAGTTATCTCGAAATGTGTATGGTGCAAGAAGAGAGTGGTCTAGTTTCATTCATTCTTCTGCCTGTGGATGTGCAATGTTCCAGGCCACCATTTCCTGAAGAGACTGTCTTGCTTCCAGTGGATAGTCTTTCCTCCTTTATCGAATATTAGGTGACCATGAAGTTCAGGGGCCACTTCTGGGTTCTCTATTGTGTTCCACTGATCCATGTGTCTGTTTTTGTGCCAGTACCACACTGTCTCGATGTCCGCAGCTTTGTAGTACAACCTGAAATCTTGCATTGTGGTGATGCCTCCAGATATGGTTTTCTTTTCTAAAATTCCCCTGGCTATTCGCGGTCTTTTCTGATTCCATACAGATCTTAAAATAACATGTTCTAACTCTCTCAAGGGAGTCCATGGTATTTTGATAGGGAGCGCATTAAACGTGTAAATGGCCCTGGGTAACATGGACACTTTCAAAAGGTTAATTCTGCCAATCCATGAGCATGGAATACGTTTCCATCTCTTTGTGTCTTCCTCGATAGCTTTCAGAAGTGCTCTATAGCTTTTAGGGTATAGCTCCTTTGCCTCTTCGGTTAGGTTTATTCCTAGGTATCTTACGCTTCTGGGTGCAGTTGTCAATGGGATTGGCGCCTTAATTTCTCTTTCTTCAGTCTCATTGTCAGTGTATGGAAATGCCACTGATTTCTGGCATTGATCTTGTATCCTGCCATGCTACCAAACTGCCGTATGAGTTCTAGCAATCTTCGGGTGGATGCTTCTGGGGTTTCTGCGTAGACTGTCATGTCATTCGGCGAAGAGGGAGAGTTTGACTGCTTCCTTGCCAATTTGATGGCCTTCAAGGTCTCTTCGTCGTCTGATTGTTGAGGCTAGAACTTCCAGGACTCTTGTGGAATAGCAGTGGTGAGTGTGGACCTCCCTGTCTCGTTCCTGATCTTAGGGGAAAGGCTCCCAGTGCTTCCGCATTGAGAATATTTGCTGTGGGCTTTTCGTACCAGGCTTTGAAGATGTTGTGGAATGATCCCTCTATCCCTACACTCTGAAGAGCTTTATCATGAATGGATGCTGTGTTTTCTTAAATGATTTCTCTGCGTCTAACGAGAGGATCATGCGGTTCTTGTTTCCTCTGTTGCTGATATGATGAATCACATTGATTTTTTAATTTATATATATATATATATATGTATATATATATTTTTTTTTTTTTTTCGTGTTGAACCAGCCTTGTGTCCCAGGGATGAATCCTATTTGCTCATGGTGAACAGTTAGTTTTCTTAATGTACTGTTGGATCCTATTGGCCAGTGTCTTGTTGAGAACTTTTGCATCCATGTTCATCAGTGATATTGGTCTCTAATTCTCCTTTTCGGTGGGGTCTTGGTCTGGTTTTAGAAATAAAGTGATGCTGGCCTCAAGAACGAATTTGTAAGTACTCCATCTCTTCCTGTCTTTCGAAACAGATGTAGTAGAATAGGTATGGTTTCTTCTTTAAAGGTTTGATAGAATTCCCCTGGGAAGCCATCTGGCCCTGGACTTGCGTGTCTTGGGAGGTTTCTGCTGACTGCTTCAAATTCCTCCCTGGTTTTCGGCCCGTTCGGGTTTTCTGTTTCTTCCCCTTTCCAATTTTGGTAGTCTGTGGCCTTCCAGGAATGCGTCCGCTTCCTCTAGATTGCCTAACTTATTGGCGTATAGCTCTTCCTACTATGTTTATCATTTTATTATTTATTTTTTTAATAATAAATTTATTTATTTATTGGTGTTCCATTTACCAACATACAGAATAACACATGCCAGTGCCATCCCGTGAAGTGTCCCTGTCAGTGCCCGTCACCCACTCACCCCACCCCCGCCCTCCTCCCCTTCCACCACCCCTTGTTCTTTTCCCAGTGTTAGGAGTCTTTACGTTCTGTCTCCCGTTCTGATATTTCCCACACATTTCTCCTCCCTTCCCTTAGAATCCCTTTCACTATTATTTATATTCCCCAAACGAATGAGAACATACACTGTTTGTCCTTCTCCGATTGACTCACTTCACTCAGCGTAATACCCTCCAGTTCCATCCACGTGGAAGCAAATGCTGGGTATCTGTCGTTTCTAATGCCTGAGTAATATTCCATTGTGTACGTGAACCTCATCTATCTTCTTTAGCCATTCATCTTTCGATGGAAACCGAGGCTCCTTCCACAGTTTGGCTATTGTGGACATTGCTGCTGGAAACATCGGGGTGCAGGTGTCCCGCCATTTCAATGCATCTGAAACTCTGGGGTCAATCCCCAGCAGTGCAATTGCTGGGTCGTAGACCAGGTCTATCTGTAACTCTTCTAGGATCCTCCACACAGTTTTCCAGAGTGGCTGCACCAGTTCACATTCCCACCAACAGGGTAAGAGGGTTCCCTTTTCTCCGCATCCTCTCCAACATTTGTGGTCTCCTGCCTTGTTTATTTTCCACATTCTCACTGCTGTGAGGTGGTATGTCATTGAGGTTTTGATTTGTATTTCCCTGGTGGCAAGTGATGCAGAGCATTTCTCATGTGCATGTTGGCCATGCGTATGACTTCCTCTGTGAGATCTCTCTTCACGTCTTTTGCCCATTTCATGATCGGATTGTTTGTTTCTCTGGTGTCGAGTTTAAGAAGTTCTTCGTAGATCCTGGAAACTAGCCCTTTATCTGATACGTCATTTGCAAATATCTTCTCCCACTGTGTAGGTTGTCTTTTAGTTTTGTTGATGGTATCCTTTGCTGTGCGAAAGCTTCTTGTCTTGATGAAGTCCCAATAGTTCCTTTTTGCTTTTGTTTCTTTGGCCTTCATGGATGTATCTTGGCAAGAAGTTACTGTGGCCGATTTCCAAAAAGGCGTTTGTTGCCTGTGTTCTCCTCTGGGATTTTGATGGACTCTTGTCTCCCATTTAGATCTTTCATCCATTTTGAGTTATCTCGAAATGTGTATGGTGCAAGAAGAGAGTGGTCTAGTTTCATTCATTCTTCTGCGTGTGGATGTGCAATTTTCCAGGCCACCATTTCCTGAAGAGACTGTCTTGCTTCCAGTGGATAGTCTTTCCTCCTTTATCGAATATTAGGTGACCATGAAGTTCAGGGGCCACTTCTGGGTTCTCTATTGTGTTCCACTGATCCATGTGTCTGTTTTTATGCCAGTACCACACTGTCTCGATGTCCGCAGCTTTGTAGTACAACCTGAAATCTTGCATTGTGGTGATGCCTCCAGATATGGTTTTCTTTTCTAAAATTCCCCTGGCTATTCGCGGTCTTTTCTGATTCCATACAGATCTTAAAATAACATGTTCTAACTCTCTCAAGGGAGTCCATGGTATTTTGATAGGGAGCGCATTAAACGTGTAAATGGCCCTGGGTAACATGGACACTTTCAAAAGGTTAATTCTGCCAATCCATGAGCATGGAATACGTTTCCATCTCTTTGTGTCTTCCTCGATAGCTTTCAGAAGTGCTCTATAGCTTTTAGGGTATAGCTCCTTTGCCTCTTCGGTTAGGTTTATTCCTAGGTATCTTACGCTTCTGGGTGCAGTTGTCAATGGGATTGGCGCCTTAATTTCTCTTTCTTCAGTCTCATTGTCAGTGTATGGAAATGCCACTGATTTCTGGCATTGATCTTGTATCCTGCCATGCTACCAAACTGCCGTATGAGTTCTAGCAACCTTGGGGTGGATGCTTCTGGGTTTTCTGCGTAGACTGTCATGTCATTCGGCGAAGAGGGAGAGTTTGACTGCTTCCTTGCCAATTTGATGGCCTTCAAGGTCTCTTCGTCGTCTGATTGCTGAGGCTAGAACTTCCAGGACTCTTGTGGAATAGCAGTGGTGAGTGTGGACCTCCCTGTCTTGTTCCTGATCTTAGGGGAAAGGCTCCCAGTGCTTCCGCATTGAGAATATTTGCTGTGGGCTTTTCGTACCAGGCTTTGAAGATGTTGTGGAATGATCCCTCTATCCCTACACTCTGAAGAGTTTTATCATGAATGGATGCTGTGTTTTCTTAAATGCTTTCTCTGCGTCTAAAGAGAGGATCATACGGTTCTTGTTTCCTCTGTTGCTGATATGATGAATCACATTGATTTTTTAATTTATATATATATATATATATTTTTTTTTTCGTGTTGAACCAGCCTTGTGTCCCAGGGATGAATCCTATTTGCTCATGGCGAACAGTTAGTTTTCTTAATGTACTGTTGGATGCTATTGGCCAGTGTCTTGTTGAGAACTTTTGCATCCATGTTCATCAGGGATATTGGTCTCTAATTCTCCTTTTCGGTGGGGTCTTGGTCTGGTTTTAGAAATAAAGTGATGCTGGCCTCAAGAACGAATTTGGAAGTACTCCATCTCTTCCTGTCTTTCGAAACAGATGTAGTAGAATAGGTATGGTTTCTTCTTTAAAGGTTTGATAGAATTCCCCTGGGAAGCCATCTGGCCCTGGACTTGCCTGTCTTGGAAGGTTTCTGATGACTGCTTCAAATTCCTCCCTGGTTATCGGCCCGTTCGGGTTTTCTATTTCTTCCCCTTTCCAATTTTGCTAGTCTGTGGCCTTCCAGGAATGCGTCCGCTTCCTCTAGATTGCCTAACTTATTGGCGTATAGCTCTTCCTACTATGTTTATCATTTTATTTTTTTTTTAATAATAAATTTATTTATTTATTGGTGTTCCATTTACCTACATACAGAATAACACATGCCAGTGCTCATCCCGTGAAGTGTCCCTGTCAGTGCCCGTCACCCACTCACCCCACCCCCGCCCTCCTCCCCTTCCACCACCCCTTGTTCGTTTCCCAGAGTTAGGAGTCTTTACCTTCTGTCTCCCGTTCTGATATTTCCCACACATTTCTCCTCCCTTCCCTTAGAATCCCTTTCACTATTCTTTATATTCCCCAAACGAATGAGAACATACACTGTTTGTCCTTCTCCGATTGACTCACTTCACTCAGCGTAATACCCTCCAGTTCCATCCACGTGGAAGCAAATGCTGGGTATCTGTCGTTTCTAATGCCTGAGTAATATTCCATTGTGTACGTGAACCTCATCTATCTTCTTTAGCCATTCATCTTTCGATGGAAACCGAGGCTCCTTCCACAGTTTGGCTATTGTGGACATTGCTGCTGGAAACATCGGGGTGCAGGTGTCCCGCCATTTCAATGCATCTGAAACTCTGGGGTCAATCCCCAGCAGTGCAATTGCTGGGTCGTAGACCAGGTCTATCTGTAACTCTTCTAGGATCCTCCACACAGTTTTCCAGAGTGGCTGCACCAGTTCACATTCCCACCAACAGGGTAAGAGGGTTCCCTTTTCTCCGCATCCTCTCCAACATTTGTGGTCTCCTGCCTTGTTTATTTTCCACATTCTCACTGGTGTGAGGTGGTATGTCATTGAGGTTTTGATTTGTATTTCCCTGATGGCAAGTGATGCAGAGCATTTTCTCATGTGCATGTTGGCCATGCGTATGGCTTCCTCTGTGAGATCTCTCTTCACGTCTTTTGCCCATTTCATGATCGGATTGTTTGTTTCTCTGGTGTCGAGTTTAAGAAGTTCTTCGTAGATCCTGGAAACTAGCCCTTTATCTGATACGTCATTTGCAAATATCTTCTCCCACTGTGTAGGTTGTCTTTTAGTTTTGTTGATGGTATCCTTTGCTGTGCGAAAGCTTCTTGTCTTGATGAAGTCCCAATAGTTCCTTTTTGCTTTTGTTTCTTTGGCCTTCATGGATGTATCTTGGCAAGAAGTTACTGTGGCCGATTTCCAAAAAGGCGTTTGTTGCCTGTGTTCTCCTCTGGGATTTTGATGGACTCTTGTCTCCCATTTAGATCTTTCATCCATTTTGAGTTATCTCGAAATGTGTATGGTGCAAGAAGAGAGTGGTCTAGTTTCATTCATTCTTCTGCGTGTGGATGTGCAATTTTCCAGGCCACCATTTCCTGAAGAGACTGTCTTGCTTCCAGTGGATAGTCTTTCCTCCTTTATCGAATATTAGGTGACCATGAAGTTCAGGGGCCACTTCTGGGTTCTCTATTGTGTTCCACTGATCCATGTGTCTGTTTTTATGCCAGTACCACACTGTCTCGATGTCCGCAGCTTTGTAGTACAACCTGAAATCTTGCATTGTGGTGATGCCTCCAGATATGGTTTTCTTTTCTAAAATTCCCCTGGCTATTCGCGGTCTTTTCTGATTCCATACAGATCTTAAAATAACATGTTCTAACTCTCTCAAGGGAGTCCATGGTATTTTGATAGGGAGCGCATTAAACGTGTAAATGGCCCTGGGTAACATGGACACTTTCAAAAGGTTAATTCTGCCAATCCATGAGCATGGAATACGTTTCCATCTCTTTGTGTCTTCCTCGATAGCTTTCAGAAGTGCTCTATAGCTTTTAGGGTATAGCTCCTTTGCCTCTTCGGTTAGGTTTATTCCTAGGTATCTTACGCTTCTGGGTGCAGTTGTCAATGGGATTGGCGCCTTAATTTCTCTTTCTTCAGTCTCATTGTCAGTGTATGGAAATGCCACTGATTTCTGGCATTGATCTTGTATCCTGCCATGCTACCAAACTGCCGTATGAGTTCTAGCAACCTTGGGGTGGATGCTTCTGGGTTTTCTCCAGTTCCATCCACGTGGAAGCAAATGCTGGGTATCTGTCGTTTCTAATGCCTGAGTAATATTCCATTGTGTACGTGAACCTCATCTATCTTCTTTAGCCATTCATCTTTCGATGGAAACCGAGGCTCCTTCCACAGTTTGGCTATTGTGGACAATTGCCGCTGGAAACATCGGGGTGCAGGTGTCCCGCCATTTCAATGCATCTGAAACTCTGGGGTCAATCCCCAGCAGTGCAATTGCTGGGTCGTAGACCAGGTCTATCTGTAACTCTTCTAGGATCCTCCACACAGTTTTCCAGAGTGGCTGCACCAGTTCACATTCCCACCAACAGGGTAAGAGGGTTCCCTTTTCTCCGCATCCTCTCCAACATTTGTGGTCTCCTGCCTTGTTTATTTTCCACATTCTCACTGGTGTGAGGTGGTATGTCATTGAGGTTTTGATTTGTATTTCCCTGATGGCAAGTGATGCAGAGCATTTTCTCATGTGCATGTTGGCCATGCGTATGACTTCCTCTGTGAGATCTCTCTTCACGTCTTTTGCCCATTTCATGATCGGATTGTTTGTTTCTCTGGTGTCGAGTTTAAGAAGTTCTTCGTAGATCCTGGAAACTAGCCCTTTATCTGATACGTCATTTGCAAATATCTTCTCCCACTGTGTAGGTTGTCTTTTAGTTTTGTTGATGGTATCCTTTGCTGTGCGAAAGCTTCTTGTCTTGATGAAGTCCCAATAGTTCCTTTTTGCTTTTGTTTCTTTGGCCTTCATGGATGTATCTTGGCAAGAAGTTACTGTGGCCGATTTCCAAAAAGGCGTTTGTTGCCTGTGTTCTCCTCTGGGATTTTGATGGACTCTTGTCTCCCATTTAGATCTTTCATCCATTTTGAGTTATCTCGAAATGTGTATGGTGCAAGAAGAGAGTGGTCTAGTTTCATTCATTCTTCTGCGTGTGGATGTGCAATTTTCCAGGCCACCATTTCCTGAAGAGACTGTCTTGCTTCCAGTGGATAGTCTTTCCTCCTTTATCGAATATTAGGTGACCATGAAGTTCAGGGGCCACTTCTGGGTTCTCTATTGTGTTCCACTGATCCATGTGTCTGTTTTTATGCCAGTACCACACTGTCTCGATGTCCGCAGCTTTGTAGTACAACCTGAAATCTTGCATTGTGGTGATGCCTCCAGATATGGTTTTCTTTTCTAAAATTCCCCTGGCTATTCGCGGTCTTTTCTGATTCCATACAGATCTTAAAATAACATGTTCTAACTCTCTCAAGGGAGTCCATGGTATTTTGATAGGGAGCGCATTAAACGTGTAAATGGCCCTGGGTAACATGGACACTTTCAAAAGGTTAATTCTGCCAATCCATGAGCATGGAATACGTTTCCATCTCTTTGTGTCTTCCTCGATAGCTTTCAGAAGTGCTCTATAGCTTTTAGGGTATAGCTCCTTTGCCTCTTCGGTTAGGTTTATTCCTAGGTATCTTACGCTTCTGGGTGCAGTTGTCAATGGGATTGGCGCCTTAATTTCTCTTTCTTCAGTCTCATTGTCAGTGTATGGAAATGCCACTGATTTCTGGCATTGATCTTGTATCCTGCCATGCTACCAAACTGCCATATGAGTTCTAGCAACCTTGGGGTGGATGCTTCTGGGTTTTCTGCGTAGACTGTCATGTCATTCGGCGAAGAGGGAGAGTTTGACTGCTTCCTTGCCAATTTGATGGCCTTCAAGGTCTCTTCGTCCTCTGATTGCTGAGGCTAGAACTTCCAGGACTCTTGTGGAATAGCAGTGGTGAGTGTGGACCTCCCTGTCTTGTTCCTGATCTTAGGGGAAAGGCTCCCAGTGCTTCCGCATTGAGAATATTTGCTGTGGGCTTTTCGCACCAGGCTTTGAAGATGTTGTGGAATGATCCCTCTATCCCTACACTCTGAAGAGTTTTATCATGAATGGATGCTGTGTTTTCTTAAATGCTTTCTCTGCGTCTAACGAGAGGATCATGCGGTTCTTGTTTCGTCTGTTGCTGATATGATGAATCACATTGATTTTTTAATTTATATATATATATATATGTATATATATATATGTTTTTTTTTTTCGTGTTGAACCAACCTTGTGTCCCAGGGATGAATCCTATTTGCTCATGGTGAACAGTTAGTTTTCTTAATGTACTGTTGGATCCTATTGGCCAGTGTCTTGTTGAGAACATTTGCATCCATGTTCATCAGGGATATTGGTCTCTAATTCTCCTTTTCGGTGGGTCTTGGTCTGGTTTTAGAAATAAAGTGATGCTGGCCTCAAGAACGAATTTGGAAGTACTCCATCTCTTCCTGTCTTTCGAAACAGGTGTAGTAGAATAGGTATGGTTTCTTCTTTAAAGGTTTGATAGAATTCCCCTGGGAAGCCATCTGGCCCTGGACTTGTGTCTTGGGAGGTTTCTGATGACTGCTTCAAATTCCTCCCTGGTTTTCGGCCCGTTCGGGTTTTCTATTTCTTCCCCTTTCCAATTTTGCTAGTCTGTTGCCTTCCAGGAATGCGTCCGCTTCCTCTAGATTGCCTAACTTATTGGCGTATAGCTCTTCCTACTATGTTTATCATTTTATTATTTATTTTTTTAATAATAAATTTATTTATTTATTGGTGTTCCATTTACCAACATACAGAATAACACATGCCAGTGCTCATCCCGTGAAGTGTCCCTGTCAGTGCCCGTCACCCACTCACCCCACCCCCGCCCTCCTCCCCTTCCACCACCCCTTGTTCGTTTCCCAGAGTTAGGAGTCTTTACGTTCTGTCTCCCGTTCTGATATTTCCCACACATTTCTCCTCCCTTCCCTTAGAATCCCTTTCACTATTATTTATATTCCCCAAACGAATGAGAACATACACTGTTTGTCCTTCTCCGATTGACTCACTTCACTCAGCGTAATACCCTCCAGTTCCATCCACGTGGAAGCAAATGCTGGGTATCTGTCGTTTCTAATGCCTGAGTAATATTCCATTGTGTACGTGAACCTCATCTATCTTCTTTAGCCATTCATCTTTCGATGGAAACCGAGGCTCCTTCCACAGTTTGGCTATTGTGGACAATGCTGCTGGAAACATCGGGGTGCAGGTGTCCCGCCGTTTCAATGCATCTGAAACTCTGGGGTCAATCCCCAGCAGTGCAATTGCTGGGTCGTAGACCAGGTCTATCTGTAACTCTTCTAGGATCCTCCACACAGTTTTCCAGAGTGGCTGCACCAGTTCACATTCCCACTTCAGTGTAAGAGGGTTCCCTTTTCTCCGCATCCTCTCCAACATTTGTGGTCTCCTGCCTTGTTTATTTTCCACATTCTCACTGGTGTGAGGTGGTATGTCATTGAGGTTTTGATTTGTATTTCCCTGATGGCAAGTGATGCAGAGCATTTTCTCATGTGCATGTTGGCCATGCGTATGACTTCCTCTGTGAGATCTCTCTTCACGTCTTTAGCCCATTTCATGATCGGATTGATTGTTTCTCTGGTGTCGAGTTTAAGAAGTTCTTCGTAAATCCTGGAAACTAGCCCTTTATCTGATACGTCATTTGCAAATATCTTCTCCCAGTGTGTAGGTTGTCTTTTAGTATTGTTGATGGTATCCTTTGCTGTGCGAAAGCTTCTTGTCTTGATGAAGTCCCAATAGTTCCTTTTTGCTTTTGTTTCTTTGGCCTTCATGGATGTATCTTGGCAAGAAGTTACTGTGGCCGATTTCCAAAAAGGCGTTTGTTGCCTGTGTTCTCCTCTGGGATTTTGATGGACTCTTGTCTCCCATTTAGATCTTTCATCCATTTTGAGTTATCTCGAAATGTGTATGGTGCAAGAAGAGAGTGGTCTAGTTTCATTCATTCTTCTGCGTGTGGATGTGCAATTTTCCAGGCCACCATTTCCTGAAGAGACTGTCTTGCTTCCAGTGGATAGTCTTTCCTCCTTTATCGAATATTAGGTGACCATGAAGTTCAGGGGCCACTTCTGGGTTCTCTATTGTGTTCCACTGATCCATGTGTCTGTTTTTGTGCCAGTACCACACTGTCTCGATGACCGCAGCTTTGTAGTACAACCTGAAATCTGGCATTGTGGTGATGCCCCCAGATATGGTTTTCTTTTCTAAAATTCCCCTGGCTATTCGCGGTCTTTTCTGATTCCATAGAGATCTTAAAATAACATGTTCTAACTCTCTCAAGGGAGTCCATGGTATTTTGATAGGGAGCGCATTAAACGTGTAAATGGCCCTGGGTAACATGGACACTTTCAAAAGGTTAATTCTGCCAATCCATGAGCATGGAATACGTTTCCATCTCTTTGTGTCTTCCTCGATAGATTTCAGAAGTGCTCTATAGCTTTTAGGGTATAGCTCCTTTGCCTCTTCGGTTAGGTTTATTCCTAGGTATCTTACGCTTCTGGGTGCAGTTGTCAATGGGATTGGCGCCTTAATTTCTCTTTCTTCAGTCTCATTGTCAGTGTATGGAAATGCCACTGATTTCTGGCATTGATCTTGTATCCTGCCATGCTACCAAACTGCCGTATGAGTTCTAGCAATCTTGGGGTGGATGCTTCTGGGTTTTCTGCGTAGACTGTCATGTCATTCGGCGAAGAAGGAGAGTTTGACTGCTTCTTTGCCAATTTGATGGCCTTCAAGGTCTTTTCGTCGTCTGATTGCTGAGGCTAGAACTTCCAGGACTCTTGTGGAATAGCAGTGGTGAGTGTGGACCTCCCTGTCTCGTTCCTGATCTTAGGGGAAAGGCTCCCAGTGCTTCCGCATTGAGAATATTTGCTGTGGGCTTTTCGTACCAGGCTTTGAGGATGTTGTGGAATGATCCCTCTATCCCTACACTCTGAAGAGTTTTATCATGAATGGATGCTGTGTTTTCTTAAATGCTTTCTCTGCGTCTAACGAGAGGATCATGCGGTTCTTGTTTCGTCTGTTGCTGATATGATGAATCACATTAATTTTTTAATTTATATATATATATATGTATATATATATATATATTTTTTTTTTTCGTATTGAACCAGCCTTGTGTCCCAGGGATGAATCCTATTTGCTCATGGTGAACAGTTAGTTTTCTTAATGTACTGTTGGATCCTATTGGCCAGTGTCTTGTTGAGAACTTTTGCATCCATGTTCATCAGGGATATTGGTCTCTAATTCTCCTTTTCGGTGGGGTCTTGGTCTGGTTTTAGAAATAAAGTGATGCTGGCCTCAAGAACGAATTTGGAAGTACTCCATCTCTTCCTGTCTTTCGAAACAGATGTAGTAGAATAGGTATGGTTTCTTCTTTAAAGGTTTGATAGAATTCCCCTGGGAAGCCATCTGGCCCTGGACTTGCGTGTCTTGGGAGGTTTCTGATGACTGCTTCAAATTCCTCCCTGGTTTTCAGCCCGTTCGGGTTTTCTATTTCTTCCCCTTTCCAATTTTGGTAGTCTGTGGCCTTCCAGGAATGCGTCCGCTTCCTCTAGATTGCCTAACTTATTGGCGTATAGCTCTTCCTACTATGTTTATCATTTTATTATTTATTTTTTTAATAATAAATTTATTTATTTGTTGGTGTTCCATTTACCAACATACAGAATAACACATGCCAGTGCTCATCCCGTGAAGTGTCCCTGTCAGTGCCCGTCACCCACTCACCCCACCCCCGCCCTCCTCCCCTTCCACCACCACTTGTTCGTTTCCCAGAGTTAGGAGTCTTTACGTTCTGTCTCCCGTTCTGATATTTCCCACACATTTCTCCTCCCTTCCCTTAGAATCCCTTTCACTATTCTTTATATTCCCCAAACGAATGAGAACATACACTGTTTGTCCTTCTCCGATTGACTCACTTCACTCAGCGTAATACCCTCCAGTTCCATCCACGTGGAAGCAAATGCTGGGTATCTGTCGTTTCTAATGCCTGAGTAATATTCCATTGTGTACGTGAACCTCATCTATCTTCTTTAGCCATTCATCTTTCGATGGAAACCGAGGCTCCTTCCACAGTTTGGCTATTGTGGACATTGCTGCTGGAAACATCGGGGTGCATGTGTCCCGCCGTTTCAATGCATCTGAAACTCTGGGGTCAATCCCCAGCAGTGCAATTGCTGGGTCGTAGACCAGGTCTATCTGTAACTCTTCTAGGATCCTCCACACAGTTTTCCAGAGTGGCTGCACCAGTTCACATTCCCACCAACAGGGTAAGAGGGTTCCCTTTTCTCCGCATCCTCTCCAACGTTTGTGGTCTCCTGCCTTGTTTATTTTCCACATTCTCACTGGTGTGAGGTGGTATGTCATTGAGGTTTTGATTTGTATTTCCCTGATGGCAAGTGATGCAGAGCATTTTCTCATGTGCATGTTGGCCATGCGTATGACTTCCTCTGTGAGATCTCTCTTCACCTCTTTTGCCCATTTCATGATCGGATTCTTTGTTTCTATGGTGTCGAGTTTAAGAAGTTCTTCGTAGATCCTGGAAACTAGCCCTTTATCTGATACGTCATTTGCAAATATCTTCTCCCACTGTGTAGTTTGTCTTTTAGTTTTGTTGATGGTATCCTTTGCTGTGCGAAAGCTTCTTGTCTTGATGAAGTCCCAATAGTTCCTTTTTGCTTTTGTTTCTTTGGCCTTCATGGATGTATCTTTGCAAGAAGTTACTGTGGCCGATTTCCAAAAAGGCGTTTGTTGCCTGTGTTCTCCTCTGGGATTTTGATGGACTCTTGTCTCCCATTTAGATCTTTCATCCATTTTGAGTTATCTCGAAATGTGTATGGTGCAAGAAGAGAGTGGTCTAGTTTCATTCATTCTTCTGCGTGTGGATGTGCAATTTTCCAGGCCACCATTTCCTGAAGAGACTGTCTTGCTTCCAGTGGATAGTCTTTCCTCCTTTATCGAATATTAGGTGACCATGAAGTTCAGGGGCCACTTCTGGGTTCTCTATTGTGTTCCACTGATCCATGTGTCTGTTTTTGTGCCAGTACCACACTGTCTCGATGACCGCAGCTTTGTAGTACAACCTGAAATCTGGCATTGTGGTGATGCCCCCAGATATGGTTTTCTTTTCTAAAATTCCCCTGGCTATTCGCGGTCTTTTCTGATTCCATACAGATCTTAAAATAACATGTTCTAACTCTCTCAAGGGAGTCCATGGTATTTTGATAGGGAGCGCATTAAACGTGTAAATGGCCCTGGGTAACATGGACACTTTCAAAAGGTTAATTCTGCCAATCCATGAGCATGGAATACGTTTCCATCTCTTTGTGTCTTCCTCGATAGATTTCAGAAGTGCTCTATAGCTTTTAGGGTATAGCTCCTTTGCCTCTTCGGTTAGGTTTATTCCTAGGTATCTTACGCTTCTGGGTGCAGTTGTCAATGGGATTGGCGCCTTAATTTCTCTTTCTTCAGTCTCATTGTCAGTGTATGGAAATGCCACTGATTTCTGGCATTGATCTTGTATCCTGCCATGCTACCAAACTGCCGTATGAGTTCTAGCAATCTTGGGGTGGATGCTTCTCGGTTTTCTGCGTAGACTGTCATGTCATTCGGCGAAGAAGGAGAGTTTGACTGCTTCTTTGCCAATTTGATGGCCTTCAAGGTCTCTTCGTCGTCTGATTGCTGAGGCTAGAACTTCCAGGACTCTTGTGGAATAGCAGTGGTGAGTGTGGACCTCCCTGTCTCGTTCCTGATCTTAGGGGAAAGGCTCCCAGTGCTTCCGCATTGAGAATATTTGCTGTGGGCTTTTCGTACCAGGCTTTGAGGATGTTGTGGAATGATCCCTCTATCCCTACACTCTGAAGAGTTTTATCATGAATGGATGCTGTGTTTTCTTAAATGCTTTCTCTGCGTCTAACGAGAGGATCATGCGGTTCTTGTTTCGTCTGTTGCTGATATGATGAATCACATTAATTTTTTAATTTATATATATATATATGTATATATATATATATATATATTTTTTCGTATTGAACCAGCCTTGTGTCCCAGGGATGAATCCTATTTGCTCATGGTGAACAGTTAGTTTTCTTAATGTACTGTTGGATCCTATTGGCCAGTGTCTTGTTGAGAACTTTTGCATCCATGTTCATCAGGGATATTGGTCTCTAATTCTCCTTTTCGGTGGGGTCTTGGTCTGGTTTTAGAAATAAAGTGATGCTGGCCTCAAGAACGAATTTGGAAGTACTCCATCTCTTCCTGTCTTTCGAAACAGATGTAGTAGAATAGGTATGGTTTCTTCTTTAAAGGTTTGATAGAATTCCCCTGGGAAGCCATCTGGCCCTGGACTTGCGTGTCTTGGGAGGTTTCTGATGACTGCTTCAAATTCCTCCCTGGTTTTCGGCCCGTTCGGGTTTTCTATTTCTTCCCCTTTCCAATTTTGGTAGTCTGTGGCCTTCCAGGAATGCGTCCGCTTCCTCTAGATTGCCTAACTTATTGGCGTATAGCTCTTCCTACTATGTTTATCATTTTATTATTTATTTTTTTAATAATAAATTTATTTATTTGTTGGTGTTCCTTTTACCAACATACAGAATAACACATGCCAGTGCTCATCCCGTGAAGTGTCCCTGTCAGTGCCCGTCACCCACTCACCCCACCCCCGCCCTCCTCCCCTTCCACCACCCCTTGTTCGTTTCCCAGAGTTAGGAGTCTTTACGTTCTGTCTCCCGTTCTGATATTTCCCACACATTTCTCCTCCCTTCCCTTAGAATCCCTTTCACTATTCTTTATATTCCCCAAACGAATGAGAACATACACTGTTTGTCCTTCTCCGATTGACTCACTTCACTCAGCGTAATACCCTCCAGTTCCATCCACGTGGAAGCAAATGCTGGGTATCTGTCGTTTCTAATGCCTGAGTAATATTCCATTGTGTACGTGAACCTCATCTATCTTCTTTACCATTCATCTTTCGATGGAAACCGAGGCTCCTTCCACAGTTTGGCTATTGTGGACATTGCTGCTGGAAACATCGGGGTGCAGGTGTCCCGCCGTTTCAATGCATCTGAAACTCTGGGGTCAATCCCCAGCAGTGCAATTGCTGGGTCGTAGACCAGGTCTATCTGTAACTCTTCTAGGATCCTCCACACAGTTTTCCAGAGTGGCTGCACCAGTTCACATTCCCACCAACAGGGTAAGAGGGTTCCCTTTTCTCCGCATCCTCTCCAACATTTGTGGTCTCCTGCCTTGTTTATTTTCCACATTCTCACTGGTGTGAGGTGGTATGTCATTGAGGTTTTGATTTGTATTTCCCTGATGGCAAGTGATGCAGAGCATTTTCTCATGTGCATGTTGGCCATGCGTATGACTTCCTCTGTGAGATCTCTCTTCACGTCTTTTGCCCATTTCATGATCGGATTGTTTGTTTCTCTGGTGTCGAGTTTAAGAAGTTCTTCGTAGATCCTGGAAACTAGCCCTTTATCTGATACGTCATTTGCAAATATCTTCTCCCACTGTGTAGGTTGTCTTTAAGTTTTGTTGATGGTATCCTTTGCTGTGCGAAAGCTTCTTGTCTTGATGAAGTCCCAATAGTTCCTTTTTGCTTTTGTTTCTTTGGCCTTCATGGATGTATCTTGGCAAGAAGTTACTGTGGCCGATTTCCAAAAAGGCGTTTGTTGCCTGTGTTCTCCTCTGGGATTTTGATGGACTCTTGTCTCCCATTTAGATCTTTCATCCATTTTGAGTTATCTCGAAATGTGTATGGTGCAAGAAGAGAGTGGTCTAGTTTCATTCATTCTTCTGCGTGTGGATGTGCAATTTTCCAGGCCACCATTTCCTGAAGAGACTGTCTTGCTTCCAGTGGATAGTCTTTCCTCCTTTATCGAATATTAGGTGACCATGAAGTTCAGGGGCCACTTCTGGGTTCTCTATTGTGTTCCACTGATCCATGTGTCTGTTTTTGTGCCAGTACCACACTGTCTCGATGACCGCAGCTTTGTAGTACAACCTGAAATCTGGCATTGTGGTGATGCCCCCAGATACGGTTTTCTTTTCTAAAATTCCCCTGGCTATTCGCGGTCTTTTCTGATTCCATACAGATCTTAAAATAACATGTTATAACTCTCTCAAGGGAGTCCATGGTATTTTGATAGGGAGCGCATTAAACGTGTAAATGGCCCTAGGTAACAAGGACACTTTCAAAAGGTTAATTCTGCCAATCCATGAGCATGGAATACGTTTCCATCTCTTTGTGTCTTCCTCGATAGCTTTCAGAAGTGCTCTATAGCTTTTAGGGTATAGCTCCTTTGCCTCTTCGGTTAGGTTTATTCCTAGGTATTTTACGCTTCTTTTTTTTTTTTAATTTTATTTATTTATGATACTCACATAGAGAGAGAGGGAGAGAGAGAGAGAGGGGAGACATAGGCAGAGGGAGAAGCAGGCTCCATGCACCAGGAGCCTGACGTGGGATTCGATCCGGGGCCTCCAGGATCGCGCCCTGGGCCAAAGGCAGGCGCCAAACCGCTGCGCCACCCAGGGATCCCTGTATCTTACGCTTCTGGGTGCAGTTGTCAATGGGGTTGGCGCCTTAATTTCTCTTTCTTCAGTCTCATTGTCAGTGTATGGAAATGCCACTGATTTCTGGCATTGACCTTGTATCCTGCCATGCTACCAAACTGCCGTATGAGTTCTAGCAATCTTGGGGTGGATGCTTCTGGGTTTTCTGCATAGACTGTCATGTCATTCGGCGAAGAGGGAGAATTTGACTGCTTCTTTGCCAATTTGATGGCCTTCAAAGTCTCTTCGTCGTCTGATTGCTGAGGCTAGAACTTCCAGGACTCTTGTGGAATAGCAGTGGTGAGTGTGGACCTCCCTGTCTTGTTCCTGATCTTAGGGGAAAGGCTCCCAGTGCTTCCGCATTGAGAATATTTGCTGTGGGCTTTTCGTACCAGGCTTTGAAGATGTTGTGGAATGATCCCTCTATCCCTACACTCTGAAGAGTTTTATCATGAATGGATGCTGTGTTTTCTTAAATGCTTTCTCTGCGTCTAACGAGAGGATCATGCGGTTCTTGTTTCGTCTGTTGCTGATATGATGAATCACATTGATTTTTTATTTTATATATATATAAGTATATTTATATATATATATATATATATATATTTTTTTTTTTTTTCGTGTTGAACCAGCCTTGTGTCCCAGGGATGAATCCTATTTGCTCATGGTGAACAGTTAGTTTTCTTAATGTACTGTTGGATCCTATTGGCCAGCGTCTTGTTGAGAACTTTTGCATCCATGTTCATCAGGGATATTGGTCTCTAATTCTCCTTTTCGGTGAGGTCTTGGTCTGGTTTTAGAAATAAAGTGATGCTGGCCTCAAGAACGAATTTGGAAGTACTCCATCTCTTCCTGTCTTTCGAAACAGAGGTAGTAGAATAGGTATGGTTTCTTCTTTAAAGGTTTGATAGAATTCCCCTGGGAAGCTATGTGGCCCTGGCCCTGCGTGTCTTGGGAGGTTTCTGATGACTGCTTCAAATTCCTCCCTGGTTTTCGGCCCGTTCGGGTTTTCTATTTCTTCCCCTTTCCAATTTTGGTAGTCTGTGGCCTTCCAGGAATGCGTCCGCCTCCTCTAGATTGCCTAACTTATTGGCGTATAGCTCTTCCTACTATGTTTATCATTTTATTATTTATTTTTTTAATAATAAATTTATTTATTTATTGGTGTTCCATTTACCAACATACAGAATAACACATGCCAGTGCTCATCCCGTGAAGTGTCCCTGTCAGTGCCCGTCACCCACTCACCCCACCCCCGCCCTCCTCCCCTTCCACCACCCCTTGTTCGTTTCCCAGAGTTAGGAGTCTTTACGTTCTGTCTCCCGTTCTGATATTTCCCACACATTTCTCCTCCCTTCCCTTAGAATCCCTTTCACTATTATTTATATTCCCCAAACGAATGAGAACATACACTGTTTGTCCTTCTCCGATTGACTCACTTCACTCAGCGTAATACCCTCCAGTTCCATCCACGTGGAAGCAAATGCTGGGTATCTGTCGTTTCTAATGCCTGAGTAATATTCCATTGTGTACGTGAACCTCATCAATCTTCCTTAGCCATTCATCTTTCGATGGAAACCGAGGCTCCTTCCACAGTTTGGCTATTGTGGACATTGCTGCTGGAAACATCGGGGTGCAGGTGTCCCGTCATTACAATGCATCTGAAACTCTGGGGTCAATCCCCAGCAGTGCAATTGCTGGGTCGTAGACCAGGTCTATCTGTAACTCTTCTAGGATCCTCCACACAGTTTTCCAGAGTGGCTGCACCAGTTCACATTCCCACCAACAGGGTAAGAGGGTTCCCTTTTCTCCGCATCCTCTCCAACATTTGTGGTCTCCTGCCTTGTTTATTTTCCACATTCTCACTGGTGTGAGGTGGTATGTCATTGAGGTTTTGATTTGTATATCCCTGATGGCATGTGATGCAGAGCATTTTCTCATGTGCATGTTGGCCATGCGTATGACTTCCTCTGTGAGATCTCTCTTCACGTCTTTTGCCCATTTCATGATCGGATTGTTTGTTTCTCTGGTGTCGAGTTTAAGAAGTTCTTCGTAGATCCTGGAAACTAGCCCTTTATCTGATACGTCATTTGCAAATATCTTCTCCCACTGTGTAGGTTGTCTTTTAGTTTTGTTGATGGTATCCTTTGCTGTGCGAAAGCTTCTTGTCTTGATGAAGTCCCAATAGTTGCTTTTTGCTTTTGTTTCTTTGGCCTTCATGGATGTATCTTGGCAAGAAGTTACTGTGGCCGATTTCCAAAAAGGCGTTTGTTGCCTGTGTTCTCCTCTGGGATTTTGATGGACTCTTGTCTCCCATTTAGATCTTTCATCCATTTTGAGTTATCTCGAAATGTGTATGGTGCAAGAAGAGAGTGGTCTAGTTTCATTCATTCTTCTGCGTGTGGATGTGCAATTTTCCAGGCCACCATTTCCTGAAGAGACTGTCTTGCTTCCAGTGGATAGTCTTTCCTCCTTTATCGAATATTAGGTGACCATGAAGTTCAGGGGCCACTTCTGGGTTCTCTATTGTGTTCCACTGATCCATGTGTCTGTTTTTGTGCCAGTACCACACTGTCTCGATGACCGCAGCTTTGTAGTACAACCTGAAATCTGGCATTGTGGTGATGCCCCCAGATATGGTTTTCTTTTCTAAAATTCCCCTGGCTATTCGCGGTCTTTTCTGATTCCATACAGATCTTAAAATAACATGTTCTAACTCTCTCAAGGGAGTCCATGGTATTTTGATAGGGAGCGCATTAAACGTGTAAATGGCCCTGGGTAACATGGACACTTTCAAAAGGTTAATTCTGCCAATCCATGAGCATGGAATACGTTTCCATCTCTTTGTGTCTTCCTCGATAGCTTTCAGAAGTGCTCTATAGCTTTTAGGGTATAGCTCCTTTGCCTCTTCGGTTAGGTTTATTCCTAGGTATCTTACGCTTCTGGGTGCAGTTGTCAATGGGATTGGCGCCTTAATTTCTCTTTCTTCAGTCTCATTGTCAGTGTATGGAAATGCCACTGATTTCTGGCATTGATCTTGTATCCTGCCATGCTACCAAACTGCCGTATGAGTTCTAGCAATCTTGGGGTGGATGCTTCTGGGTTTTCTGCGTAGACTGTCATGTCATTCGGCGAAGAGGGAGAGTTTGACTGCTTCTTTGCCAATTTGATGGCCTTCAAGGTCTCTTCGTCGTCTGATTGCTGAGGCTAGAACTTCCAGGACTCTTGTGGAATAGCAGTGGTGAGTGTGGACCTCCCTGTCTCGTTCCTGATCTTAGGGGAAAGGCTCCCAGTGCTTCCGCATTGAGAATATTTGCTGTGGGCTTTTCGTACCAGGCTTTGAGGATGTTGTGGAATGATCCCTCTATCCCTACACTCTGAAGAGTTTTATCATGAATGGATGCTGTGTTTTCTTAAATGCTTTCTCTGCGTCTAACGAGAGGATCATGCGGTTCTTGTTTCGTCTGTTGCTGATATGATGAATCACATTGATTTTTTAATTTATATATATATATATATGTATATATATATATATATTTTTTTTTTCGTGTTGAACCAGCCTTGTGTCCCAGGGATGAATCCTATTTGCTCATGGTGAACAGTTAGTTTTCTTAATGTACTGTTGGATCCTATTGGCCAGTGTCTTGTTGAGAACTTTTGCATCCATGTTCATCAGGGATATTGGTCTCTAATTCTCCTTTTCGGTGGGGTCTTGGTCTGGTTTTAGAAATAAAGTGATGCTGGCCTCAAGAACGAATTTGGAAGTACTCCATCTCTTCCTGTCTTTCGAAACAGATGTAGTAGAATAGGTATGGTTTCTTCTTTAAAGGTTTGATAGAATTCCCCTGGGAAGCCATCTGGCCCTGGACCTGCGTGTCTTGGGAGGTTTCTGATGACTGCTTCAAATTCCTCCCTGGTTTTCGGCCCGTTCGGGTTTTCTATTTCTTCCCCTTTCCAATTTTGGTAGTCTGTGGCCTTCCAGGAATGCGTCCGCTTCCTCTAGATTGCCTAACTTATTGGCGTATAGCTCTTCCTACTATGTTTATCATTTTATTATTTATTTTTTTAATAATAAATTTATATATTTGTTGGTGTTCCTTTTACCAACATACAGAATAACACAGCCAGTGCTAATCCCGTGCAGTGTCCCTGTCAGTGCCCGACACCCACTCACCCCACCCCCGCCCTCCTCCCCTTCCACCACCCCTTGTTCGTTTCCCAGAGTTAGGAGTCTTTACGTTCTGTCTCCCGTTCTGATATTTCCCACACATTTCTCCTCCCTTCCCTTAGAATCCCTTTCACTATTATTTATATTCCCCAAACGAATGAGAACATACACTGTTTGTCCTTCTCCGATTGACTCACTTCACTCAGCGTAATACCCTCCAGTTCCATCCACGTGGAAGCAAATGCTGGGTATCTGTCGTTTCTAATGCCTGAGTAATATTCCATTGTGTACGTGAACCTCATCTATCTTCTTTAGCCATTCATCTTTCGATGGAAACCGAGGCTCCTTCCACAGTTTGGCTATTGTGGACATTGCTGCTGGAAACATCGGGGTGCAGGTGTCCCGTCATTTCAATGCATCTGAAACTCTGGGGTCAATCCCCAGCAGTGCAATTGCTGGGTCGTAGACCAGGTCTATCTGTAACTCTTCTAGGATCCTCCACACAGTTTTCCAGAGTGGCTGCACCAGTTCACATTCGCACCAACAGGGTAAGAGGGTTCCCTTTTCTCCGCATCCTCTCCAACATTTGTGGTCTCCTGCCTTGTTTATTTTCCACATTCTCACTGGTGTGAGGTGGTATGTCATTGAGGTTTTGATTTGTATATCCCTGATGGCAGGTGATGCAGAGCATTTTCTCATGTGCATGTTGGCCATGCGTATGACTTCCTCTGTGAGATCTCTCTTCACGTCTTTTGCCCATTTCATGATCGGATTGTTTGTTTCTCTGGTGTCGAGTTTAAGAAGTTCTTCGTAGATCCTGGAAACTAGCCCTTTTTCTGATACGTCATTTGCAAATATCTTCTCCCGCTGTGTAGGTTGTCTTTTAGTTTTGTTGATGGTATCCTTTGCTGTGCGAAAGCTTCTTGTCTTGATGAAGTCCCAATAGTTGCTTTTTGCTTTTGTTTCTTTGGCCTTCATGGATGTATCTTGGCAAGAAGTTACTGTGGCCGATTTCCAAAAAGGCGTTTGTTGCCTGTGTTCTCCTCTGGGATTTTGATGGACTCTTGTCTCCCATTTAGATCTTTCATCCATTTTGAGTTATCTCGAAATGTGTATGGTGCAAGAAGAGAGTGGTCTAGTTTCATTCATTCTTCTGCGTGTGGATGTGCAATTTTCCAGGCCACCATTTCCTGAAGAGACTGTCTTGCTTCCAGTGGATAGTCTTTCCTCCTTTATCGAATATTAGGTGACCATGAAGTTCAGGGGCCACTTCTGGGTTCTCTATTGTGTTCCACTGATCCATGTGTCTGTTTTTGTGCCAGTACCACACTGTCTCGATGACCGCAGCTTTGTAGTACAACCTGAAATCTGGCATTGTGGTGATGCCCCCAGATATGGTTTTCTTTTCTAAAATTCCCCTGGCTATTCGCGGTCTTTTCTGATTCCATACAGATCTTAAAATAACATGTTCTAACTCTCTCAAGGGAGTCCATGGTATTTTGATAGGGAGCGCATTAAACGTTTAAATGGCCCTGGGTAACATGGACACTTTCAAAAGGTTAATTCTGCCAATCCATGAGCATGGAATACGTTTCCATCTCTTTGTGTCTTCCTGGATAGCTCTCAGAAGTGCTCTATAGCTTTTAGGGTATAGCTCCTTTGCCTCTTCGGTTAGGTTTATTCCTAGGTATCTTACGCTTCTGGGTGCAGTTGTCAATGGGATTGGCGCCTTAATTTCTCTTTCTTCAGTCTCATTGTCAGTGTATGGAAATGCCACTGATTTCTGGCATTGATCTTGTATCCTGCCATGCTACCAAACTGCCGTATGAGTTCTAGCAATCTTGGGGTGGATGCTTCTGGGTTTTCTGCGTAGACTGTCATGTCATTCGGCGAAGAGGGAGAGTTTGACTGCTTCTTTGCCAATTTGATGGCCTTCAAGGTCTCTTCGTCGTCTGATTGCTGAGGCTAGAACTTCCAGGACTCTTGTGGAATAGCAGTGGTGAGTGTGGACCTCCCTGTCTCGTTCCTGATCTTAGGGGAAAGGCTCCCAGTGCTTCCGCATTGAGAATATTTGCTGTGGGCTTTTCGTACCAGGCTTTGAGGATGTTGTGGAATGATCCCTCTATCCCTACACTCTGAAGAGTTTTATCATGAATGGATGCTGTGTTTTCTTAAATGCTTTCTCTGCGTCTAACGAGAGGATCATGCGGTTCTTGTTTCGTCTGTTGCTGATATGATGAATCACATTGATTTTTTATTTTATATATATATATATGTATATATATATATATATATATACATATATATATATATTTTTTTCGTGTTGAACCAGCCTTGTGTCCCAGGGATGAATCCTATTTGCTCATGGTGAACAGTTAGTTTTCTTAATGTACTGTTGGATCCTATTGGCCAGTGTCTTGTTGAGAACTTTTGCATCCATGTTCATCAGGGATATTGGTCTCTAATTCTCCTTTTCGGTGGGGTCTTGGTCTGGTTTTAGAAATAAAGTGATGCTGGCCTCAAGAACGAATTTGGAAGTACTCCATCTCTTCCTGTCTTTCGAAACAGATGTAGTAGAATAGGTATGGTTTCTTCTTTAAAGGTTTGATAGAATTCCCCTGGGAAGCCATCTGGCCCTGGACTTGCGTGTCTTGGGAGGTTTCTGATGACTGCTTCAAATTCCTCCCTGGTTTTCGGCCCGTTCGGGTTTTCTATTTCTTCCCCTTTCCAATTTTGGTAGTCTGTGGCCTTCTAGGAATGCGTCCGCTTCCTCTAGATTGCCTAACTTATTGGCGTATAGCTCTTCCTACTATGTTTATCATTTTATTATTTATTTTTTTAATAATAAATTTATTTATTTGTTGGTGTTCCTTTTACCAACATACAGAATAACACATGCCAGTGCTCATCCCGTGAAGTGTCCCTGTCAGTGCCCGTCACCCACTCACCCCACCCCCGCCCTCCTCCCCTTCCACCACCCCTTGTTCGTTTCCCAGAGTTAGGAGTCTTTACGTTCTGTCTCCCGTTCTGATATTTCCCACACATTTCTCCTCCCTTCCCTTAGAATCCCTTTCACTATTATTTATATTCCCCAAACGAATGAGAACATACACTGTTTGTCCTTCTCCGATTGACTCACTTCACTCAGCGTAATACCCTCCAGTTCCATCCACGTGGAAGCAAATGCTGGGTATCTGTCGTTTCTAATGCCTGAGTAATATTCCATTGTGTACGTGAACCTCATCCATCTTCTTTAGCATTCATCTTTCGATGGAAACCGAGGCTCCTTCCACAGTTTGGCTATTGTGGACATTGCTGCTGGAAACATCGGGGTGCAGGTGTCCCGTCATTACAATGCATCTGAAACTCTGGGGTCAATCCCCAGCAGTGCAATTGCTGGGTCGTAGACCAGGTCTATCTGTAACTCTTCTAGGATCCTCCACACAGTTTTCCAGAGTGGCTGCACCAGTTCACATTCCCACCAACAGGGTAAGAGGGTTCCCTTTTCTCCGCATCCTCTCCAACATTTGTGGTCTCCTGCCTTGTTTATTTTCCACATTCTCACTGGTGTGAGGTGGTATGTCATTGAGGTTTTGATTTGTATTTCCCTGATGGCAAGTGATGCAGAGCATTTTCTCATGTGTATGTTGGCCATGCATATGACTTCCTCTGTGAGATCTCTCTTCACGTCTTTAGCCCATTTCATGATCGGATTGTTTGTTTCTCTGGTGTCGAGTTTAAGAAGTTCTTCGTAGATCCTGGAAACTAGCCCTTTATCTGATACGTCATTTGCAAATATCTTCTCCCACTGTGTAGGTTGTCTTTTAGTTTTGTTGATGGTATCCTTTGCTGTGCGAAAGCTTCTTGTCTTGATGAAGTCCCAATAGTTCCTTTTTGCTTTTGTTTCTTTGGCCTTCATGGATGTATCTTGGCAAGAAGTTACTGTGGCCGATTTCCAAAGAGGCGTTTGTTGCCTGTGTTCTCCTCTGGGATTTTGATGGACTCTTGTCTCCCATTTAGATCTTTCATCCATTTTGAGTTATCTCGAAATGTGTATGGTGCAAGAGAGAGTGGTCTAGTTTCATTCATTCTTCTGCCTGTGGATGTGCAATGTTCCAGGCCACCATTTCCTGAAGAGACTGTCTTGCTTCCAGTGGATAGTCTTTCCTCCTTTATCGAATATTAGGTGACCATGAAGTTCAGGGGCCACTTCTGGGTTCTCTATTGTGTTCCACTGATCCATGTGTCTGTTTTTGTGCCAGTACCACACTGTCTCGATGACCGCAGCTTTGTAGTACAACCTGAAATCTGGCATTGTGTTGATGCCCCCAGATATGGTTTTCTTTTCTAAAATTCCCCTGGCTATTCGCGGTCTTTTCTGATTCCATACAGATCTTAAAATAACATGTTCTAACTCTCTCAAGGGAGTCCATGGTATTTTGATAGGGAGCGCATTAAACGTGTAAATGGCCCTGGGTAACATGGACACTTTCAAAAGGTTAATTCTGCCAATCCATGAGCATGGAATACGTTTCCATCTCTTTGTGTCTTCCTCGATAGCTTTCAGAAGGGCTCTATAGCTTTTAGGGTATAGCTCCTTTGCCTCTTCGGTTAGGTTTATTCCTAGGTATCTTACGCTTCTGGGTGCAGTTGTCAATGGGATTGGCGCCTTAATTTCTCTTTCTTCAGTCTCATTGTCAGTGTATGGAAATGCCACTGATTTCTGGCATTGATCATGTATCCTGCCATGCTACCAAACTGCCGTATGAGTTCTAGCAATCTTGGGGTGGATGCTTCTGGGTTTTCTGCGTAGACTGTCATGTCAGTCGGCGAAGAGGGAGAGTTTGACTGCTTCCTTGCCAATTTGATGGCCTTCAAGGTCTCTTCGTCGTCTGATTGCTGAGGCTAGAACTTCCAGGACTCTTGTGGAATAGCAGTGGTGAGTGTGGACCTCCCTGTCTCCTTCCTGATCTTAGGGGAAAGGCTCCCAGTGCTTCCGCATTGAGAATATTTGCTGTGGTCTTTTCGTACCAGGCTTTGAGGATGTTGTGGAATGATCCCTCTATCCCTACACTCTGAAGAGTTTTATCATGAATGGATGCTGTGTTTTCTTAAATGCTTTCTCTGCGTCTAACGAGAGGATCATGCGGTTCTTGTTTCGTCTGTTGCTGATATGATGAATCACATTGATT